>NW_027332176.1:602500-953467 GCF_040802235.1 Manis javanica
TATAATTGTTTTTGTTTATGCAGAGGATCAAAGCCTAATTTGGCAACCCAGAAAACGAATTAAGATACGATATGAAGAAGAACGTCCAACATCAACATCCTCTTGAAGAGTCCTTCCAGGAGACGATCATCAAAAACTTCAACAAAGACCCTGGCGCTGTTGCAGTTGTAGCTGCCTTCATCCCATCGTTTCCTGGAAACACCACTGGAATGAGGAAGGGGATATCTAAGGTTGCCTGTGCATACAGTAAAACAACAAATTTGACGACACCTATACTGTCGGAACTCAACCAAGAATTGGAAGAAGTGCGAGTTGCAGTGCTCCAAAATCATGTGACTGCAGACTATCTTCTGTTAACAGAACGTATGGGATGCAAACAGTTCCCAGGAATGTGTTGTTTTAACTTGTCTGACTTTTTTCAAGTTATTCAAATTCAGTTATAGAATATCCATCATATCATCGATAAGTTTTCACAAATGCCTAGGGTTTCTAAGGGGTTTCTTGGTTTCACTGGACATGGCTGGTAACTGTAGGTCTGCTTTTGTTATGTAGCTGTATTCATATTAAGTTAATGTGAGCATGCAATTGAATTAGTAACTTGATACCTATACACGCTTATGTAACAGTACAAGAAGTTATGCCAAAGAAATTACCAATCTTCCCATGTTTTCTTCCATCCTCTACTTCTATAGCTTCTCTTCTTCCTCCTTAATTGCAACCCCTCAGTAGAATTCGCGCCTCAGATCGATACTACCGAGTATCATAATTCTTAAAAGTGGTAAAGATACCTCAGGACAAATGCTGGGCATAGAAGCCGCAGGATATAAATCTGCAAAAAGGTAAAAAGCTAGCCTTATCAAAGAATGTTGCTTCTCTCTCACTTACCAACTCATATTTCCCTGTATGGCCCTGCAAGTTGACTAGTTAGCCAGAGATGGGTAAGATTCCTCAAGGGAGGAAGAGCCTAAGGCAGGCAGAGACGCAGGTGGGCCATCAGGTGAGAGATCCATGATCAAGGGAGGTGAGGCTTAGACCCTCACCCCCGCTATTTGAGAGAAATCTTCTGCATCTGTGGGTGTCTTGTGGCCCTTGTCTACCTTGGATTAATACTTAGTGTGCAGGCAAACACCCGATTACCTACATTGGCCCTCTTACAGCAGTAAACTAAGTTGGCTACCTTTACGTTGCGTCTACCTACAATTTCACCATTTTATGAAAAATATTAGTCATAACAATAAGGGGAAATATGGGATTCGTATGTAAATCAAGTATAGGAATCAAACGAATAATCATAATTGACCTGATTGTTTATAGTTCATCATGCGTGATCAAAACCGAAATTATCGGTGATGACTGCCCTTGAACTGCTCACAGTGTAAGAACTTATTCACTATGTCAGAACTTGTTCACCATGTAAAAACTTGTTCGATATGCTTCAGAAGATTGAAGACAGTTGAGAATTAGGCTTGGGGTAGATTAATGATTGTGCATTGAGACCCCTATACAGAATTTTATTGTTGATAGCAACGATTTGGTCAATAAATAGGAGAGATGCACTTTCAAAAAAAAATACTCCAGGAAGAAAAATTTTGGTTAAAGGGAATAGACGAAGTAAGGTGTGCAAAATGCAGATATTTGTTGAAGGTGTGTGCTTGAGGGTTTGTTTTACTATTCTCCTCGGGTGTATTATGAAAACTTTTCATAATAAAATGTTTAAGAATGTAAAAAAAGTATGTATTGCATATGCCACAAAAAAAAAAATCGGCAGAGGATCTGAACACACAGTTCTCCAGAAAAGAAATTCAGATGGCCAACGAGTACATGAAAAGATGCTCCACATCGCTACTTAACAGAGAAATGCGAATTGAAACAGCAATGATGTATCGCCTCACACCAGTAAGGTTTCTACGGTCCAAGAGATGAACAACAGCATATGTTGGCAAGTTAGTGGAGAAACGGGAAACCTCCTACAATGCTGGTGGGAAGGTAAATTAGTTCAACCATTGTGGAAAGCAGTATGGAGGTTCCTCAAAACGCTCAAAATAGACTTTCCATTTCACCCACGAATTCCACTCTTGTGAATTTACCCTAATAATGCAGCACTCATGTTTAAAAGAGACAGATGCACACCTCTGTTAATCGCAGCACTAGTATAGTAGCCTATAATTGGAAGCATCCAAAGTGTCCATCAGCAGATGAATGGATAAAGAAGATGTGGTACATATTCCAAGGGAATGTTATTCAGGCATACGGAGAAAACAGGCCCTTCTATTTGCAACAACATGGATGGAGCTAGAGGGTATTATGGTCAGTGAAATAAGCCGAGCAGAGAAAGAGGAAAACCAAATGATTTCAGTCATCGGTGGAGTGCAAGAATGAAGGAAAAACCGAAGGAACAAAACAGTAGCAGAATCGCAGAACCCAGGAATGGACTAACAGGTACCAAAGGGAAAGGGATTGGGGAGGATGGGTGGGTTTGGAGGGATAAGGGGCGGGAAGGAGAAAAGAGTACTATGATTCGCATGCATAATGGGTGGCGTGGGAGAAAGTGGAGGGCTGCGCAACACAGAGAAGACAAGTAGTGATTCTACAACATTTTGCTATGCTGAAGGACAGTGACTGTAATGGGGTTTGTCGGGGGGAATTGGTACAAGGGAGATCCTAGTAAATATGGTACTCTTCGTGTAATTGCAGATTAATGATCAGCAAGAAAAAGAGAAGGAAAAGGCAGATTACTTCCCGATAGGATAAAACTAACTGCAAATCAATGATTAATGCATGCTTCACATATCCTTAATATTGATCGCTTAAAGGGTGTCAGATGGTCAGCTATGGAACTACATTTGTCTGATAATATTCGTTTCTCTTAAAAGAAAAGCAATCCCTGTGTGGTGATGTCCAATAGTTACCTCACAATGGTATAAAGGTCATATCAAACTGTGGGCAATATAATTGTTTTTGTTTATGCAGAGGATCAAAGCCTAATTTGGCAACCCAGAAAACGAATTAAGATACGATATGAAGAAGAACGTCCAACATCAACATCCTCTTGAAGAGTCCTTCCAGGAGACGATCATCAAAAACTTCAACAAAGACCCTGGCGCTGTTGCAGTTGTAGCTGCCTTCATCCCATCATTTCCTGGAAACACCACTGGAATGAGGAAGGGGATATCTAAGGTTGCCTGTGCATACAGTAAAACAACAAATTTGACGACACCTATACTGTCGGAACTCAACCAAGAATTGGAAGAAGTGCGAGTTGCAGTGCTCCAAAATCATGTGACTGCAGACTATCTTCTGTTAACAGAACGTATGGGATGCAAAGAGTTCCCAGGAATGTGTTGTTTTAACTTGTCTGACTTTTTTCAAGTTATTCAAATTCAGTTATAGAATATCCATCATATCATCGATAAGTTTTCACAAATGCCTAGGGTTTCTAAGGGGTTTCTTGGTTTCACTGGACATGGCTGGTAACTGTAGGTCTGCTTTTGTTATGTAGCTGTATTCATATTAAGTTAATGTGAGCATGCAATTGAATTAGTAACTTGATACCTATACACGCTTATGTAACAGTACAAGAAGTTATGTCAAAGAAATTACCAATCTTCCCATGTTTTCTTCCATCCTCTACTTCTATAGCTTCTCTTCTTCCTCCTTAATTGCAACCCCTCAGTAGAATTCGCGCCTCAGATCGTTACTACCGAGTATCATAATTCTTAAAAGTGGTAAAGATACCTCAGGACAAATGCTGGGCATAGAAGCCGCAGGATATAAATCTGCAAAAAGGTAAAAAGCTAGCCTTATCAAAGAATGTTGCTTCTCTCTCACTTACCAACTCATATTTCCCTGTATGGCCCTGCAAGTTGACTAGTTAGCCAGAGATGGGTAAGATTCCTCAAGGGAGGAAGAGCCTAAGGCAGGCAGAGACGCAGGTGGGCCATCAGGTGAGAGATCCATGATCAAGGGAGGTGAGGCTTAGACCCTCACCCCCGCTATTTGAGAGAAATCTTCTGCATCTGTGGGTGTCTTGTGGCCCTTGTCTACCTTGGATTAATACTTAGTGTGCAGGCAAACACCCGATTACCTACATTGGCCCTCTTACAGCAGTAAACTAAGTTGGCTACCTTTATGTTGCGTCTACCTACAATTTCACCATTTTATGAAAAATATTAGTCATAACAATAAGGGGAAATATGGGATTCGTATGTAAATCAAGTATAGGAATCAAACGAATAATCATAATTGACCTGATTGTTTATAGTTCATCATGCGTGATCAAAACCGAAATTATCGGTGATGACTGCCCTTGAACTGCTCACAGTGTAAGAACTTATTCACTATGTCAGAACTTGTTCACCATGTAAAAACTTGTTCGATATGCTTCAGAAGATTGAAGACAGTTGAGAATTAGGCTTGGGGTAGATTAATGATTGTGCATTGAGACCCCTATACAGAATTTTATTGTTGATAGCAACGATTTGGTCAATAAATAGGAGAGATGCACTTTCAAAAAAAAATACTCCAGGAAGAAAAATTTTGGTTAAAGGGAATAGACGAAGTAAGGTGTGCAAAATGCAGATATTTGTTGAAGGTGTGTGCTTGAGGGTTTGTTTTACTATTCTCCTCGGGTGTATTATGAAAACTTTTCATAATAAAATGTTTAAGAATGTAAAAAAAGTATGTATTGCATATGCCACAAAAAAAAAAATCGGCAGAGGATCTGAACACACAGTTCTCCAGAAAAGAAATTCAGATGGCCAACGAGTACATGAAAAGATGCTCCACATCGCTACTTAACAGAGAAATGCGAATTGAAACAGCAATGATGTATCGCCTCACACCAGTAAGGTTTCTACGGTCCAAGAGATGAACAACAGCATATGTTGGCAAGTTAGTGGAGAAACGGGAAACCTTCTACAATGCTGGTGGGAAGGTAAATTAGTTCAACCATTGTGGAAAGCAGTATGGAGGTTCCTCAAAACGCTCAAAATAGACTTTCCATTTCACCCACGAATTAGACTCTTGTGAATTTACCCTAATAATGCAGCACTCGTGTTTAAAAGAGACAGATGCACACCTCTGTTAATCGCAGCACTAGTATAGTAGCCTATAATTGGAAGCATCCAAAGTGTCCATCAGCAGATGAATGGATAAAGAAGATGTGGTACATATTCCAAGGAATGTTATTCAGGCATACGGAGAAAACAGGCCCTTCTATTTGCAACAACATGGATGGAGCTAGAGGGTATTATGGTCAGTGAAATAAGCCGAGCAGAGAAAGAGGAAAACCAAATGATTTCAGTCATCGGTGGAGTGCAAGAATGAAGGAAAAACCGAAGGAACAAAACAGTAGCAGAATCGCAGAACCCAGGAATGGACTAACAGGTACCAAAGGGAAAGGGATTGGGGAGGATGGGTGGGTTGGGAGGGATAAGGGGCGGGAAGGAGAAAGGAGTACTATGATTCGCATGCATAATGGGTGGCGTGGGAGAAAGTGGAGGGCTGCGCAACACAGAGAAGACAAGTAGTGATTCTACAACATTTTGCTATGCTGAAGGACAGTGACTGTAATGGGGTTTGTCGGGGGGAATTGGTACAAGGGAGATCCTAGTAAATATGGTACTCTTCGTGTAATTGCAGATTAATGATCAGCAAGAAAAAGAGAAGGAAAAGGCAGATTACTTCCCGATAGGATAAAACTAACTGCAAATCAATGATTAATGCATGCTTCACATATCCTTAATATTGATCGCTTAAAGGGTGTCAGATGGTCAGCTATGGAACTACATTTGTCTGATAATATTCGTTTCTCTTAAAAGAAAAGCAATCCCTGTGTGGTGATCTCCAATAGTTACCTCACAATGGTATAAAGGTCATATCAAACTGTGGGCAATATAATTGTTTTTGTTTATGCAGAGGATCAAAGCCTAATTTGGCAACCCAGAAAACGAATTAAGATACGATATGAAGAAGAACGTCCAACATCAACATCCTCTTGAAGAGTCCTTCCAGGAGACGATCATCAAAAACTTCAACAAAGACCCTGGCGCTGTTGCAGTTGTAGCTGCCTTCATCCCATCGTTTCCTGGAAACACCACTGGAATGAGGAAGGGGATATCTAAGGTTGCCTGTGCATACAGTAAAACAACAAATTTGACGACACCTATACTGTCGGAACTCAACCAAGAATTGGAAGAAGTGCGAGTTGCAGTGCTCCAAAATCATGTGACTGCAGACTATCTTCTGTTAACAGAACGTATGGGATGCAAAGAGTTCCCAGGAATGTGTTGTTTTAACTTGTCTGACTTTTTTCAAGTTATTCAAATTCAGTTATAGAATATCCATCATATCATCGATAAGTTTTCACAAATGCCTAGGGTTTCTAAGGGGTTTCTTGGTTTCACTGGACATGGCTGGTAACTGTAGGTCTGCTTTTGTTATGTAGCTGTATTCATATTAAGTTAATGTGAGCATGCAATTGAATTAGTAACTTGATGCCTATACACGCTTATGTAACAGTACAAGAAGTTATGTCAAAGAAATTACCAATCTTCCCATGTTTTCTTCCATCCTCTACTTCTATAGCTTCTCTTCTTCCTCCTTAATTGCAACCCCTCAGTAGAATTCGCGCCTCAGATCGTTACTACCGAGTATCATAATTCTTAAAAGTGGTAAAGATACCTCAGGACAAATGCTGGGCATAGAAGCCGCAGGATATAAATCTGCAAAAAGGTAAAAAGCTAGCCTTATCAAAGAATGTTGCTTCTCTCTCACTTACCAACTCATATTTCCCTGTAAGGCCCTGCAAGTTGACTAGTTAGCCAGAGATGGGTAAGATTCCTCAAGGGAGGAAGAGCCTAAGGCAGGCAGAGACGCAGGTGGGCCATCAGGTGAGAGATCCATGATCAAGGGAGGTGAGGCTTAGACCCTCACCCCCGCTATTTGAGAGAAATCTTCTGCATCTGTGGGTGTCTTGTGGCCCTTGTCTACCTTGGATTAATACTTAGTGTGCAGGCAAACACCCGATTACCTACATTGGCCCTCTTACAGCAGTAAACTAAGTTGGCTACCTTTACGTTGCGTCTACCTACAATTTCACCATTTTATGAAAAATATTAGTCATAACAATAAGGGGAAATATGGGATTCGTATGTAAATCAAGTATAGGAATCAAACGAATAATCATAATTGACCTGATTGTTTATAGTTCATCATGCGTGATCAAAACCGAAATTATCGGTGATGACTGCCCTTGAACTGCTCACAGTGTAAGAACTTATTCACTATGTAAGAACTTGTTCACCATGTAAAAACTTGTTCGATATGCTTCAGAAGATTGAAGACAGTTGAGAATTAGGCTTGGGGTAGATTAATGATTGTGCATTGAGACCCCTATACAGAATTTTATTGTTGATAGCAACGATTTGGTCAATAAATAGGAGAGATGCACTTTCAAAAAAAAATACTCCAGGAAGAAACATTTTGGTTAAAGGGAATAGACGAAGTAAGGTGTGCAAAATGCAGATATTTGTTGAAGGTGTGTGCTTGAGGGTTTGTTTTACTATTGTCCTCGGGTATATTATGAAAACTTTTCATAATAAAATGTTTAAGAATGTAAAAAAAGTATGTATTGCATATGCCACAAAAGAAAATCGGCAGAGGATCTGAACACACAGTTCTCCAGAAAAGAAATTCAGATGGCCAACGAGTACATGAAAAGATGCTCCACATCGCTACTTAACAGAGAAATGCGAATTGAAACAGCAATGATGTATCGCCTCACACCAGTAAGGTTTCTACGGTCCAAGAGATGAACAACAGCATATGTTGGCAAGTTAGTGGAGAAACGGGAAACCTTCTACAATGCTGGTGGGAAGGTAAATTAGTTCAACCATTGTGGAAAGCAGTATGGAGGTTCCTCAAAACGCTCAAAATAGACTTTCCATTTCACCCACGAATTCCACTCTTGTGAATTTACCCTAATAATGCAGCACTCATGTTTAAAAGAGACAGATGCACACCTCTGTTAATCGCAGCACTAGTATAGTAGCCTATAATTGGAAGCATCCAAAGTGTCCATCAGCAGATGAATGGATAAAGAAGATGTGGTACATATTCCAAGGGAATGTTATTCAGGCATACGGAGAAAACAGGCCCTTCTATTTGCAACAACATGGATGGAGCTAGAGGGTATTATGGTCAGTGAAATAAGCCGAGCAGAGAAAGAGGAATACCAAATGATTTCAGTCATCGGTGGAGTGCAAGAATGAAGGAAAAACCGAAGGAACAAAACAGTAGCAGAATCGCAGAACCCAGGAATGGACTAACAGGTACCAAAGGGAAAGGGATTGGGGAGGATGGGTGGGTTGGGAGGGATAAGGGGCGGGAAGGAGAAAGGAGTACTATGATTCGCATGCATAATGGGTGGCGTGGGAGAAAGTGGAGGGCTGCGCAACACAGAGAAGACAAGTAGTGATTCTACAACATTTTGCTATGCTGAAGGACAGTGACTGTAATGGGGTTTGTCGGGGGGAATTGGTACAAGGGAGATCCTAGTAAATATGGTACTCTTCGTGTAATTGCAGATTAATGATCAGCAAGAAAAAGAGAAGGAAAAGGCAGATTACTTCCCGATAGGATAAAACTAACTGCAAATCAATGATTAATGCATGCTTCACATATCCTTAATATTGATCGCTTAAAGGGTGTCAGATGGTCAGCTATGGAACTACATTTGTCTGATAATATTCGTTTCTCTTAAAAGAAAAGCAATCCCTGTGTGGTGATCTCCAATAGTTACCTCACAATGGTATAAAGGTCATATCAAACTGTGGGCAATATAATTGTTTTTGTTTATGCAGAGGATCAAAGCCTAATTTGGCAACCCAGAAAACGAATTAAGATACGATATGAAGAAGAACGTCCAACATCAACATCCTCTTGAAGAGTCCTTCCAGGAGACGATCATCAAAAACTTCAACAGAGACCCTGGCGCTGTTGCAGTTGTAGCTGCCTTCATCCCATCGGTTCCTGGAAACACCACTGGAATGAGGAAGGGGATATCTAAGGTTGCCTGTGCATACAGTAAAACAACAAATTTGACGACACCTATACTGTCGGAACTCAACCAAGAATTGGAAGAAGTGCGAGTTGCAGTGCTCCAAAATCATGTGACTGCAGACTATCTTCTGTTAACAGAACGTATGGGATGCAAACAGTTCCCAGGAATGTGTTGTTTTAACTTGTCTGACTTTTTTCAAGTTATTCAAATTCAGTTATAGAATATCCATCATATCATCGATAAGTTTTCACAAATGCCTAGGGTTTCTAAGGGGTTTCTTGGTTTCACTGGACATGGCTGGTAACTGTAGGTCTGCTTTTGTTATGTAGCTGTATTCATATTAAGTTAATGTGAGCACGCAATTGAATTAGTAACTTGATACCTATACACGCTTATGTGACACTACAAGAAGATATGTCAAAGAAATTATCAATCTTCCCATGTTTTCTTCTGTCTGCTACTGCTAAAGCTTCCTTCTTCCTTCTTAATTGCAACCCCTCAGTAGATTTCGTGCCTAATATCGATATTACCGAGTATCATAATTCTTCCAGGTGGTAAGGATACCTCAGGACAAATGCTGGGCATAGAAGCCACAGGGCATAAATCTGGAAAAAAGTAAAAAGCAAGCCTTATCAAAGAATGTTGCTTCTCTCTCACTTACCAACTTATATTTCCATGTATGGCCCCGCAAGTTGACTGGTTAGCCAGAGATGGGTAAGATTTCGCAAGGGAGGAACAGCCTAAGACAGGCAGAAACACAGGTGCGCCATCAGGTGAGAAATCCATGATCAACGGAGCTGAGGCTTAGACCCTCAACCCCGCTGTTTCAAAGAAATCTTCTGCATCCGTGGGTGTCTTGTTGCCCTTGTCTAGCTTGGATTAATACTTAGTGTGTAGGCGAACACCTGATTACCTACATTGGCCCTCTTATAGCAGTAAACTAAGTTGTCTAACTTTATGTTGCATCTACATATAATTTCATCACTTTATTAAAAATATTAGTAATAATAATAAGGGAGAAATGTGGGATTTGCATGTAAATCAAGCATAGCAATCAAACGAACAATCATAATTGACCTGATTGTTTATAGTTCATGATGCGTGATCAAAACAGAAAGTATCGGTGATGACTGCCCTTGAACTGCTCACTGTAAGAACTTATTCACTATGTAAGACCTTGTTCATCATGTAAAAACTTTTTCGATATGCTTCTGCAGCTTGACGACAGTTGAGATTTGGGCTTGGGGTTGATTAATGAATGTGCATTGAGACCCCTATACAGAATTTTATTGTTGATAGCAACGATTTGGTCAATAAATAGGAGAGATGCACTTTCAAAAAAAAAATACTCCAGGAAGAAAAATTTTGGTTAAAGGGAATAGACGAAGTAAGGTGTGCAAAATGCAGATATTTGTTGAAGGTGTGTGCTTGAGGGTTTGTTTTACTATTTTCTTCGGGTATATTATGAAAACTTTTCATAATAAAATGTTTAAGAATGTAAAAAAAGTATGTATTGCATATGCCACAAAAAAAAATCGGCAGAGGATCTGAACACACAGTTCTCCAGAAAAGAAATTCAGATGGCCAACGAGTACATGAAAAGATGCTCCACATCGCTACTTAACAGAGAAATGCGAATTGAAACAGCAATGATGTATCGCCTCACACCAGTAAGGTTTCTACGGTCCAAGAGATGAACAACAGCATATGTTGGCAAGTTAGTGGAGAAACGGGAAACCTCCTACAATGCTGGTGGGAAGGTAAATTAGTTCAACCATTGTGGAAAGCAGTATGGAGGTTCCTCAAAACGCTCAAAATAGACTTTCCATTTCACCCACGAATTCCACTCTTGTGAATTTACCCTAATAATGCAGCACTCATGTTTAAAAGAGACAGATGCACACCTCTGTTAATCGCAGCGCTAGTATAGTAGCCTATAATTGGAAGCATCCAAAGTGTCCATCAGCAGATGAATGGATAAAGAAGATGTGGTACATATTCCAAGGGAATGTTATTCAGGCATACGGAGAAAACAGGCCCTTCTATTTGCAACAACATGGATGGAGCTAGAGGGTATTATGGTCAGTGAAATAAGCCGAGCAGAGAAAGAGGAAAACCAAATGATTTCAGTCATCGGTGGAGTGCAAGAATGAAGGAAAAACCGAAGGAACAAAACAGTAGCAGAATCGCAGAACCCAGGAATGGACTAACAGGTACCAAAGGGAAAGGGATTGGGGAGGATGGGTGGGTTGGGAGGGATAAGGGGCGGGAAGGAGAAAGGAGTACTATGATTCGCATGCATAATGGGTGGCGTGGGAGAAAGTGGAGGGCTGCGCAACACAGAGAAGACAAGTAGTGAGTCTACAACATTTTGCTATGCTGAAGGACAGTGACTGTAATGGGGTTTGTCGGGGGGAATTGGTACAAGGGAGATCCTAGTAAATATGGTACTCTTCGTGTAATTGCAGATTAATGATCAGCGAGAAAAAGAGAAGGAAAAGGCAGATTACTTCCCGATAGGATAAAACTAACTGCAAATCAATGATTAATGCATGCTTCACATATCCTTAATATTGATCGCTTAAAGGGTGTCAGATGGTCAGCTATGGAACTACATTTGTCTGATAATATTCGTTTCTCTTAAAAGAAAAGCAATCCCTGTGTGGTGATCTCCAATAGTTACCTCACAATGGTATAAAGGTCATATCAAACTGCGGGCAATATAATTGTTTTTGTTTATGCAGAGGATCAAAGCCTAGTTTGGCAAACCAGAAAACGAATTAAGATACGATATGAAGAAGAACGTCCAACATCAACATCCTCTTGAAGAGTCCTTCCAGGAGGTGATCATCAAAAACTTCAACAAAGACCCTGGCGCTGTTGCAGTTGTAGCTGCCTTCATCCCATCGTTTCCTGGAAACACCACTGGAATGAGGAAGGGGATATCTAAGGTTGCCTGTGCATACAGTAAAACAACAAATTTGACGACACCTATACTGTCGGAACTCAACCAAGAATTGGAAGAAGTGCGAGTTGCAGTGCTCCAAAATCATGTGACTGCAGACTATCTTCTGTTAACAGAACGTATGGGATGCAAACAGTTCCCAGGAATGTGTTGTTTTAACTTGTCTGACTTTTTTCAAGTTATTCAAATTCAGTTATAGAATATCCATCATATCATCGATAAGTTTTCACAAATGCCTAGGGTTTCTAACGGGTTTTCTTGGTTTCACTGGACATGACTGGTAACTGTATGTCTGCTTTTGTTATGAAGCTGTATTCATATTAAGTTACTGTGTGCATGCAATTGAATTAGTAATTTGAAACCTATACACGCTGATGTGACACTGCAAGAAGATATGTCAAAGAAATTATCAATCTTCCCATGTTTTCTTCTGTCCGCTACTTCTATAGCTTCTCTTCTTCCTTCTTAATTGCAACCCCTTAGTAGAATTCGTGCCTCATATCGATACTACCGAGTATCATAATTCTTCCAAGTGTTAAAGATACCTCAGTTCAAATGCTGGGCATAGAAGCCACAGGGCATAAATCTGCAAAAAAGTAAAAAGCTAGCCTTATCAAAGAATGTTGCTTCTCTCTCACTTACCAACTTATATTTCCCTGTATGGCCCCGCAAGTTGACTGGTTAGTCAGAGATGGGTAAGATTCCTCAAGGGAGGAACAGCCTAAGACAGGCAGAGAAGCAGGTGGGCCATCAGGTGAGAAATCCATGATCTACGGAGGTGAGGCTTAGACCCTCATCCCTGCTCTTTGAGAGAAATCTTCTGAATCCGTGGGTGTCTTGTTGCCCTTGTGTATCTTGGACTAATACTTAGTGTGCAGGCAAACACCTGATTACCTACATTGGCCCTCTTACAGCAGTAAACTAAGTTGGCTACCTTTATGTTGCATCTACCTACAACTTCAGCATTTTATTAAAAATATTAGTAATAATAATAGGGGAAAATTGTGGGATTCGCAAGGAAATCAAGTATAGGAATTAAAGGAATAATCATAATTGACCTGATTGTTTATAGTTCATGATGCGTGATCAAAACCGAAAGTATCGGTGATGACTGCCCTTGAACTGCTCAACATGTAAGAACTTATTCACTATGTAAGAACTTGTTCACCATGTAAAAACTTTTTCGATATGCTTCAGAAGAGTGAAGACTGTTGAGAATTAGGATTTGGGTTGATTAATGATTGTGCTTTGAGTCCACTATACAGAATTTTGTTGTTGTTAGCAATGATTTGGTCAATAAATATGAGAGATGCACTTTCAAAAACAATACTCCAGGGAGAATAATTATTGTTAAAGGGAACAGACAAAGTAAGATGTACAAAATGCAGATACTTGCTGAAGGTGTGTGCTTGAGGGTTTGTTTTACTATTTGATTCGGGTATATTATGAAAACTTTTCATAATAAAAAGTTTAAGAATCTAAAATAGAATGTATTGCATATGCCACAAAAAAAATGGGCGGAGGATCTGAACAGACATTTCTCCAAAAAAGAAATTCAGATAGCCAACGAATACATGAAAAGATGCTCCACATCGCTAATTATCAGAGAAATGCAAATTAAAACCACAATGAGGTGTCACCTCACACCAGTAAGGATGGTTTCCGTGCAAAAGACGAACAACAGCATATATTTGCAAGTTAGTGGAGTAACGGGAAACCTCCTACAATGCTGGTGGGAATGCAAATTAGTTCAACGATTGGGGAAAGCAGTATGGAGGATCCTCAAAACGCTCAGAATAGACTTACCATTTGACAAACGAATTCCACTCTTGGGAATTTACCCTAAGAATGCAGGACTCAAATTTAAGAGACAGATGCACACGTCTGTTAATCGCAGCACTGGTATAATAGCCAAGAATTGGAAACACATAAAGTGTCCATCAGTAGAAGAATGGATAAAGAAGATGTGGTACATATTCACAATGGAATGTTATTCAGGCATAAGGAGAAAACAGACCCTACTATTTGCAACACCATGGATGGAGCTAGAGGGTATTATGGTCAGTGAAATAAGCCAATCAGAGTAAGAGAAATACCAAATGATTTCACTCATCGGTGGAGTGTGAGAACAAAGGAAAAACCGAAGGAACAAAACAGTAGCAGAATCACAGAACCCAAGAATGGACTAACAGGTACCAAAGGGAAAGGGACTGGTGAGGATGGGTAGGCACGGAGGGATAAGGGGCGGGAAGGAGAAAGGAGTATTATGATTTGCATGCATAATGGGTGGCGTGGGAGAAAGTGGAGGGCTGTGCAACACAGAGAAGACAAGTAGTGATTCTACAACATTTTGCTATGCTGATGGACAGTGACTGTAATGGGGTTTGTGGGGGGAATTGGTACACGGGAGATCCTAGTAAATATGGTACTCTTCGTGTAATTGCAGATTAATGATCAGAAAGAAAAAGAGAAAGAAAAGGGAGATTACTCCCTGATAGGATAAAACTAACTGCACATCAATGATTAATGCATGCTTTACATATCCTTAATATTGATCGTTTAAAGGGTGTCAGATGATCAGCTATGGAAGTACATTTTTCTGATAATATTCGTTTCTCTTAAAACAAAAGGAGTCCCTGTGTGGTGATCTCCAATAGGTTCTTCACATTGGTATAAAGGACATATCAAAGTGTGGGCAATGGAATTGTTTGTGTGTATGCAGAGGATCAAAGCCTAATTTGGCAACCCAGAAAACGAATTAAGATACGATATGAAGAAGAACGTCCAACATCAACATCCTCTTGAAGAGTCATTCCAGGAGATGATCATCAAAAACTTCAACAAAGATCCTGGCGCTGTTGCAGTTGTAGCTGCCTTCATCCCATTGGTTCCTGGAAATACCACTGGAATGAGGAAGGGGATATCTAAGGTTGCCTGTGCATACAGTAAAACAACAAATTTGACGACACCTATACTGTCGGAACTCAACCAAGAATTGGAAGAAGTGCGAGTTGCAGTGCTCCAAAATCATGTGACTGCAGACTATCTTCTGTTAACAGAACGTATGGGATGCAAACAGTTCCCAGGAATGTGTTGTTTTAATTTGTCTGACTTTTTTCAAGTTATTCAAATTCAGTTATACAATATCCATCATATCATCGATAAGTTTTCACAAATGCCTAGGGTTTCTAACGGGTTTCTTGGTTTCACTGGACATGGCTGGTAACTGTAGGTCTGCTTTTGTTATGTAGCTGTATTCATATTAAGTTAATGTGAGCATGCAATTGAATTAGTAACTTGATACCTATACACGCTTATGTAACAGTACAAGAAGTTATGTCAAAGAAATTACCAATCTTCCCATGTTTTCTTCCATCCTCTACTTCTATAGCTTCTCTTCTTCCTTCTTAATTGCAACCCCTCGGTAGAATTCGTACCTCAGATCGATACTACCGAGTATCATAATTCTTAAAAGTGGTAAAGATACCTCAGGACAAATGCTGGGCATAGAAGCCACAGGATATAAATCTGCAAAAAAGTAAAAAGCTAGCCTTATCAAAGAATGTTGCTTCTCTCTCACTTACCAACTCATATTTCCCTGTATGGCCCTGCAAGTTGACTAGTTAGCCAGAGATGGGTAAGATTCCTCAACGGAGGAACAGCCTAAGGCAGGCAGAGACGCAGGTGGGCCATCAGGTGAGAGATCCATGATCAAGGGAGGTGAGGCTTAGACCCTCACCCCTGCTATTTGAGAGAAATCTTCTGCATCTGTGGGTGTCTTGTGGCCCTTGTCTACCTTGGATTAATACCTAGTTGCAGGCAAACACCTGATTACCTACATTGGCTTTCTTACAGCAGTAAACTAAGTTGGCTACCTTTATGTTGCGTCTACCTACAATTTCACCATTTTATTAAAAATATTAGTCATAACAATAAGGGGAAATATGGGATTCGCATGTAAATCAAGTATATGAATCAAACGAATAATCATAATTGACCTGATTGTTTATAGTTCATCATGCGTGATCAAAACCGAAATTATCGGTGATGACTGCCCTTGAACTGCTCACAGTGTAAGAACTTATTCACTATGTAAGAACTTGTTCACCATGTAAAAACTTGTTCGATATGCTTCAGAAGATTGAAGACAGTTGAGAATTAGGCTTGGGGTAGATTAATGATTGTGCATTGAGACCCCTATACAGAATTTTATTGTTGATAGCAACGATTTGGTCAATAAATAGGAGAGATGCACTTTCAAAAAAAAATACTCCAGGAAGAAAAATTTTTGTTAAAGGGAATAGACGAGGTAAGGTGTGCAAAATGCAGATATTTGTTGAAGGTGTGTGCTTGAGGGTTTGTTTTACTATTTTCTTCGGGTATATTATGAAAACTTTTCATAATAAAATGTATAAGAATGTAAAAAAGTATGTATTGCATATGCCACAAAAAAAATCGGCAGAGGATCTGAACACACAGTTCTCCAGAAAAGAAATTCAGATGGCCAACGAGTACATGAAAAGATGCTCCACATCGCTACTTAACAGAGAAATGCGAATTAAAACAGCAATGATGTATCGCCTCACACCAGTAAGGATGTCTACGGTCCAAGAGATGAACAACAGCATATGTTGGCAAGTTAGTGGAGAAACGGGAAACCTCCTACAATGCTGGTGGGAAGGTAAATTAGTTCAACCATTGTGGAAAGCAGTATGGAGGTTCCTCAAAACGCTCAAAATAGACTTTCCATTTCACCCACGAATTCCACTCTTGTGAATTTACCCTAATAATGCAGCACTCATGTTTAAAAGAGACAGATGCACACCTCTGTTAATCGCAGCACTAGTATTATACTAGCCTATAATTGGAAGCATCCAAAGTGTCCATCAGCAGATGAATGGATAAAGAAGATGTGGTACATATTCCAAGGGAATGTTATTCAGGCATAAGGAGAAAACAGGCCCTTCTATTTGCAACAACATGGATGGAGCTAGAGGGTATTATGGTCAGTGAAATAAGCCGAGCAGAGAAAGAGGAATACCAAATGATTTCAGTCATCGGTGGAGTGCAAGAATGAAGGAAAAACCGAAGGAACAAAACAGTAGCAGAATCGCAGAACCCAGGAATGGACTAACAGGTACCAAAGGGAAAGGGATTGGGGAGGATGGGTGGGTTGGGAGGGATAAGGGGCGGGAAGGAGAAAGGAGTATTATGATTCGCATGCATAATGGGTGGCGTGGGAGAAAGTGGAGGGCTGCGCAACACAGAGAAGACAAGTAGTGATTGTACAACATTTTGCTATGCTGAAGGACAGTGACTGTAATGGGGTTTGTGGGGGGGGGAATTGGTACAAGGGAGATCCTAGTAAATATGGTACTCTTCGTGTAATTGCAGATTAATGATCAGCAAGAAAAAGAGAAGGAAAAGGCAGATTACTTCCCGATAGGATAAAAGTAACTGCAAATCAATGATTAATGCATGCTTTACACATCCTTAATATTGATCGCTTAAAGATTGTCAGATGGTCAGCTATGGAACTACATTTGTCTGATAATATTCGTTTCTCTTAAAAGAAAAGCAATCCCTGTGTGGTGATCTCCAATAGTTACCTCACAATGGTATAAAGGTCATATCAAACTGTGGGCAATATAATTGTTTGTGTTTATGCAGAGGATCAAAGCCTAATTTGGCAACCCAGAAAACGAATTAAGATACGATATGAAGAAGAACGTCCAACATCAACATCCTCTTGAAGAGTCATTCCAGGAGGTGATCATCAATAACTTCAACAAAGATCCTGGTGCTGTTGCAGTTGTAGCTGCATACATCCCAGGGGTTTCTGGAATTGCCATTGATATGAGGAAGGGGATATCTAAGCTTGCCTGTGCATACAGTAAAACAACAAATTTGACTGCACCTATACTGATGGAACTCAACCAAGAATTAGGAGAAGTGCGAGTTGCAGTGCTCCAAAATCGTGTGACTACAGACTATCTTCTGTTAACAGAACATATGGGATGCGAACAGTTCCCAGGAATGTCCTGTCTTAATTTGTCTGACTTTTTTCAAAGTATTCAAATTCAGTTATACAATATCCATCATATCATCGATAAGTTTTCACAAATGCCTAGGCTACCTAACTGGTTTTCTTGGTTTCACTGGACATTTCTGGTAACTGTAGGTCTGCTTTTGTTATGTAGCTGTATTCATATTAAGTTAATGTGTGCATGCAATTGAATTAGTAATTTGAAACCTATACACGCTTATGTGACACTACAAGAAGATATGTCAAAGAAATTATCAATCTTCCCATGTTTTCTTCCATCCGCTACTTCCATAGCTTTCTTCTTCCTTCTTAATTGCAACCCCTCAGTAGAATTCGTGCCTCATATCGATATTACCGAGTATCATAATTCTTCCAACTGGTAAAGATACCTCAGGGCAAATACTGGGCATAGAAGCCACAGGGCATAAATCTGCAAAAAAGGAAAAAGCTAGCCTTATCAAAGAATGTTGCTTCTCTCTCACTTACCAACTTATATTTCCCTGTATGGCCGTGTAAGTTGACTGGTTAGCCAGAGATGGGGAACATTCCTCAAGGGAGGAACAGCCTAAGACACGCAGAGATGCAGGTGGGCCATCAGGTGAGAAATCCATGATCAATGGAGGTGAGGCTTAGACCCTCACCCCCGCTGCTTGAGAGAAATCTTCTGCATCCGTGGGTGTCTTGTTGCCCTTGTCTAGCTTCGATTAATACTTAGTGTGCAGGCAAACACCTGATTACCTACATTGACCCTCTTATAGCAGTAAACTAAGTTGGCTATCTTCATGTTGCATCTACCTACAACTTCAGCACTTTATTAAAAATATTAGTAATAATAATAAGGGAGACATGTGGGATTCTCATACATGCTAATCACGATTCCCCCTTTTCCCCCTTATCCCTCCCTTCCCACCCATCGTCCCCAGTCGCTTTCCTCTTGGTAACCGTTACTCCATTCTTGGGTTCTGTGAGTCTGCTGCTGTTTTGTTGCTTCAGTTTTCTGTTTGTTCTTATACTTCACAGATGAGTGAAATCATTTGATACTTGTCTTCTCTGCCTGGCTTATTTCACTGAGCATAATATCCTCTAGCTCCATCCATGTTGTTGCAAATAGTAGGATTTGCTTGCTTCTTATTGCTGAATAATATTCCATGGTGTATATGTACCACCTCTTCTTTATCCATTCATCTACTGAGGGATACAAGTTGTTTCTATTTCTTGGCTATTGTAAATAGTGTTTCATAAACATAGAGGTGCATATGTCTTGTTCAAACTGGGCTGCTGTATTCTTAGGGTAAATTCCTAGGAGTGGAAATCCTGGGTCAAATGGTGTTTCTATTTTTAGTGTTTTGAGGAACCTCCATACTGCTTTCCACAATGGTCGAACTGGTTTACATTCCCACCAGCAGTGTAGGAGGGTTCCCCTTTCTCCAGATCCTCACCAACATTTGTTGTTCTTTGTCTTTTGGATGTTGGCCATCCAAACTGGTGTGAGGTGATATCTCATTCTGGTCTTAATTTGCATTTCTCTGATGATTGGGGATGTGGGTCATCTTTTCATGTGCCTATTGGCTATCTGAATTTCTTCTTTGGAGAAGTGTATGTTCAGCTCCTCTGTCCATTTTTTAATTGGACTATTTGCTTTTTGTTTGTTGAGGTGTGCGAGCTCTTTATATAATTTGGATGTCAACCCCTTATCGGATATGTCATTTATGAATAGATTCTTCCATACCAAAGGATGTCTTTTTGTTCTGCTGATGGTGTCCTTTGCTGTACAGAAGGTTTTTAGTGTGATATAGTCCCACCTGTTCATTTTGGCTTTTGTTTCCCTTGCCTGGGGAGATGTGTTCATGAAGAAGCTGCCCATGTTTATGTCCAAGAGATTTTTGCCTATGTTGTCTTCTAAGAGTTTTATGGTTTCATGACTTACATTCAAGTCTTTAATCCATTTAGAGTTTACTTTTGTGTATGTGGTTAGACAATAATCCAGTTTCATTCTCTTACATGTATAGACAGTAATCCAGTTTCATTGTCTTACATGTAGCTGTCCAGTTTTGCCAACACCAGCTGTGGAAGAGGCTGTCATTTCCCCATTGTGTATCCATGGCTCCTTTATCATATATTAATTGACCATATATGCTGAGGTTTATATCTGGGCTGTCTAGTTTGTTCCACTGGTTTACAGGTCTGTTCTTGTGCCAGTACCAAATTGTCCTGATTACTGTGGCTTTGTAGAAGAGCTTGAAGTCAGGGAGTGTAATTCTCCCTCCTTTATTCTTCCTTCTCATGATTGCTTTGGCTATTTGGGGTCTTTTGTGGTTGCATATAAATTTTAGAACTGTTTGCTCTAGATCATTGAAGAATGCTGTTGGTATTTTGATAGGGATTGCAATGAATCTGTAGATTGCTTTAGGCAGGTTGGCCATTTTGACAATATTAATTCTTCCTGTCTGTGATCAAGGGATATGTTTCCATTTAGTGGTATCTTCTTTAATTTCTCTCATGAGTGTCTGGCAGTTTTCAGATTATAGCTATTTCACTTCCTTGGTTAGGTTTATTCCTAGGTATTTTATTCTTTTTGATGCAATTGTGAACGGAATTGTTTTCCTGATTTCTCTTTGTGCTAGTTCATTGTTAGTGCATAGGAATGCAATAGATTTCTGTGTATTAATTTTGTATCCCACAACTTTGCTGAATTCAGATATTAGATCTAGTAGATTTGGAATGGAGTCTTTAGGGCTCTTTATATACAATATCATGTCATCTGCAAGCAGGGATCATTTGACTTCTTCCTTACCAACCTGGATAACTTTTATTTCTTTGTGTTGTCTGATTGCCGTGCTTAGGACCTCCAGAACTATTTTGAATAAAAGTCGGGAGAGTGGGCATCCTGGTCTTGTTCCCGATCTTAAAGGAGAAGTTTTCAGTTTCTCACTCTTAAGTATAATGTTGGCTGTTTTTTTGTCAAATATGGTCTTTATTATGTTGAGATACTTGCCCTCTATACCCATTTTGTTGAGAGTTTTTATCATGAATGGATGTTGAATTTTGTCAAATGCTTTTTCAGCGTCTATGGATATGATCATGTGTCTTTTGTCCCTCCTTTTGTTGATGCGGTGGATGATGTTGATGGATTTTCCAATGTTTTACCCTCCTTGTATCCCTGGGTGGAATCCCACTTCATCCTGATGGAGGATGTTTTTGATGTACTTTTGAATTCAACTTGCTAATATTTCATTACGTATTTTTGTATCTATGTTCATCAGGGATATTGGTCTGTAATTTTCCTTTTTTTGTGGTTTCTTTGCCTGGTTTTGGTATTAGAGTGGTGTTGGCTTCATACAATGAGTTTGGGAGTATTCTCTCCTCTTCTACTTTTGGAAAACTTTAAGGAGGATGGGTATTAAGTCTTCACTAAATGTTTCATTAAACTCAGCAGTGAAACCATCTGGCCCAGGAATTTTGTTCTTCGGTAGTTTTTCGATTACCAGTTCAATTTCTTTGCTGGTAATGGGTCTGTTCAGATTTTCTGTTTCTTCCTGGGTCAGCCTTGGAAGGTTGTATTTTTCTAGAAACTTGTCCACTTCTTCCAGGTTATTCAGTTTGTTACCAGATAATTTTTCAAAGTATTCTCTCATTATTATTTATATTTCTGTGGTGTCTATAGTGATTTTCCCTTTCTCATTTCTGATTCTGTTTACATGCGCAAACTCTCTTTTTCTCTTGATAAGTCTGGCTAGGAGTTTATCTGTTTTGTTTATTTTCTCAAATAACCATCTCCTGTTTCATTGATTCTTTCTATTGTTTTATTCTTCTTGATTTTATTTATTTATGCTCTAATCTTTATTATGTCCCTCCTCCTACTGACTTTGGGCCTTATTTGTTCATCCTTTCCAGTTTTGTTAATTGTGAGGTTTAGACTGCTTATATGGGATTGTTCTTCTTTCTTGAGGTAGGTCTGTATTGCAATATACTTTCCTCCTAGCACAGCCTTGGCTGCATCCCACAGATTTTTGTGATATTGAATTGCTGTTGTCATTTGTCTCCATATATTGCTTGATCTCTGTTTTTATTTGGTCATTGATCCATTGGTTATTTAGGAACCTGTTATTAAGCCTCCATATGTTTGTGGGCATTTTCATTTTCTTTGTGTAATTTATTTCTAGTTTCATACCTTTGTGATCTGAGAGGCCGGTTGGTGCAATTTAAATCCTTTTGAATTTACTGAGGCTCTTTTTGTGGCCTAGTATATGACCCATTCTTAAAATGTTCCATGTGCACTTGAGAAGAATGTGTATCCTATTGCTTTTGGATAAAGTGTTCTGTAGATGTCAGTTAGGTCCATCTGTTCCTAATATGTTGTTCAGTGCCTCTGACTCTTTACTTATTTTCTGTCTCGTTGATCTGTCCTTTGGAGTGAGTGGTATCTTGAAGTCTCCTAAAATGAATGCTTTGCATTCCACTTCCTCCTTTAATTCTGTGAGCACTTTTTTTTACATATGTAGGTGGTTCTGAGTTGGGTGCATAGATATTTAAAATAGTTATGTCCTCTTGTTGGACTGACCCCTTTGTCATTATGTAATGCCCTTCTTTGTCTCTTGTGACTTTCTTTGTTTTTGTAGTCTATTCTGTCTGATACAAGTACTGCAACTCCTGCCTTTTTCCCCCCTGTTATGGCATGAAATATCTTTTTCCATCCCCTCACTTTCAGTCTGTGTATGTCTTTGGGTTTGAAGTGAGTCTCTTGTAGGCAACATATAGATGGGTCTTGTTTTTTTATCCATTCAATGACTCTTTGTCTTTTGATTGGTGCATTCAGACCATTTACGTTTATGGTGATTATCGATAGGTATGTGTTTATTGCCATTGCAGGCTTCAGATTTGTGATTATCAGAGGTTCAAGGGTAATTCCCTTACTATCTGACAGTTTAATTTCACTCACTTATTATGCTATTACAAACACAACCTAAAGGTTCCTTTTTTGTCCTTTTTCTTCCTCCTCCATTCTTTATATGTTAGGTATTATATTCTGTACTCTTTGTCTATCCCTTGATTGACTTTGGGGGTAGTTGATTTGATTTTGCATCTACTTTGTAATTAATTGTTCTGCTTTGCTGTGGTTTTATTTCCCCTGGTGACATCTATTTAGCCTTAAGAACACTTCCATCTATAGCAGTCCCTCCAAAGTGCACTTAGAGGTGGTTTGTGGAAGGTAAATTCTCTCAGCTTTTGTTTATCTGGAAATTGTTTAATCCCTCCTTCAAATTTAAATGATAATCTTGCCAGGTAGAGTACTCTTGGTTCAAGGCCCTTCTGCTTCATCTCATTAAATATATCATTCCACTCCCTTCTGGCCTGTAAGGTTCATGTTGAGAAATGTGATGATAGCCTGATAGGTCTTCCTTTGTATGTGGTCATTTTTCTCTCTCTAGCTGCTTTTAAAAGTCTGTCTTTATATTTGATCTTTGCCATTTTAATTATTATGTTTCTTGGTGTTGTCTTCCTTGGTTCCCTTGTGCTGGGAGATATGTGCACCTCCATGGCTTGAAAGACTATCTCCTTCCCCAGATTGGGGAAGTTTTCAGCAAATGCCTCCTTAGAGACACTTTCTATCCCTTTTTTTCTCTCTTCTTTTCCTGGTACCCCTATAATGTGGATATTGTTCCCTTTGGATTGGTCACACAGTTCTCTCAATATTCTTTCATTCTTAGAGATCCTTTTTTTCTTCCTATGCCTCAGCTTCTTTGTATTCCTCTCCTCTAATTTCTATCCCTTTTACTGTCTCTTCTACTATGTCTAATCTGCTTTTAAATCCCACAATTGTATGTTTCATTTTGGATATGGAATTTCTTAATGGTTGAATCTCCATCTTAAATTTGTCCCTGAGTTCTTGAATATTTTTATGTACCTCCATGAGCATGTTTATAATTTTTATTTTAAGCTGTCTTTCAGGAAGATTGGTGAGTTCAGTATCATTTGTCCCTTTTTGTGGGGTTTGTGAGATTCTGGTCTTAAACAAGTTCCTTTGACGTTTCATAATTCTATGTGGTGCCCTCTAGTGTCCAGAAGCTCCAGTCTCTGGAGCTGCTCAGCCCTTAGGAGAGTTTGGGGGTCATAGGGGAGTGGCAATGATGTCTGGGTACAGGAAAAAGCTGTTTCCTGATTCCCGGCTGCAGAGCCTGCCTCCAGTATCAGAGCCAGTATGCTGAGCACACAGGTGTAAGCCTCTGTGCTTGGCATCTCCAGTTGTAGGTGGGACTTCCCTCCAGCTGGCCTGATGCCAGTGCGGTGACTGCCAATTTGTGAGCCGGTGCCAGCAGGCCAGGAGGAAGGTGCAGCAGACTGTGTGTCACAGTGGGGTACCTCACAGCTGAGTAGGAAGCCAGAAGGATGGGGCTTCTGAAGCTCCTCAAAGTTCCCAACCCACTGGGCAGTGTGTGCTCAGACAACCGGTCCACCTGTCCCTTCTCCTGCATAGCAAGCTCCATGTAAACCCCACCCCTTCAGCAGTCCTCTTGCTGGTAGGAAGCCTGTCAGACCACCTGCCTTTTCTTTGTTCCAGAGTGGCTGGATGTGGATCCCCATCCTCCACAAATGACTGGAATCTCAGTCTTTCTAGCACTCTGCCTGTCACAGCTCCCCAACTGCAGCAAAGTCCAGAGCACTACACAATGTAGGTTTGTGGTCCAAAGCAGACCTCCAGGGCTGGGTGTTCAGCAGTTCTATGCTTCCACCCACTCTCCACTCCATTTCTCTTCCTCCCACCAGTGAATTGGGTGGGGGAAGGGCTCGGGTCCCGCCAGATCAAGGTTTTCATATGCTACCCTGTTTCGTGATGTCTTCTCTGTTCGTGAGATCTGTTCAACCTTCATGAGGTCTGGTTCAACCATCTTTCCTTTTGCTGCTTTACGGCTAGTTGTATTAACTGTGTTTTCACACTATTAGTGGATTTTGGAGGAATTCTCTGTCTCACCTATGATGCCACTTTCTTGAATCTCCTCTATTTCTTCACATCTTTACGTGTTGCTTGAATTTTCCATAATGAAATTGTTTTGTTTGTAACCAATAGATTGAAGTATGGTAAAAAGCTATTTTTATTTGGAAAAATATCTTTGGAAGACTATCTTTAAAAAGTTGTATTTAAGGATACTGAAGGAATTTGAACAAATCCCAAATAGTAGAAATGAATGAGTGAATGTAAGTTTAATATAAATTAAAGTTAACAGAGATGCCATAATAAAAATTAAATAAGATTGGCACGTAGAAACAGATGGCTGTGGACAAATCTTATTTATAAATATAATTACAAAAGCTTAAATAAAACATTAGCCAATCCTATTTCATTACTTTATGCCAGAATAAGCCTCTGATAAACATCTAATATATCCATTATTAGAAAGATATATTAGGAAATCTATTACCAGTGATAAGCTCTGGAAAAGCATCTGATCAAAAATGTCACAGCCATCTGTGATTATTAAGATAGTATTGTAAAATATAAAAAGATAGTTGCTAAAATATGCACCTTCTTTTGCTTAAAATCCTTTAAGCCCCCATTATAATGAGCACACACAGTACAGGTGGGTCACGGGGAATGCAGCACAGCACAAAGACTACAAGTAATGACTCTAAAGCATCTTACTACGCTGATGGACAGTGACTGCAGTGGGGTGGTGGGGGACTTGATAATATGGGTGAGTGTTGATACCACATTGTTGCTGATGTGAAACCTTCATAAGATTGTGTATCAATGATGCCTTAACTTAAAAATTCCTTTAAGCCCCTTATTGCATTTAGAATACAATTTTAAAACCTTAATAAAACTGCATGCTCCAGACCCTGCTGCCTGCATGACCTCATATATCACATCTATTTGTATTCTCTTATTTTAACCTAATATTTTTAAATGTTTTTGAGAAGATACAAAATATTGATCTAATGTTGTCCCCTAAATAATTAGACAGCTGTCCCATTATCAGATAATGTCATCCTTACCTACCAATTTAAAGTACTACCATAATAGTCTGCTCAGTCCCAGGTGTATTGGGCTCTGGTTATGGAATTCTACCCAGTTCTGTTGATCTGCTCCCTCCAGCATGAACACTATGCTGTTTTAGAGTCCTTTGTATTTGGCAGAGTCAGTGTCCACTTCTTACTCTTTTCAACATATTTATTTTTAGGTGGAATTTAGAATACTTCTGGTTTCACAAAATTCCTTTTATGACTTCTACCTCAAAATAGATTAAATACGTTTTAGATTAATTCAGGAGAGCATACATGTTTGCAATATTTCATCTTTCTATCTAGAAATTGGTGTTTATCCACTTATTGTTAGATGGAGAATTGGAAGGTCTCACCCAATTTTTGTTAATATCTTATGCCCAGATCGTTTTTTGATAATGTGAGTGGGATTGCATCATAGTGTACCTTCACCTTTACAAGGGGATTTCTATAAGCAGTATTATTGCTAAACACAATTGGATTTTAGATAAATCTCATACATCCAATTCATATTGCCCTGTGGGACAGGATTTCAAAATGCTTGTGAAACCATGAAGAAATGAAATGATATCTATATCTCTTATCAAAACAGAATAAGTATTGCATTGATGGTTGTAAGAAATACAAGTGAAGAGATATTTTGAAACTGCATGCATGCCACTCAGAGCCACAACCCTGGGTTTCAGAAATCATCCATTTTTAGATATTTTCCTGGAAAAGATTCATTTTCATGATTCCTTTTACTGTAAACACTCATGCAATTCCAACCCCAGTAGTAGGCAATACTTCCTTAGTGCCCATGACATGCTAACTCTCTGTGTTAAGCACTTTATTACAACTCATCGTTCACAAGGAGAAAGTGAGTCTGAAAGAGTTCAGGCAACTTGCCTGAGGTTTCCTAGCAAGTGGCAGACCTTGGACAGGAATTCCAGTGTCTGACAGCAGAGCCTAATCCCTGCACAGTCTGGCTTACCAGAAGCACTGTTAGTGTTGGGCCTATTCATTGTGTGATTGGCCCCTTTACTGGAGTTACTTTGTCTTTCTAATGGAATTTCAGTTGATTGTCTTAGGTTGCCCTGATATATCATCCTATCAGCAAGTAATGATGTTTTCCTGCTCCCTTCAACTACATTTACTCCCCATCCCTTGTCCAACTGTGCAATGCCTATTTCTTATAATACATACACCTGTTTTTTTATATGAAATTCAAAATTTTTTGAACATGCAGTTGTTATACAATATTGGTTCACACCTGTTTTAAATGTCATTTAAAGATATATTCAATATCATAATATTAAATATCATATTCATAGTAATTAATCTTTAAGCACTTGAAGAGTATTGTAAGATAGTAGGATTTTTAAATAAGACACAGACATTATTCCTGTAATACTGAATATAGCAGACTAGAAGTTGTTGGAATGACTTGTTGTATAAAGATTTTCCCTGTCATGTGTTTGGGCCTGTTACTACTTTGTTGATAATCTAAAAATATTCCAAAATTTATCCTACGATATTCTTATGCTAAAAAATCATTTATTTTGCTTATCTGAATGTCCTTGTTCCACTGAGGACACTTAGTGAACATGCATTTCTTGGTGCTGATGTTGCAGAGGTTGGGGAAATGGATGGAGTCACCCGGAGTGGGGTCTTTGAGTTCCTGCTCCTGGGGCTCCCAGAGAATCCTGAGGACCAGGGGTTCCTGTTCTGGATGTTCCTGTAAATGTACCTGGTCACAGTGGTGGGACATGTGCTCATCATGCTGGCCATCAGCTCTGACTCCCGCCTGAACACACCCATGTACTTCTTCCTGGCCAATATCTCCCTCGCTGACCTCTTTTTTGTCACTAACACAACCCCCAAGACGCTGGTGAACCTTTGGTCCCAGAACAAAGCCATCCCCTATGCGGGGTGTCTGACACAGCTCTACTGCCTGGTCTCCTTGGTGGCCCTGGACAACCTCATTGGGGCCACAATGGCATATGACCACTATATGGCCATCTGCCGCCCCCTCCACTACACCACGGCCATGAGGCCTGGGCTCTGTGTTTTGCTCCTCACTTTGTGTTGGGTGCTGTCTGTCCTCTACGGCCTCATCCACACCCTCCTCATGACCAGGGTGACATTCTGTGTGTCCCGGAAGATCCATCTTCTGCAAGATGTATGTGCTACTGAGGATGGCGTGTTCCAGCCCCCGGATCCAGCACACAGTGCTCACTGCCATGGACTGCTTCACCTTCCTCACCCCCTTAGGGATCACTATCATGTCCTACATCTGGATTGTCAGAGCCATCCTCGGATACCCTCAGCCACAGGGAAGGACAAAGCCTTCTCCATCTGTGCCTCCCATTTGGCTGTGGTTTCCCTCTTCTACTGGACACTTGGCATGGTTTATCTGTATCCCCTCCACACCTACTCAATGAAGGACTCCATGATGTACGCTGTGGTGACCCCCATGATGAACCCCTTCATCTACAGCCTGAGGAACATAGACATGCAAGGGCCTCTGGGAAGGCTCCTCTTCAGGAAAGGCTTCCAGAGGTTGACATGAGGGAAAGTTTGGAAAGGACATTCAAGGTGGAGACTGGGAATTTCCTGCACCATGTGCAAGGCACTATCCTGTGGGGGACACAGGGGTGAGGGAGACAGAGCTCCAGCTCAGAGTATGTCTGTGATGGTCACATGTCTGTGATGGTCACATTTCTGTGATGAAGAAAAGGCATGAAGTGTAACCACATTCTCACAGACCTCACCACACTTGGCAATAAATAAGATCATGCTAACACTCATACTAGAATTTTGCAGGATCAAATCCTTCAGCCACCTGACCACAGGATCATAGTGCTCCTATCCCAGCCCTTCGAGATATACCCGGTTATGGCCTGGGCGGGGGGATTGCCTGTGTTCTGTGACCCACATCCATTCACAGTCTTGTGGACTGAAATACACCCAGTGGCTGTATTAAGAGTTTATTCAGAGTCTGAAGGCCATTGCCTGGGATGACAGTCAATCAGAGAGAGTTCTGATCAAACTTCTCAGCAGCTCTTTGTTGGGAGAAGGTTTATATGCCCTTTGTCGCAGGGGGTACATGCAGGGACGACATTACCTTAACACATCAAAGCGGTGTGTCAGGGATACATTCGGGTCGTGTCTTCAAAGTACAGACCATGTGCCTCCTGATGCTACTTGGGAATGAGAGGAGGCCAGGTTAGGACTGATACTTATTTTCCAGAAGAATTCTATCAAGGACATGAGAACCTGACTCCTGTTTGGCTTTATTTCCTTTGATCACTGGAGACTTCGTTTCTTGCCGCGGGAGAGGGGCCACGGGAATCTTGCTGACACAGAATGGGCAGGGCATCTGCACAGCACAGCGTGAGTGTCCTGGCTGACTCAGGGCCTCTGCGGCTGGTGGGATCACCGTGGGGGGACCATAAAGATTTCATTTTTACATCATATTGGTCAGGAGGATGTAATGTGCAGTACAGTGACTGTAGTTAAATATACTGTTTTGCATATTTGAAAGTTTGTAAGAGTAAAACTTAAAAGTTCTTATCATAAGAAAAAAATCTGTGGCTATGTATGGTACAAACTTTCAATAGACTGACTGTAGTGATCATTTCATATACAAATGCTGACTCATTATGTTATACACCTGAAGCTAATACTGTTAAATGTGAATTACACCCCAATTAAAAAAAATAATATAATACAAGGAATTGCACATCACTCCTGACATGAGGTACCAAATACTGGTCCCTCTTTTCTTCCTCTGTCTCTCTCTATTGCTATTATTTTTGTCTCCAGAGCTTTCTTGCAAGTATAAAATATATTATTAACTATAGTCACCATGCTTTAATTAGATATCCAGAACTTATTCTTATAGCTGATAGTTTGTACCCTTTGACCAGTATCCCCCATTTCCCCCCCCTTTCCAGTCCCTGGCAACCACCTATCTACTCTCTGGTTCTGAGTTCTACTTTTTTAGATTCCCCATAAGAGTGAGACTAATGTATATACACACACACACATATGTATAGTCTCATATATGTGTGTGTGCATATATAATTGTGCATATATATATAATGTAAATAAACCTGCAGCCTGCAGCTGAACATGTGCAGGGCTGAGTTTCTGGATCTGCAGTCAGACTGAGGTCAGAGGGCCTGCCTTGGGGTTCAGACAGGTGTGTCTCCTGCTCCGTCTCTGGGTGGGCAGGACTGGTGACAAAAAGGGGCAGGAGACTGCCTGTGGATGGCTTCAGTGTCATAGCCAGAACTGAAGTCAGCGGGTCTGTCACCCAGGGGACAGAAGAGTGCCACTGCTGCTTGGTCCCTGGTGGACAGTGCTGGCGGCAGAACCCACACCAAACAGGCCTGTAGCCAGGTCCACGGGGAACTTGTTTCTGGGTCTGTAGCTGGGACCATGACCCATGCTGCCACCTCAGTGCAGCCCTCCTTGGTCTTGGGCTCCCCCAGCCTTCCTATAGGAACCCCAAAGCCCCACAGCCCCTTTAGTCGGCGTATGGCTGCCAAATTAGTGTCGCTAAGGGGAAATGCAAGTGGGGACCTTTCTCTATTTTACCATATTTCTCTGTGTTTCTCTCTGGCTCCCTCCTCGCTCTAAGAAAGGAAGCTGCCATGTTTTGAGAGGCCCTGGCAGGGAACTGAATCCTACCAGTGACCCCGTGAATGTTTGTGGAATCCTACCCCTCCCCAGCCAAGCCTTGAGATGGCTGTACCACCGGCTTACAGACTCGCGGGAGGACCCAGATCAACTATTTTTTATGAAAATTTAGCATCCATATGGATAGGTACTGTAAATGTAATATGCACACAGGATTTTGAAGACAGTATGAGAGACAAGATTGTAAAAGATCTCATTTACAATTTCCTGCTATTGATTACATGTTGAAATGATATTTTAGGCACATTGAATAAAATAAAATATATGATCAAAACTAGTTTTATTTTTTATTTTTATCTTTAAAAATGTGGCTACTAGAAAAATTTAAATTTTGTAAGTGGCTCAGGTTAAACTTCTGTTGGATGGCATTGCTCTGGATGATAGCTCTGTCCTGCAAAAAGGATTTCTTTCTGCTTCTGTAAGCAAAGGCAGTGAGGATGGGAGCAGATCACCTTCATTCAGTCATGATGGTGCTGAGGCAAGGCTGCATTTCCCTGCATGTGAGGATCTGTCTATACCCACATATAGGCCCTCATATGTACATACAATATATACATACAAATGACAGTAACTATACCAAAAATGTGCATATTTAACAGTTTTTTAGAAAGCCAGTAGACCATGTACAATTTATTTCCACTAGTGAATGGCACAAATGGAGAAATGCAAGAGGTGTTTCAAGTACAATAGAGTCATTTTTCACAGGTGAAAATGCAGAGTATTATTTCTGTGTCCAACACAATGTACTCTATGAAAGTTTAAAATGCCAGACATTTAGTACTTAAAGCAGAAAGTTACTAAAGTCTGCCTTATGGTCTGAAAAGGACACTCCTAATAGAGTTTTTTATTTTTGAAAAAGGGGTGAGGAGAAAGGCGGGAGTGGGAAGGAGTGCCAAGGACGGTTCCTTAGTGTCCTGAGTGGTGTTTGCCTGATGTCCAGGCAGCTCAACATCATGGTGATTATGCTGAAAAGTTCAATTTATGGATAAACCCTTGGCCTAGAGGACCCAGCATATTATACCTTTGGGTGGAGCTTCAAATGCAGGGCTATTCATTTCTAGGTATAGAAATTACTAAAAAGAATGCCAGCTCTGAATAAAAATAACATAAATACATTTTCCAGCTAACACATAGCAATGAAAATACCTTTACATACTGTAATTTGGGGATGCACTTGATTTTAATAAAGGGAGAAAAAAATGTATGAAAGGAAGGGAACCCAATTAATATCTCAAAGTATGAGGTTTTACATTTTCAAAATGCTAACTTGTAAAAAGGTAGATAGTAAATGCAGGAAACTTTTTACTGGCAAGTTCTGGATACCAGATATAGCACTTACAAATTCCTGATATGCTGGTTGAATTTCCCATATGTTTTATTTTCTTAAACATATATATATTAAGTGAGCACCAACACCGGGGAGGAGGTAGTATTAATTTAATCAAAGGTTGACATTAGCACACAGATTGAGAAAGTGCCCACTTCTTTCTTTAGGATCTTTCAAAATTCTTCAAATCTTCCTTTTCTCTTTGACGATTCCCACCACAATTGAGATTCCTTAGAAATTAATCTCACAAACACACACAAACCAATCTGAATGATCAATCTGAGTTAATTTGAATCATTTTGCATACTATATATATTTTAATTTAAATTAACAATGGACTAATACAGGTACAGTGATGTAAAACTGGTTGCCACACAATTCAATCTGATACAAAACCCTTACTGCACAGACATTTGGAGTCAGTATTCAGTCACGATTTTACAAGTACATATACTCTGCATGAACTCAGTAACTTAATATGACTAATGTAAGTCCATAAATGGAGTTTAGTATGTATCACTGGTAGTTTTTTTTAACTTTAAAGAGTTTTAGATGCAAAACTGGTCTGCTTCAGTAGTGTAAAGGAGCCAGATCTAGAAAGAATTTTTTAAAAGCTATCAAATTCCATCATATTTTTGGACATTTTATTAATTCTAAAGCTCAGTCCTACCATTTTCCTCTAAACATGTAGATATCTCAGTTGGTCTGACATACTGTACTATATTTGAATGCAGAAGAGATAATGAAAAGATTACAAGTCCTTTTCAATAGGTACAAGTACATGTTACGTTCACCTAAGAACTGGATCTCAACCACGGTCAAGAGGACGGCGGACCAGAGTGCTGCATGAACACTGCCTAAAAGTGTGTGTGTGAATTCTACTGTGATCTTGGTTTTAAAAATATTTACATGAACATACTAATTTTCCTTCCAGTTACCTTTAAGGAATGATGGAAACTCCTGAAGGGATGGACTCAGGCAGACTGGACTGACATACCTCAAGAAGAGTTACATTGGTTGGGAAAACCAGAATGTCCATGGTGACTCATCTGGTGCAGGGGGAGACCATCAGTGGGGGGTCCCGAGGAATCCCCGTTGGATCCTAGGTGACCAGCAGGGACCGGCCAGCAGCAGGGCCTCTGGTCCTTCAGGACACCTGGGGGAGGGCAGGGCAGTAACCTAAAGGAACTTTGAGCACTCACTGGAAAGGACATTTTTTTCCTTCAAGTCATATTCATGGCTCCCCACCCGCATGCAGCTCAGCCTCCACGCTGGCCTTGGGACCCCAAGTCACACCTGTCCGTCAGCATTGTGTTGGTCCTTCATTGCAAAACAAAAAATAAAACAAAACACACCCCTCTCTGGAGAAAAAAAGTTAGCTCTAGTCAAGAGATTTCCTGATCACCATAACTCAGTTTAGTTTTTTTGTTTTTGTTTTTAATTGGCCAAACCTGCCAGTTCCTTTTCACTGGCACCAAGGTTTCAGACTTCTGGAAGTGGTGTTTTCTGTTGTGTGATGTTTGCATGATGCCAGGCAGTCACTAAGTCTCAGGGAACTAGAAATTTGTAAAGTACTGCAGCAACAAAAACAGCAATTTAAAAAAAAAAGAAGAGGCCTGCACATGCAGCAAAACCTACAGTGGTGCTGAAGGTTGAATCAGCAGCTGGTAAAGTCACTGGCTCGGTGACTCCTGGTTCACTATGGCAACTAAGCACTTAAATAATTGGCTATTCTACTTGAAAACAGGAAACCCCATAAACCAAAAGGGGGTAATCGAATTATGTCTAAGTAGTGTGATGAGAATTCCAATAGATGGCAGTCTGTAAATATGGCATCATTCAAATACCTCTGGCATTTGATTTGCATTGGCTATATGTCTTTGTTTTTGTATAAACAAAGTAAAAGTACTGTTCGGGACCTTGGAAGTTAACAGCTCAGCTCAGCTAGGATAAGATGTCACAGTATAAGCAACAAAATGTCAGGATATACATAGGCTTCATGTCCTCACCCTGCTGTTGAACATTCCCATCAGATGAGCTTTCAGGGGCACCCTCACCCTTTTTGTCCTCCCCTTTGGAGGCTCACAGGTTTGGTGATGCAACTCCCATAAAAACTGTGTGAAGCACCTCTGTCTCACCATGCCACAAAGAAGGCACAACTGAATGGACCAAAAAAAACAAAATTCACTGACCAACTTGCAGCATGCAGAAAAGAATTAGGCTGTCTTCTACTGTCTGAAAAAAGTCAATGCAACCCTTTAGTGTTCATGGATTTCCACTTTTTTCCTACTCCAAATGAGGCCAATTTAATAAACAAGTCAGACAAAATACATTTATTTAATAAACAAAATACAGTGGTGAGGGGATACAGGTGTATTTCCATAGTAACTTGTTTTAGCATATGCTGCCTGCTGTGAGTGACTCATAAGAACCTGGGGTATAAAGAGAAAGGCTGTAGATCTTTTCACAAATTTCTCAGGATAGAGTTGCCCAAAAGTGATGACTCAAGCCACTTTGCTGAATTCTGTTTTTGAAGTTTTCAGAAAATACCCCCTATCTAGGCAGTTTCTTTTTACCACGTGGATTATGTGTGTGTGCATATTTGATAAACACACATACACACCAATTCCTTTTCTTACAATTTCCCCAGAAGTTAAAAACAATACACAAAACCCTATAGCTAAATACTATGACATCCCAATTAGTAAACACAAAATGAAACGCTTTACAAAATGAATAAAATCTATCATATGCACTCATCTTCTGCACAGTAGTACCCAAGTGAGGAGGCTGCTGTGATGAGGTCTGTAGGCGGTTTCTTGTGGCAGACAGCTCCAGCGGAATTGCCATTCTGTTATTAAGTTACATGCAAGACGTGTGACCCACTGGATATTTGTGAGGTGACACTCGTGCTTCTGCTCATGCCCTGTTCTGTCTGTTCCCCTGCAGCTTTCTGCCTCAGAACCCGAGGGCTATTGAGAACTCCCATACTGTTTCCTCGGGGTACCCCTTGCATTGGCCCAGAAGGGTGACCCCCATGGCTGGGGACCCACCTTGCATTGGATGGCCCCGGGCTTGTGGGGGGCACCTATGGGATGCCCCCGGTGAGGTCCTGGACCCCCAGGAGGATGGTGAGGCCACCACCCAGAATCTCCAGAGGAGCTGTGGCCGAATGCCTCAGGGGCAAGGTCAGAAAGGCCCACGTTAGTAGAACCTAATCTCGGGCTTTCAGTCGAAAGCTTCCATTTCTCTTGCTTGACGCTCCAGCAGCCTTCGTATCCATTCAGTGCATTCATTCTGCAATGTCAATACCTCTTCTTTAATCTGTTGTGGGTTGGGGGGTAAGCAAAAAGAAAGCTCACTTATTTAGAAAAGTCTTTAACCTACAGAAGCAATAATTATTCTGGTTTGAAGTGAATCATAAAAATGTTCACTCTGGCTATTTTAAAGGGTGTCCATTTAAAAATCAAAGAGCTCTACTGTAGGAATCATATATAACATACTGCTAAAATGTGTAAAATCAAGTTCTTAAAAGCAAAGGTAATAACCTTTATTAAAATAATAAATCAAGGCAATTATCATCAATGGCTACTAAATTCATAAGGAAAAAGAATGAAAAAGAAAAATGTGTAAGGAGAATCTAGCCTTATTAGACAAACCCTAATGTCACTCTAATATAATAAATATGGTCTTGGTGTAGGAACCAGCAATTGGTAAAACAGAAACAGAATGAACTTTGTAAGGTTTTAATGCAGGACAAAAGCACTAATTAATTTAATGGGAAAAACAACAGGCACAGGTGGCCAACCATCTGGAAGAAAACAAAAATGGAACTTCATCTGATACCATATTCCAGACAGATCAGAGCATTAAGTGAAAAACAAAAACTATAAAGTTTCCATTAGAAAGTTAGAGACTCTATGTACTTAGAAGTTAGTGGTTGGGTAGCCATCATAATCAGTTCTGGACAACTCAAAGGTTTACAAATAAATATAGCTGACTATAAATTGTTTACAATGTGAAAAAATACATAATAAGGTCAATGACAATGGGAAGAAGTTGATGGAGAACTTGTTAATGAATGAGCATACTCGAACCCACTCATCAAATATCACTTCAAGTGGGACAACTAGACATTATACATCTTTTGATGTGATGCAAAAGGCAGTGTCACACAGTAACCCTTATGAAAATTCCTCTTCAAAATATTTAAAAGGAACAAAGATTAAAGAAAATATAATCATGCCTAGCTCTAATTACCAGTTTACAGGAAATATAAAGTAAAGAAGAATGAATTAGATGACACCATGAGGATGGAATCACTAAGTCCAAATGCAAGAATTCCTACAAAGCAAATGACCCAGCCCATGATAATAAAGAAAAGGACAGGGATACTAAAAGGCTGAAGAGACAACCAAATGCAATGTCCTTACCATGTTTGGGCCCCAATCTAAATGAACCAAGAAGACATTTTTTAGATACAAAGGGAAATTTAAGTATGGACTGAGCATTAGGTAATCAAACATTTATTATAATTTTGTTAGTTAACACAATGGAATTATGACTATGTTAAAGTAAAAGAGTCCTTATTTCCTTATCTGTGTTTGGAGTGAAATGATTCTATGCTGGGATTTGCTTTAAAATATTCCGGATACTCTGTCCCGTAGTCTGCTCCCCTAAAAAGCTGTATGTGGAGTCAGGAAACAGATGAAATATTAGCAAGATACTGATAACTGTTGAAGTTGGGTAATGAGTATTCGGGGACTTCATTGTACTAGTTCTTAATATTTGCACTAATACATTACGTGTATGTTTGAAAATTTCCATGATACAAAGTTTTAAAAAATAGGAAATAAAGAGTATTTGTAAAGAAGTATTGAATTAGGTTTCGAGATATTTGAGGACTTAAGCCAATAGTCATTGCTCTCTACAGAAACCTAGCTCAACAAATATATTTAGTTTTATGTATTTTTTTTACTAACAACATTGATATACAATCTTATGAAGGTTTCACAAGAGCAACATTGTGGTTACAACATTCACCCATATTATCAAGTCCCCTCTTATGTATCACTTTTTAAAATGCTTTTTTAAAAAAACACAATTTAGCACGGAAACACATGCAAATAAAAACCTGCCACATAATACCATAAGACGTAATAACAGATTTATAAGGTAAAGCAGAAATACAAAGGGATGGAGAAATTCACTCTATAGGGGAAGAGGAGTAGGGCAAAGAAGACTTCTCAGAGGTGACAGACTGGATGCAGAAGGAAAAGCATAACTTTACCAGAAGACAAGGGAAGGGGAAGATATTTTCAGCAGAGGGAACATGAGCAAAGGCACGCAAAATGATAAAATGTGCGTTGGGAATTACAAATAGGCCAGAAGGGACTTTGGTAGGGTGAGTTTGAAAATTATTAAACTCTAAGTACTAAAGTGTTACAAAAGCTTAGAGAGGGCACTTCCTATTGAAGCTTGAAAGACAACTTAGATTAGACACAATGCTTCTTCTAAGGGAAAGATCAAATTGTTAAATGTGCTGATTTCTGAGTGGTGGGTTCATGACATTTTAATTTGTATTTGTTTCTCTATAATTGCCTAGGTTAAAAAATATGTATTTGTAAAATAACTTCCACTCTTTAAATATCTACATATAAAATAACCAATTCAAATTGAATTAAATTTATATATCTGTAAGCATTCAAATGACTTCAATTTTTTTCTTTTAAATCTTCTCTATTTTAAATTTTCAAAAATCCATGTATTAAGAACATTTAATTCAAAGGACCTAATAAATGATAGGCTTGTACTGAGGATTTAACTGATTTGAATGCCTTGTATATTATTTGAAGGAAACTCATGATAAAAATATTAAACACATTAATGCTTATCTACTTTTACCCAGTAAGCACAGCTTCAATTTTGTTTGTTGAATTAGTTTTGTCATTTAAGAAACTCAGAATATTTTTCAATAAAAATTAAAACTAAGAGTTGTAACAGGTTATATTAACCCCCATTTCTTTGAAAATGTCTTATTTATTACTGTAATAAGAAATGTGGTTTCACTGGATATGACTTCTGAGACTTCTCTCCTATCTTCTCTGAAATCAAATGTGATATTTTTGTGTGAATATTTTCAGTTTGAAAGGTTCTATAAGATATTCCAATTGTCAATTCTTATTTAAAAACTACCAACCATGTTGTTGATACTAAGTGAAATACTCAGGGAAAATTAAAGGAAATGATAAAACAAAGAAAAGCCCATTTCTACTTTGGAAATACTGCCACTTTGTATGCATGCATGAAATTCACATAGAATTTAACGTTTATAGTTATGTTGTCATTTTGCTGAAATTTTAATGTAAATGAAGCACAAGGAAAGTTGCAGTAAGACCTCATGTGAGCCTCAACTGAGGCGCCCTCTCCTGGTGTCTCAACCTGGAGGACAATTCTGAAAGCAATCTTCAAACACAATTATTATTCACCTAGAAATAACTAACATTCTCTCTGGCTCCACCTTCAGATGACAATTTCTTATCTGTACAACCAGCAAGCACAAAGTACAGAAAATACAGATGTGATGATGTTTTGAAATCATACCATGGATATGTCACGGCCTTGGTAGTTGCTAACTGACTGATCCCAAACTGCTTTATAGTCACGCACATCACTTGAAATGTAAACATGAGCCCTAAAAATCAAGTAGCAACTGAAAGCACTATAGATTTATTCCACTGTTTATTATTTTTAATACTAATCTTATGCATGTCTGTTATCAAAATAATATAAAACACAACCAATCTACCATATTAATATAGCCATTATAAGTATTAGTTCAACTCACTTTGTGATGCCTTTATTTTATTCAGTACCTCTTAAGTATTTTTCTGCATTAATACTCTTCATAGTCATCATCTAAATGGTCGAGCAAGATTTTAAGTGGCTTGGTCATAAGCACTTAATTATTTTAGATGGTTAGGTGTTTTAAACCATTATAAACTCTGCCATAATTAACATATTTATGCATATTGCTTTTCCTGTATTCAGGATTTCTTTCCTCTAAATTCTCTAAATTCTTTGCTTAACATTTTCAAAGATCAATATATACTTTCAAATTGCTTTCCAAAATGCATTAACAATGTATGATAGTGCCACTGCATTTCTGGCAATGCTATCAGCCCTATGCCAACATTTTGCCTGGTTTTGTAGAACAAAAAGGCCTTAGTTCATATATTGAAGTAAGACTACACCTAAGATACTGATACTAATTAGCACTCTTTAACTCTGAGCCACTAGGCGGAGCTAAAAATACAAATAAAACAGTACCAATATTTCTCTCATAACACTGTTACTGAAATACTATAGATTTTTCTTTTAGTAATAATTTTGAAGCATAAGAAATGGAACTTTAGATTAAATTTTAAATATGCAAGTTGAAATCAGGCAGATTTATGAATTCTGTACATGGCACAATCACATTATTCTAAGAATTTATATGTCTTTCTATCTTCCCATCTTGGATGAGAAACATAATTGAGATAATTTTTAGAGGCAAGTAACTCTCAAAGGAGCCAGTAATACACTTTGGCATCTTTTGAATTTTTGTATCATATGAATAAATTTCTCTATGCAAAGCAAATACAAAAATTTAAGTCCTTTGATATTATATATCACCAACACTTGTCTTTCCCTATTTGTTTACAAGAGGGCATATAATAATTTGCTTCATTCTAATGTACTAATTAAAGACATACACTCCAACTGCACATGCCCTGCTCTTGCCTATGTTCCCAAGCACAGAAAGAATGGGAGTAACATTGTGATGATTCCACTCTTCCTCTTAGTATGAGTATTGACAATGAAGGGAGAGGGGGTAAAAAGGTATTTTTCATTCACTGGTTTCTGTACTAATTAAGAACTTATGGCCTCCTTTGGATACAAATCACATTCAGAGGAAATAATATTCCAAAACTATAAAACTTGGAAGAGAGAGAAGCCAACAGGATAGTATGTTGATATACAGATTGTAGCATCAACATTGGACATTTGGGTACACCTAAAATAAGAATTTTGAATCTTATTCATGGCACTTTCCACAGTTAAAAAGTTCTGGCCATTTGTGGTACTCTGTTGAGAAATACACAGGCAGAAGTCTGTAGCTACAGACCCTCTACATCAAAACCAACCAAACATGCTTAAAATGAAAAGGAAAACAGCTTATTCAATTTCTTGATGACAGACATCTGGCTTAGCCTGTTACTGTTTACATGATGCCTTTTATCTGTTCCCTTTCTCAAGAAGCTTAGGCTAACGGTACCTTCGGACTCTTAGGCTGCTGTCGAACATCCATGACATGCTTTCGCCCTACTTCCGCTCTCTCCGTTTATTATGCTCCCGCTGGTCAGTGAGCTCGGTTTGACGCTGAGTCTCATCAGCTCACAGCGCATCTTCTGCGCTGTGTGGAGGTGGCAGAACTCCAGTTCCTGCGTGGATCCGTGCTGCTGCAGTAGCATTGCTGCTCCAAGTCCTTTTGAGTCTGCCTCTCATTCAACTTCTAATTCGTAAAAGACAAAGGCATAATGTACTGATGTACGATGCCAGGAGAAAAGAAATCCTAAGAAACAAAATAACCAGAATGTAGATGCAATCGTCTGATTTAGTAATGGCTACACAGTAAATATTAGAGTTTTATTACTTTAACCATAGAAAAGAGGCAATTAGAAGCATCATTTCATTATCTGTTCATTTACTATTTATACTATATTTAGCAATAAGCTTAAGACATGTCAAATCTGTCCCAAGAGACGTAATGTCCTTTCTACTCCCTTTCCCTCGCTTATGTTTCCTAATTTTGTATTTGAAGGGGACTTCTAAGTCATCCTTTGAATTTCTTCAGAGTATACATGCAGTATACCCAGTACAGTGTAGTGGTTAAGAACACAAGACTCTAGGGCTAGACTGCCTGCTTTCTAAATCTTGGCTCTGCTACCGACGAGCAGTGAGTCCTTGGGTTACTTACGTTCTTCATGCTTCAATTTATTTCATTACTTCTCAAATGGAGACCATAACACAGATATTTCACAAAATTAACGTGAGTGTGAAATGAATTCCTAAATGGAAAGCTCTCAGAATACCTACCTCATGATCAATAAATGTTACTACAATTTTTTTGTTTAAAAAGATCAAATGTATGACACACACATACACTCACACACTCTCTTTTTCTATGTAGAAGGAGGTCAATCTTGCCCCCTTTGCCTCTGCTGGCCCTTCTCCAGAGGCCACATTTGATGCATAGGGTTCCCAACCTTCCCCAGGCTTATCATGACACAACTATTACACAAAAACATACAGTTTTAAAATTGAATAACAATATATATTATAGGCATATAATATGCTTTCTTTACCTAAAAATCACCAGATCAGATCAGGACATAGAGATCTTTTTTTGTTGTTTTATAGTAAGATTCTGCTTGTTGATGCCATAGTTTTTTCCATTTTTTGCTTTATGACAAATTTTCAACAAACATCTACACATGATACACCATATAATTATGTTATTATTTCTTTATAATAGAATTCTAGAAGTGGATTTGATGGGTAGAAGATACACGAAAAGTAAATTATAAAAGCTGCTGAAATATGCTCCAAAATGGGAGTATCAATTTCTATTCTTACTAACATTGCCCACATTCCCATGCCACTGCTAGGACTTACCAATTTTTTAGACTAATCTTATCTAATTGATGCGATTGTTCTAATTTGAGTTTCTTTAATTATTAGTGAATTTGAATGATTATGTTATATTTGAAGCTTATTTTAAGCCACGCTTTGAAATAAATTGATCTATGCTCATAGGTATACCTGATGAGACTGTTGTTTTCATTAGCGTAAGAGTTTCTACATATGCCCAGTGAATAGTTTTATGAAAAGGCAAAAATTATCTAATTTACTTTTTCATATTTAAAAATTAATACTTCTTTCATTCATGGATTTAATACTTATGAAATATTTACTTAATATATATTTATTGAACACCTATTATGGGCCAGCCACTAACTGTAAGGCCTGGATATATCCATCCACTGGATATAAAAGCCCTGAACAACACCTGGGACTTCACATAATTTCCATTCTAGTTGGGGAGAGAGAGATCCGCATAAGAGTGTGCATGCACGTGTGTGTGTGTGTGTGTGTGTGTGTGTGTGTGTGTGTGTGTGTGTGTGTGACACAGAGAGAGGAGTGCAAGAATATTTAAAGAAGGGAGAAGGATTTGATGATTAGGAAAGAGGAGATAGGAGGTGGGAGAGAAGGTGAACCATGTGGGATTGGGTTTCCAGGGAAGAAGGACTTAGGCAAAGGGAAGCAGAAGTGCTCTAACGCCCTGACGGTGGGATGTGACTGACGTGTTCTCAGGAAGATTCTGATTTCCACCATTTTAACATACCTCCCTGACAAGGTCCTACTCCAAGGCATGGCGCCGAACTAACATGCTTCTTTTGAAGTGACAGCATTGCAGCTCTAGGTAATGTCTCTGATGTTGAAGAAGATTAGTCTTTCCCTCTGCTTGGAAATGCTGTATATTCTCTTTCTGCTTTGAAAGCCATTCCTGTTCCTCTTTACTTGGAGTGCTCTGGTTTTCATTCAGCTCCAGGCAAGATAAAAAACAACTGAGTTAAAAACACAAAAAAGTTAACTAAGTGGATATACCATTTCGTAGCCGGTAGTTTTCACTAAAAGTACTTAATTTGTGCCCTCTCTCATGCACAGGCAGGGCGATGACCTTAAGGAGGTAGGTTGTATTTTTCCATTTCTTGAGTTATCCATGAAGTAGGACAAGAAAAGAGAAAACATACACTAGAAAACACGCATACATTCTTTTATTTTTTTGGGTATCCTTAATATACAATTACTTGAACAACATTATAACATTATGGTTACTAGACTCCCACTATTGTCATGTCCCCACCACATATCCCATTACAATCACTGTCCATTACCATAGTAAGATGCTATAGAATCATTACTTGCTTCTTTGTGTTACACTGCCTTTCCCGTGTCTCCCCCGCCCCCACTACATTATGTTGCTAATCATAATGCCCCTTTTATTCCTTATCCCTCTCTTCCCACCCATCCTCCCCAGTCCCTTTCCCTTTGGTAACTGTTAGTCCATTTTTAGGTTCTGTGAGTCTGCTTCTGTTTTGTTCCTTCAGTTTTTTCTTCGTTCTTATACTCCACAGATGACTGAAATTATTTGATACTTGTCTTTCTCAACCTGGCTTATTTCACTGAGCATAATACCCTCTAGCTCCATCCATATTGCTGCAAATGGTAGGATTTGTTTTCTTCTCATGGCTGAATAATATTCCATTGTGTATATGTGCCACATTTTCTTTATCCAATCATCTACTGATGGACACTTAGGTTGCTTCCATTTCTTGGCTACTATGAATAGTGCTGCGATTAACATAGGGGTCCATAAGTCTTTTTCAAACGGGGCTGCTGCATTCTTAGGGTAAATTCCTAGGAGTGAATTCCTGGGTCAAATGGGATTTCTACTTTGAGTTTTTTGAGGAACCTCCATATTGTTTCCACAATGGTTGAATTAGTTTACATTCCCACCAGTAGTGTAGGAGGGTTCCCCTTTCTCCACATTCTTGCCAACATTTGTTGTCTGTCTTTTGGGTGGTGGCCATCCTTACTGGTGTGAGGTGATATCTCATTGTAGTCTTAATTTGCATTTTTCTGATGATTAGCGGTGAGGAGCATCTTTTCATGTGTCTGTTGGCCATCTGAATTTCTTCTTTAGAGAACTGTATGTTCAGCTCCTCTGTCCATTTTTTAATTGGCTTATTTGCTTTTGTTTGTTGAGGTGTGTGAGCTCTTTATATAATTTGGATGTCAATCCCTTATCGGTTATGTTATTTATGAATATCTTCTTTCATACTGTAAGATGTCCTTTTGTTCTACTGATGGTGTCCTATGCTGTACAGAAGCTCTTCAGCTTGATATAGTCCCATGTGTTCATTTTTGCTTTTGTTTCCCTTAACTGGGAAGATATGTTCATGAAGAACTTAAGTTGCTAATGTTTATGTCCAAGAGATTTTTGCCCATGTTTTTTTTAAAGAGTTTTATGGTTTCATGACTTACATTCAGGTCGTCAATCCATTTTGAATTTACTTTAGTGTATGGGGCTAGACAATAATAATCCACTTTCATTCTCTTATACGTAGCTGTTCAGCTTTGCCAACACCAGCTGTTGAAGAGGTTGTCATTTCCTCCTTGTATACTCTAAATATGGCTCCATTATCATATACTAATTAACTATATGTGCTTGGGTTTATATTGGGCTCTCTATTCTGTTCCATTGGTCTGTGGGTCTGTTCTTGTGAAAGTACCAAATTGTCTTGATTACTGTGGCTTTGTAGTAGAGGTTGAAGATGGAGAGTGTAAATCCCCCTGATTATTCTTCATTTTCATGAATGCTTTGGGTATTTGCACTCTTTTGTGGTTCCATATTAATTTTAGAACTGTTTGCTCAAGATCATTGAAGAATTCAGTTGGTATCTTGATAGGGATTGCATTGAATCTGTAAATTGCTTTAGGCAGGATGGCCATTTTGACAATATTAATTCTTCCTATCCATGAGCATGGGATGTGCTTCCATTTATTGGTTTCTTCTTTAATTTATCTCAGGAGTATCTTGTAGTTATCAGAGTATAAGTCTTTTACTTCCACAGTTAGGTTGATTCCGAGGCATTTTACTCTTTTCTGATGCAAAGGTGAATGGAATTGTTTTCCTGGTTTCTCTTTCTGCTAATTCATCATTAGTGTATAGGAATGTAACAGATTTCTGTGTATTAATTTTTTATCCTGCAATTTTGCTGATTCAGTGTTTAGGTATACCAGTTTTGGGGTTTTTTATGTACAATATCATGTCATCTGCAAACAGTGACAGTTTGACTTCTTCCTTACCAATCTGGTTGCCTTTTCTTTCTTTGTGTTGTCTGATTGCCATGGCTAGAACCTCCAGAACTATGTTGAATAAAAGTAGGGAGAGTGGGCATCCTTGTCTTCTTCCCCATCTTAAAGGAAAAGCTTTCAGCTTCTTGCCATCAAGTATAATGTTGGCTGTGGGTTTGTCATATATGGCCTTTATTATGTTGAGGTACTTGCCCTCTGCACCCATTTTGTTGAGAGGTTTTAGCATGAATGAATGTTGAATTTTATCAAATGCTTTTTCAGCATCTATAGAGATGATCATGTGGCTTTTGTCCTTTTTGTGGATGTAGTGATGATGTTGATGGATTTTTCTGTTGTAACGTCTTTGCATGCCTGGGATGAATCCCACTTGATCATGATAGATCCTTTTGATATACTTTTGAATTCAGTTTGCTAGTATTTTGTTGAGTATTTTTGCATCTATGTTCATAGGGGATATTGTTCTGTAATTTTCTCTTTTCTGTGGTGTGTTTGCCTGGTTTTGGTATTAGAGTGATGTTGGCCTCATAGAATGACTTTGGGATTATTCTCTCCTCTTCTACTTTTTGGAAAACTTTAAGGAGAATGGGTATTAGGTCTTCACTAAATGTTTGGTAAAATTCAGCAGTGAAACCATCTCATTCCGGTATTTTGTTCTTAGGTTGATTTTTGATTACCAATTCAATTCTTTGCTTGTATTTGTTATATTCAGACTTTCTGTTTCTTCCTGGGACAGCCTTGGAAGGTTCTATTTTTCTAGAAATTTGTCCACTTCTTCTAGGTTTTCCAGTTTGTTACCATATAATTTTTTTATAGTATTCTCTCATAAATCTTTGCATTTCTGTGGTGTCCATAGTGATTTTTCCGTTTCTCATTTCTGATTCTATTTATGTGTGTAGACTCTTTTTTTCTTGATAAATCTGCTTAGGGGGTTATCTATTTTATTTATTTTCTCAAAGAACTAGCTCCTGCTTGTGTTGATTCTTCCAATTGTTTTATTCTTCTCAATTTTATTTATTTCTGCTCTAATCTTTATTATGTCACTCCTTCTACTAACTTTGGGCCTCATTTGTTCTTCCTTTTCTAGTTTCATTAATTGTGAGTTTAGAGTGTTCATTTGGCATTGTTCTTCGTTCCTGAGGTAGGCCCGTATTGCAATATACTTGCCTCTTAGCACCACCTTCACAGCGTCCCACAGATTTTTTTTTTGTCATGTTGAATTATTGTTGTAATTTGTCTCCATATATTGCTTGATCTCTGTTTTTATTTGGTCCTTGATCCATTGATTATTTAGGAGCATGTTATTAAACCTCCATGTGTTTGTGGGCTTTTCCATTTTCTTTGTGTAATTTATTTCTAGTTTCATACTTTTGTGATCTGAGAAGGTGGTTGGTTCAATTTCAATATTTTTGAATTTACTAAGGTTCTTTTGTGTCTGAGTATATGATCTCTAGTTGTAAATGTTCCATGTGCACTTGAGAAGAATGTGTATCTGGTTGCTTTTGGATGGAGTGTTCTGCAGATGTCCATTAGGGCCATCTCTTCTAATACATTCTTCAGTGACTCAGTCTCTACTTTATTTGTTTCATTGATCTAACCTTTGGAGTGAGTGGTTTTCTGAAGTCTCCTAAAATGAATGTATTGCATTCTACTTCCCCTTTTAATCCTGTTAGTATTTGTTTCACATATTTGGTGATCCTCTGTTGGGGGCATATATATTTATAATAGTTATATCCTTTTGTTGGACTGACCCCTTTATCATTATGTAATGTCCTTCTTTGTCTCTTGTGACTTTCTTTGTTTCGAAGTCTATTTCGTCTGACACAAGTGCTTCAACTCCTGCTTTTTTCTCCCTGCTAATTGCATGAAATATCTTTTTCCATCACTTTCCTTTCAGTCTGTGTATGTCTTTGGGTTTGAAGTGAGTCTCTTGTAGGCTGCATATAGATGAGTCTTGTTTTTTTATCCATTCAATGACTCTGTGTCCTTTGATTGGTGCATTCAGACCATTTACACTTAGAGTAATTATCAATAGGTATGTACTTATTGCCATTGCAGGTTTTAGATTCGTGGTTACCAAAGGCTCAAGGGTAACTTCCTTACTATCTAAGAGTCTAACTAAACTCACTTAGCATGCTATTACAAGCACAATCTAAAGGTTCTTTCTTTTCCTTTTCCATTCTTTGTATGTTATGAATCATATTCTGTACTCTTTGTCCATCCTTTGGGTGACATCTATTTAGCCTTAGAAATACTTTTATCTGTAGGTGTCCCTCCAAAATTCACTGTAGAGGTGGGTTTGTGGGAGGTAAATTCTCTCAGCTTTTGCTTATCTGAAAATTGTGTAATCACTCCTTCAAATTTAAATGATAACTTTTCCAGGTAGAGTATACTTGTTTCAAGGCCCTTCTGCTTCATTGCATTAAATATATCATGCAACACCCTTTGGCCTATAATGTTTCTGATGAGAAATCTGATGATAGCCTGATGAGTTTTCCTTTGTATGTGATGTTTTTATCTCTCTAGGTGCTTTTAAAAGTCTGTCTTTATTCTTGACTTATGCCATTTTTATTCTTATATGTCTTGATGTTGTCTTCCTTGGGACCCTTGTGTTGGGAGATCTGTGCACCTCCATGGCTTGAGAGATGATCTCCTTTCCCAAACTGGGGAAGTTTTCAGCAATTACCTCCTCAAGGACACTTTCTATGCCTTTTTCTCTCTCTTCTTCTTCTGGTACCCCTATAATGCAAACATTCCTCTGGATTGGTCACACAGTTCTCTCAATATTCTTTCATTCTGAGAGATTCTTTTTTCTCTCTGTGCCTCAGCTTCTTTGTATTCCTCTTCTCTAATTTCTATTCCATTTACCATCTCTTATACATCTAATCTGCTTTTAAATCCCTCCATTGTATGTTTCATTTCAGATATGAAATTTCTTAATGATTGAATCTCCATCTTAAATTCCTTCCTGAGTTCTTGATTATTTTTCTGTACCTCCATAAGCATGTTTATGATTTTTATTTTGAACTCTCTTTCAGGAAGATTGGTGAGTTCAGTTTCATTTGGCCCTTTTTCTGGGCTTTGTGAGATTTTGTTCTGAACCAGGTTCTTTTGATGTTTCATATTTCTATGTGGTGCCCTCTATCGCCCAGAAACTCCAGTCTCTGGAGCTCTCAGCCCCTAGAGTGAGGTTGGGGGTTGTAGGAGAGCAGAGCTGGTGCCTGTGGGGAGGAAAGAAATGTTTCCTGATTCCCATCTTCATTGCCTGTCTCCAGTATCAGAGCCAGTGGGACGAGCACACAGGTGTCAGCCTCTGTGCTTTGTGCCTGCAGCTGTTGTAGGCTGGATGTCCCTCTTGCTGGCCTGATGCCAGCACAGTGACTGCCAGTTTGTGAGCCAGTGCTGTCAGGCCAGGAGGATGGCTTGGCAGGATCCATGTCACAGTGGGGGGCCTTGGAGCTGAGAAGCCAGCCAGGGGTATGGGGCACCTGAAGCTCCTCAAAGTTCCCAACCTGCTGGGCAGTGGGCACCATGACCACCTTGTCCAGCTCTCCCTTCTGCCATGCAACAACCTCCATGCAAACCCCACCCCTTCAGCAGCCCTCTCACTGCTCATAAGCCTCTCAGACCACTTACTCTTCCCCTGTCACAGATCGGCCGGATGTGGATCTGGTCCCCCACAAATAGCTGGAATCTCAGTCTCCCAAGCACTCCACCTGTCCCAGGTCCCCAACCTCCAGAGCACTACACAATGCAGGTTTCCACTTGCAAAGCAGACCTCCAGCACTGGGTGTTCAGCAGTCCCAGGTTTCCACCCCTTCCCTGCTCCATTTCTCTTCCTCCCACCAGTGAGCTGGGGTTGGGGAAGGGCTTGAGTCTCACCGGATCAAGCCTCTTGTACATGACCCCACCTTGTGAGGTCTGCTCTGCTGGTGAGGTCTGTATGCAGTCTGGTTCAGCCTTCCTTCCTGTTGCTATTTTAGGGTTAGTTGTATTAACTATATTTTTGTACTATTTGTGGCTTTGGGAGGAGTTCTCTGCCTCACCTCTCACGCTGCCATCTTGAATGTTCCTCCCTCCAAGTATGCATACTTTTTAGCTTTGCACAGTTGTATTTGAAAGCACACAATGATTGGTGAATGAAGTCAAACATCTTTCTTTAAATTCTTCCCAAAAAGAGAAAGAAGGTGGTGCTTTCACGTTAAACTCAGACACAAATTAAAATATTAAGGTTAAAATACAGTTATGTCTAACTTCTTGGTTTTCAACAACAGAAATATTAAGTTTTTGGCAAAGTTAAGGATGGGTTCAGTATAAAAGTCTTTGGAAATTAGATGAAAAATCAACAGAACCATAGGGAAATACAGACCTTTTAGAATGGATTTAATATTCAGCGCTATAATCACTGAACGAGGCAAGACCAATGTTTTTCTACAGCATTTTAAATATCATCTTACAAACTACATAAAAAAATTCATTTGTACTGGACAAGGTGAGAATATTGACAATACATTCAATGATGTAAACCCAAGGATGCTAATTAATACTAGTATATTCCAACCTAAAATGCATCATCCTTGCAGAGAATATAAATTAGCCATCTTTCCTAGGTATAAGATGATTTTTCAGAGGCTATTAACCTTACGGTTCTTCATCTGTTATTCAAGAAAGAAAGCAATTGTTCATTACTTTCATTGATAAGATATCCAAACACATAAAAATAAAAAGTACATAAGCTTGTAGTTCTCAACTTAAGGATGTCAATGAGAAGACAGGGATAATACAGGCATATATACACAAAGAATCACTGGGTTATATTTTTCAAAATCTTTTGCCAAGGAAATTCCCCACCCACCAAGACTCTAGTATGTCCCTTCCTCTATACTGATAATAACCATTCTAAATGAACACATGCACAAATACACAAAACTACTTTATAAAAGAAAACAAGTTTATTAGTTAGACTATGAATTATATGCTTTAAGGATTATCTAAACCAACACACCCATTTATAAAACTAAAATCTCATTTCAGTAGGAAACAACTATAGAACTATTTCGTTGGATATTTATTTACAGTTGGGAACCCTATTTACCATCTTTCCAAATCCCATGTTCTAGTATTGAGTTTAGCTTTTAGATTACAGTATTGGAAACGCATAGGTTATACTCTTTCAAATTGGAAAAATCTTCTCAATGAACCTCACTCGGCAGGGTATATATAGCAAGGCTTTGTGCCACCAATATGTGCTTAATAAGACATATATCTAATATAAGTCAAATTCCTACAAAGAGATTATGGTTATTTTATCAAGATAAATTTATCTCTGTGCTAATGATTAATTACATGGACTAAATATTTCAGTCCATCAGTCTGTAAGAGGGCGTGTAAACTGGAGAAGTGATGGGTAGGGAATTTCCTTGGCAAAAGATTTTGAAAAACATAGCTAAATGACACTTTGTGTATACCGCTGTATTATCTCTGTCTTCTCATTGACATCCTTAAGTTGAGAACTACAAGTTTATGTGTCTTTTATATTTATGTGTTTTAGTGTCTTACCAACTAAAGTAATAAAGAATTGGTTTCTTTCTTGAATAACAGGTGAAGAACCGTGAGGTCAACAGTCTCTGTAAAATCATCTTATACCTACAAAAGATGGCTGATTCTCTGCAATATAATAAATATAATATGCAATAGTTGACACACATCATTTTCCTGTCCTGACCACTATCCTGAATAATAATCCCCTTTCAGGAATTGCCTTGGAACAGCTATGGCTTTCCTCATAGTTAGACTAGATCTGTGATAAAAAAAAAAAAAAAAGTTCAAGAAAGCAGCACATAAAGGGCAAACACACATGAAATCATGTAACCATAAAGACATAATTAGCATGCTTTCCTCTTAATGAAAATGTGATGATTACAAATGCCTCTTATCCATATTCTGTTAAAATAAGAATAAGAATAAATTATTATAATCTGAGTCCAAAGTAACAAGGTATGAATTACTTTTAAAGGAAGAAATGTATGGCTCTTTTTCACAGCTAAAATATCTTTATTTCTAGTGACTCGGTTACTTAATAAGTGCTTAGGAAGCAATTATAAATAATAGCTTTATAAAATAATTTACATTTTCAAGAGATCACTCTTCTTAGATCACACTCAACTGAAAATCTCAGCCATTGAAAAGTAATAGGTTATAATCAATGTCCTCACTTAAACTGATATATAGTTAGTGGCCACAAACAAAAGAAACATGGATCCTAGTGTTTCTATGAGTAGATCAATACTGGACATAATCAATAATCAGGTGAGTGGCTTGAAAATTTTTATGAAGTAAATACCTCCTTAAGCTGTTCTTTCGAAGTTTATGTTCTCTCTTCTGGACTTCAAAAAGCTATTCAGTTCTTTCTTCTGCTGGGCCTGAATACATTTATGAAATTTTTTCTCCTCAACGGACATCACTTTGGCCTATAGGAAATTTTTTAAATGGATCAAATTAGCTAAGCAGATAAGCTTCAAAGCAGCAGTATAGTGCACATTAGCAAGGATACTTCCTCCCACCTAAGAATATAAACGCAGTATAATCATTACCAGAACAAGAATGTCCAATAAATTATTAACAAGTATTACTCAGCATCCTTACTATCTGAATTTCAGATAACCAATAAAATGGAACTCATCTTTGAAATGCTGATCTTTTACAGGGTCAGTGTTTTCACCTTTACCCCCCATTTAACTGGAGTATGCTGCCCGACCCCCACTAACAAAACAAAACAAATGTAATTAAGCTATGACCTTTTATCTAGCTTGACTTGTATATTCAACAATGTAACCATTCATCTTCAAATTAAACCCTGACTTTTAATTTGTATTTTAAGTAATATGAAAATGCTCAATATTAAATAAATACCTGTATAATATTTCATTTCTGATTATATATACAATTGTTGACCATTAAACAATGTGGAGATTAGGGGTGCTGACTCCCAACATAGTAAAAAAATCCCCATATCACTTTTCACTCCCCAAAACTTAACTACTAATACCATGATGCTGACTGGAACCCTTACGAACATGAACATATATTCACACATTTTCTGTATGTTGTATGAATTATATACTGTATTCTCACAATAAAGAAAGCTAGAAAAAAGAAAATGAACTTTTAAACTTTCTCTCAAAATATTTTCCAAGATCTTTATTAAAAAAATATGTGTACAAATGAGCCTGTGCAGTTCAAACCTATGTTATTCAGGGGTGAACATACATATTCATAGTAGAGCATTTAGGAAATGCAGAAAAATACAAAGCAGAAAAATCTTACATGATTTTAGTTCCCAGAGATAACCAATATAAACATTTTTGTGCATACCCTTCCGAATTTTTTCTAGGCTTATGTAGATATAGATATAAATATATAAAACAAATCTAAAATCATATTGCACATCCTGTTTCATGAGATGCTTTCCTAAATATGTTAGAATCTACCTCTTTACAAAGTGTTCAAGAAAGTACAGCACTAAACAGGATTCTAAATATTTATACATTCTTTCACCAAATTATTTCAAAATCAAATATTCACTTACACCAGAAATTATTTTGCTAAAATAAATTCTCTATTACTGTGAGAGAGTGATTCTTCTTTTTTTGCAGGGAGGGTCAACAGGGTAGCTAGAAATGCCTCAAGGCGGACTAGCCAGACATATTTGAAGATATAGTGTAAATTTGTTGAGAAGTTTCCATTTTACTTGACAACTGTAATTATCAAAATAAGTGGAAACTAATGGGACACCAAGGAAATTAGAAGACAAGTTTCCATATAAGACTCCTAAAAAAATGCACCTTTATCAAACAGTAGAATGATACTTATGTAGTAAAAAATGGGTTACATCTGAATCTGAAAACCTATTAATACCTCAACATTCTAGGTATATTAGAGTACTCTTCAATTTTCTGATATGAAAATGATACTATAAATTTAAGGTTTCCAAAAAGTGCACAGAGAATGACGAATGACTTTCCGAAACTGAATCACCTACCTGATTTATCAAACTCCTCAGACAACCAAAGTACCCAAGGCCTAGAACAGACTACTTAACAATATTTTTTAAATTAAGGTATCATTGATATACACTTATGATGGTTTCACATGAAAAACAATGTAGTTACTACCCTTATCATTGAGTCCCCCCACTGCTACACCCCATTGTAGTCACTGTCCATCCGAGTTTATGATGCCACAGTAACTACCTGTCTTTTCTGTGTTACACTGTCTCCCCATGATTCCCCCCTACACCATGTGTGCTAATCATTATAGCCCTCAAACCCCTTCTACCTCCCTCCCCAACCGTCATCCCACACCCCTCCCATTTGGGAACCACTAGTTCATTCTTGGAGTCTCTGAGTCTGCTGATGTTTCGTTCCTTCAGTTTTGCTTCATTGTTATACTCCACAAATGAGGGAAATCATTTGGTATTTGTCTTTCTCACTGTGACTTATTTCGCTGAGCATAATACTCTCTAACTCCATCCATTTTGTTGCAAATGGTAGGATTTGTTTCTCTCTTACGGCTGAATAGTATTCCATTGTATATATGTACCACTTCTTCTTTATCCGTCCATCCATCTACTAACGGACACTTAGGTTGCTTCCCTAACTTGGCTATTGTAAATAGTGCCATAGTAAACATAGGGGTGCATATGTCTTTTTGAATCTGACAACTTTTTTTCTCTGGGTAAATTCCTAGGAGTGGAATTCACAGGTCAAATGGAATTTCTATTTTTAGTTTTTTTGAGAAACCTCCATATTGCTATCCACAATGGTTGGAACTAGTTTATATTCCCACCAGCAGTGTAGGAGGGATCCCCTTTCTCCACATTCAAGCCACCATTTGTTGTTACTAGTCTTTTCAATGTTGGCCATCTTAACTGGTGTGAGGTGATATCTCATTGTAGTTTTAATTTGCATTTGCCTGATAATTTGCGATGTGGAGCATCTTTTCAGGTGCCTGTTGGCCATCTGAATTCCTTCTTTGGAGAAGTGTCTGTCCATATCCTGTGCCGATTTTTTAATTGGGTTATTTGATTTTGGGGTGTTGAAGCACGTGAGCTCTTTACATATTTTGGATGTTAATCATTTGTTGGATATGTTGTTTAGAAATATATTCTCCCATACTGTAGGATGTCTTTTTGTTCTGCTGATGGTACCCTTTGCTGTACAGAAGCTTGATGTAGTCGCATTTGTTCATTTTTGCTTTTGTTTCCCTTGCTCAAGGAGATGCATTCAGGAAAAAGTTGCTCATGTTTATATTCAAGAGATTTTTGCATGTCTTTTCTCCCAAGAGTTTTATGGTTTCATGACTTACATTCAGGTCTTTGATCCATTTTGAGTTTACTTTTGTGTATGGTGTTAGAAAATAATCCAGTTTCATCCTCTTACATGAAGCGATCTGGTTCTGCCAACACTAACTCTTGAAGAGGCTGTCATTTCTGCATTGTATATCCATGGCTCCTTTATGGTATATTAATTGACCATATATAATTGGATTTATATCTGGGATCTCTAGTCTGTTCCATTGGTTTATGGGTCTTTTCTTGTGCCAGTACCAAATTGTCTTTGTAGTAGAGCTTGAAGTTGGGGAGCATAATTACCCCCAGTGTTTTATTCTTCCTTCTTATGATTGCTTTGGCTTTTCAGGGTCTTTTGTGGTTCCATATGAATTTAGAACTATTTGATATAGTTCATTGAAGAATGCTGTTGACATTTTGATAGGGATTGCGTTTACTTGGTAGATTGCTTCAAGCAGGCTAGCCATTTTGACAATATTAATTCTTCCTATCCATGAGCAAGGGATGTTATTTCCATTTATTGGTATCTTCTTTCTCTCGACTGTCTTGTAGTTTTCAGGGTATAGGTCTTTCACTTCCTTCGTTAGGTTTATCCCTAGGTATTTTATTATTTTTGATGCAACTGTGAATGGAATTGTTTTTCTGGTTTCTCTTTCTGCTAGTTCATTGTTAGTGTACAGGAATGCAACAGATTTCTGTGTATTAATTTTGTATCCTGCCACTTTTCTGAATTCAGTTATTAGATCTACTAGTTTAGGGTTGGATTCTTTAGGGTTATTTACAATATCATGTCATCTGTAAACAGTGACAGTTTAAGTAAGTTCTTCTTTACCAATCTGGAAGACTTTTATTGCTTTGCATTCTCTGATTGCTGTAGCTAGGACCTCCAGTACTATGTTGAATAAATTGGAAAGAATTTCCCGATCTTAGAGGAAATGCTTTCAGCTTCTCACTTAAGTATGATGTTGGCTGTAGGTTTATCATGTATGGTCTTTATTATGTTGAGGTACTTCCCCTCTATACTCATTTTGTCAAGATTTTTCACCATGAATAGATGTTGAATTTTGTTGAGTGCTCTTTCAGGTTCTATGGAGATGATCATATGATTTTTGTCCTTCTTTTTGTTAATGTGGTGGATGATGCTGATGGATTTTCGAATGCTGTACCATCCTTGCATCCCTGGAATAAATTGTACTTGATCGTGAGAGAGAATCTGTTTGATATATTTTGTAATTTGACTTTGTTGAGTATTTGTGCATCTATGTTCACCAGGCATATTGGTCTGTAATTTTTGTGTGTGTGGTGTATTTGCCTAGTTTTGGAATTAGAGTGATGCTGCTCTCATAGAATGAGGGTGGAAGTATTCCCTTCTCCTCTACTTTTTGGAAAACTTTTAGGAGGATGGGTATTAGGAATTCACTAAATGTTTGATAAAATTCAGAAGTGAAGCCTTCTGGACCATGGGTTTTATTCTTATGTAGTTTTTTGATCAATGATTCAGTTTTGCTGCAGGTAATGGGTCTGTTCAGATTTTCTGTTTCTTTCTGTGTCAGCTGTGGAAGGTACTTTTATTGAAAGTCGTCCATTTCTTCTGGGTTATCCCATTTATTACCACACAATTTTTCATAGTATTCTCTAATAATTCTTCTGTGGTGTCAGTAAGTGATTTTTACTTTCTCATTTCTGATTATGTTTATGTGTGTAGACTCTCTTTTTTTCTTGATAAGTCTGGCTAGAGGTTTATCTCTTTTTCTTATTTTCTAAAGAACCAGCTCCTGCTTTCATTGATTCTATTGTTTAATTCTTCTCAATTTTATTTAAGCCTTCTCTAATCTTTATCATCTGCCTCCTTCTACTGACTTTGGGCCTCATTTGTTCTTCTTTTTCTAGTTTTGTTAATTGTGAATTTAGACTGTTCATATGGAATTTTTCTTCTTTTCTGAGGTAGGCCTGTATTGCAATATACTTCCCTCTGACCATGGCCTTCACTGTGTCCCACAGATTTTTTCGTGTTGAATTATTGCTGTCATTTTTCTTCCTGTATTGCTGGATCCATTTTTATTTGGTTATTGATTATTTAGGAGCATGTTGTTAAGCCTCCCTGTGTTTGTGGGCTTTTTCATTTTCTTTGGGTAATTTAATTCTAGTTTCATACGTTGGTGGTGTGAGAAGCTGGTTGGTACAATTTCAGTATTTTTAAATTTACTGGTGCTCTTTTTTGTGGCTTAATATATGATCTATCCTTGAAAATGTTCCATGTGCACCCAAGAAGAATGTGTATCCTGTGGTTTTTGGGTGGTGCGTTCTGTAGATATCTGTTAAGTCCATCTATTCTAATGTGTTGTTCAGTGCCTCTGTCTCCTTACTTATTTTCTGTCTGGTCGGTCTGTACTTTGGAGTGAGTGGTGTGTTGAAGTCCCCTAAAATGAATGCATTGCATTCTATTTCCCCTTTTAATTCTGTATTTGTTTCACATATGTAGGTGATCCTGTGTTGGGTGCACAGATATTTATAATGGTTGTATCCTCTTGTTGGACTAACCCCTTTATCGTTATGTAATGTTCTTCTTTGTGTCTTTCTTTGTTTTGATGTCTATTTTGTCTGATACAAGTCCTGCAACACGTGCTATTTTCTTCATATTAGATGCATGAAATATCGTTTCCCATCCCTTTACTCTCAGTCTGTGTATGAATTTGGGTTTGAAGTGAGTCTCTTGTAGGCAGCATATAGATGAGTCTTGTTTTTTTATCCATTCAATGACTCTGCATCTTTTGATTGGTGCATTCAGACCATTTACATTTAGGGTAATTTTCGATAGGTATGTACTTATTGCCATTGCAGGTTTTAGATTCATGGTTACCAAAGGTTCAAGGGTAACTTCCTTACTATCTAAGAGTGTAAACTTAGTATGCTATCACAAGCACAATCTAAGGCTTTTTTTTCTCCCCCTTTTTCTTCCTCCTTCATTCTTTATATATTAGGTATCATATTCTGTACTCTTTGTCTATCCCTTAACCTACTTTGAGGTAGTTAATTTAAGTTTGCATTTGTGTAGTAATTAATTGTTCTATCTTCTACACTGTGGTTTTATTACCCCTGTTGACAGCTATTTAGCCTTAGGAACACTTCCATCTATAGCAGTCCTTCCAACATACACTGTAGAGACAGTTTGTGGGAGATAAATTCTCTCAGCTTTTGCTTATCTGGAAATTGTTTGATCCCTCCTTCAACTTTAAATGATAATCTTGCTGGGTAGAGCATTCTTGCTTCTGCTTCATTGCATCATGCCGCTCTCTTCTGGCCTGTAAGGTATCTGCTGAGAAGTCTGATGATAACCTGTGGGTTTTCCTTTGTATGTGATCTTTTCTCTCTCTGGCTTCTTTTAATACTCTGTCCTTATCCTTGATCTTTTGCCATTTTAATTATTACACGTTTTATTAATACACTTTCCCTTTTTCTCTCTCTTCTTCTTCTAAAACCCCTACAATACAAAAATTGTTCTGCCTGCACTGGTCACACAGTTTTCTCCATATTCTTTCATTCCTAGAGATCTTTCTTCCTGTGCCTCAGCCTCTTTGCATTCCTCTTCCTCAATTTCTTTTTCATTTATCATCTCCTCCACCATATCTAATCTGCTTTTAAATGCCCCCAGTTTATTCGGAAATGAATGGATCTCTGTCCTGAATTCGTTCCTGAGTTCTTGAATATTTTTCTGTACCTCCATGAGCATGTTTCTGATTTTTTTTTGAAATCTTTTTCAGGAAGATCAGTGAGTTCATTTTCACTTGGCCCCTTTTCTGGTGTTTTGGGATTTTGGTTTGCACCAAGTTCCTTTGATGTTTCATATTTGTATGTGGCACCCTCTATTACCCAGAAGGTCTTCTCTCTGGAGCTGCTTAGCCCATGGAGTGATGTTGGGGGTCACAGGGGAGCAGTGCTGATGACTGGGGGTTGGGAAGAGCTGTTTCCTGCTTCCCAGTTACTGTGCCTCTCCACAGCCAGACCAGTGGGCTGAACACACAGGTGTTACCCTCTATGCTTTGTGTTTGTAGCTGCTGTAGGTGGGGCCTCCCGTTGGCTGGCCTAACACCAGGGCAGTTGCAAGCTAGTGCCAGCCGGCCAGAAGGTGCAACAGGCTGTGTATCATTGTGGAAGGCCTCGGAGCTGTGTATCTAGCCAGGGGGATGGAGCTCCTGAAGTTCCTGAAAAGTTCCCAACCTGCTGGGCAGAGTGCACCTGGATAATTTTGTCTACCTGTCCTTTTTCCTAAGCAGCAAGCTCTGTGCAATCCTTGCCCCTTTAGCAGCCCTCTCACTGTTCGGAAGTCTCTTATGCTGCCTGCCTTTCTTTTGTCCCAAAGCAACAGGATGTGGATCCCTGTTTTCCACAAGCAGCTGGAATCTCAATCTCTCCAAGTATCCTATTGTCTTAGTTTTCCAACCCCACTAATCTCCAGAGCACTATAGAATGTAGGTTCATGCTCCCAGAGCAGATCTCCAGGGCTGGGTGTTCAGCAGTTCCTAGGCATCCACCCCCTCCCCACTCCATTTCTCTTCCTTCTGCCAGTGATCTGAGCTGGGGGAAGAGTGTGGGTACCCCCAGATCACAGCTTTGGTATGTTACCCTTTATGAGGTCTGTTCTTTTCTCCCGGTGTAAGCAGTCTGGTGCAGCCTTCTTTCCTGTTGATCTTTTAGGGTTAGTTGTATTAACTATATTATTATATTATATGTGGTTTTGGGAGGAGGCCTCTGTCTCACCTCTCACATCATCATCTTTAATCTGATCTACTTGACTTAATCACTGTTACATGATAAAACTATCAAGTTATCAGGACATAATCCCATATGTACTGGTTCCAAGACTAAGCACTTGATATTTTACCTATTATATAAATATTTCTCCCTTTCCCCAATTGATTTGCTTGGTTCTGGGGAACAGATACCCTAACATCAAAATGCCATCTTGGTTAATTTTGAAATAGTCACAAGTTAGAATAAATATATTAGTAATACTGATCAGCTACCTCTTTTTCCATAGCAGCCTGTTTCTTAATAAGTTTCTTCATTTTTGCAGCAAAGTTGTTACACTGAGTTTCAAGATCTTTGTGTAATCTGAGACAATGCTCATTCATCTTAGCCTTTAGCTTATTTTCCAAATTCACCAACTTTTTTTAATGTTGCTGCGTCATTCTCTTACAGCCAGATATTTGTTCTCTAAGTTCAGTTTCCTGCTCATGTTCTGGTGTTTGCCTTGTAACCTACAACAATGGAGAGGAAAGAATGAAATAAAGCAAAACCTTTTTCTTTCAAAACCATCTTAGACAAGTCTGCTATCAACTAGGTATGTAATTCATGTAGGAGATCCCAGCCAACAGCTTATAATAAAATATCATCTGAAGAAGCAGACAAGCTAGCTGGTTCTAAAATTTAAAAGGGAATGTAAAGGACATAGAAAAGCCAAAATATGGAGGGGGGATAAAAAGTTGGTAGATGTAAACTTCAGTAATCAAAACAATGTGGTATTAGTGTAAAGACAGGCTGAATAGAGCAAAGGGACACAGTAAAATCTGGAAACAGACACACATATATTTGGTCAATTGATTTGCTACCAAAAAGTCAAGGTAATTCAAAGAGGAAAGTGTTTTTAACAAATCCTACTGTAACAACTGGTTCTCTGTATTCCAAGTAAATAAATGCTTAATCATGCTATATACAGAAATTAATTTGAGGAGTCACTTGGCCTAAACCTAAATCCACAATCATACAGCAGAAGAAAACATGGATGGAATATTGTCATGACCTTGGGGTCAGCAAATATTTCTTGGGTAGGACACAAAAAACACTGACTATAATGAAAAAAGATGTACAAACTAGATGCTCAAATAGAGGCAAAATTCAGATGATGTAAGATTAATCATTTAAAGTGAACAATTCAGTAGCATTTAATATATTCATGATGTTCTGCAACCACTGACCCTATTGTAAAGAAAAAAAAGTACAAACTGGATTCTTAAATAGAGACAGAATTCACAGAATGTATGATTAATCATTTAAACAATTCAGCAGTATTTAGTATATTCATAATGTTCTGCAATGACTGCCCATACCTAGTTACAAAACATATTTAATACCTCATAAGAAAACCCTGTATGTTCGAAGCAGTTGCTCCCCAATCTCCCCTTCTGGTAACCACCAATCTATTGTCTGTGTATGGATTTATCTATTTTGGATGTTTCATATAATATGTGACCTGCTGTATCTGGCTTCTTTCACCAAGCATGTTTCCAAGGTTCATCCATATTGTACAGCATGTATCAGTACTACATTCCTTTTCATAGCTGAATAATATTCCACTGTATACACATGCCTTAATTTGTGTATCCATTTATTTGTTGCTGGACCTTGTGTTGTTTCTACCTTTTGGTTATTTTGAATATTGCTGTCATAAACATTTCTGTATATGCATTTTTTTAAGTACCTGCTTTCAATTGTTTGGGGTATATATCTAGGAGTAGAATTGCTGGGTCATGGGGAAATGCTATGTTTAACTTTTTGAGAAATCATCAATTGTTTTCCACAGCAGCTGACATTTTACATTCCTACCAGCAGTTCCAATTTCTCCACATGCTCCCTAATTGTTATTTTCCATCTTTGTTTTTGTTTTTCTCATTTAATAGCGAGCCATCTAACAAAACAGCAGCAGACTCACAGAGTCCAAGAAGGGACTAGTGGTCACCAAAGGGAAAGGGGTGGGAAGAGTGGGTGGGAAGGGAGGGAGAAGAGGATTAAGGGGCATTATGATTAGCACACATAGTGTAGAAGGGGGAGACAGGGAAGGCAGTAATAGCACAGAGAAGACAAGCAGTGACTCTATAGCATCTTACTATGCTGACGGACAGTGATCTCAATGCGGTTTTAGGGGGGACTTGATAATATGGGTGAATGTAGTAACCAATGGTGCTCATGTGAAACCTTCATAAGATTGTATATCAATGATACCTTAACAAAAAACCAAAATAGCTAGCATTCTAGTGGCTGTAAGGTGGTACCCTCATTGTGGTTTTGATTTGCATTGCACTAGTGACTAATTATATTGAACATCTTTTCATGTTCTTGTTGGCCATTTGTATATATTCTTTGGATAAATGTCTATTCAACTCTTTAACACATTTTTAAAAATTGAGGTATAGTTGATATATTAATTCTAATCATCTTTTGGTGGAGTCTTTAGGGCTTTCTGTATGTAGTATCAGTCCCAACAATGGCAGTCCCACTTCTTCCTTACCAGTCTGGATGCCTTTTATTTCTTTTTTCTTGCCTGATTAATGTAGCTAGGACTTCCAATACTCTGTTGAATAAAAGTGTTGTGAGTAGGCATCCTTGTCTTATTCCTGATTTTAGAAGAAAAGCTTTTAGCTTTTTTATGACCTTTACAATTTGTAATGGGTTGTTTAAATTGGATTTTAAAACTAAAAAGTTTAAATTTATCACAGATGGAGAAAAAATATCTGCAAGACATTATCTGAGATATAATACTTGTACCCAGAGTATATGAAAAACTCTTACTAATCAGTATTAAAAGATGAACACATGAATAGGAAAACAGACAAAAGACTTAGAACGACACTTCACTAAAGAGATACATGAATGAACAATAAACACATGAAAAGGTGATCCTGGTGCCATCTTTAGTAATAGGGAATTGCAATGACAACCATCATGAGATTCCATTTCATTCCCAACAGAACAGCTAAAATAAAAAGATTGACAAACCAAATGCTGGAGAAAATGTGAACCAACTGCAACTCTCATACATTGTTCATGGGGATGTGAAACAGTACAACCGTTTTGGAAAGCTGTTTGACAGTTTCTTATAAAGTCAAACATATATATGCCCTATGATTCAGCAATTTTATCCTATGCATTCATCACAGAAATTAAAACATCATGTTCACATAAAGACATGTACGATGTTTATAGCATCTTAGTACGCTGATGGACAGTCACTGTACTGGGGTATGAGGTGGCTACTTGATAATAGGGGGAGTCTAGTAACCATGATGTTGCTTATGTAGCTGTACATTAATGATACCAAAATTGAAAAAGTAAAAACAAATAAAAGTGTTTCATCTTCCACTTGCCCCTTAGCAACCTCTAATCTACTTTCTATGAATTTAACTATTTTAGATATTTCATAGAAGTAGAATAATATTCATCTTGTGTCTGACTTGTATCACTTAGCATGTTTTCAAGGTTCATTCACGTTGTAGCATATGTTAGATGTTCATTTTCACAGCTGAATAATATTCCATTGTATGTATATACTATGGTTTGTTTATCCATTCATGTGTTGATGAATACTTGGTTTTGTTCCATCTTTTAGCTATCGTGCCTAGTAACTTTTTGGTAATATTGAAAACAGTGCAGTTAAAAAGGAAGCAGTCCTATCAATTGTGAAAGGAGTTACCTGACCTTCAAATGTTTTCAAGAAAATTTAAAATCTTACATGTGAAAGTGGAGCAAACATCTGTATTTCCTAAACCAAGAATTGTAATTTTCTACATTTACACTCAGTTTTATTTTAAAAGTGCAAACATTTTGGAAAATCCAAAAACCACTTCTGATTATCACCCACCTTAAACCTTTCTCCACTTCTCAAGGGCAACCATTATCACTAAAATCATGTTGCATACTTACTATTTTTAAATGCCTTCATTTTCATCTAAGTAACTTCAAAGAAAACATTATATGGTATTTATTTCTTTCTTCTAAGATTTAAAATATATTCTTTTTGCATTCTCAAAACATGTTTCTTAAATGCAGACATTAAACTGGGAATTAAAAGGCTTTTGCCATTTTAAAATAAGTTGCCTAAAATTAGGTTCCAAGCTTCTAAAACGTCAAAGGAAAAACAAAATCCAAACTCTTAAACTAACCAGACTAAGAAAATCAGTTACCTAAAGTTGAAATATTTGTTACTGAAATCCAAATAGCCATGGGCTTTAAATGGATGACAGAACTATTAGACATGACTGTGTGGTCTCCCTCCATCATGTCTAGCTCACTCTTGTCATCCAAGGCATCTGGAAGACTGTTAACACTACTGCTTTGACTACTGGCCCTGTTGGACATACTGGGAATAGACTGCTTACTTCCAACACTATTCACTGTTTCCATCCATCCAACGCTGTGATCTCGTTCCTGAGGGAAAAAGAGCATTAGATTCAAATATCTTTATCTCCTGAATTCTTGATTATTAGCACCTAGCACACTACTTGGCACACACAGTCTTCAGAAAGTTAGTGTTCCATTTTGAGAAATTCCTTGTATTTGCCAACACCAGGAAGATTATCAATTGTTAGTTGACCGACTAAAAAAATGACCAACAGGTAAATACCAAAAAGCCCAACCATGTGAAAAAGTTAATCAATTCTGAGTTATTTCCAAAGTATAGTCTTTTCTCTAAAATTTTTGACATTATTTTGAAATCCATTTCTACTACACATCTCATGGGGTATACACAGAGATGCTGCTCATTTCTCAATGATTCCAATGGTGAAAACAAACCCCAACCTTTTTTTAATCCTACAAACATCCCTTTTAGTTATTTTTTATTGAAGCCTTTTATATTTCTTTTCTTCTCAGAATATAGTCTTTAGCCTAAACTTCTTCCACTAAGTAATTTAATATTAATTCCTTTCTGCTTTTGTGTAAAAGCAAAAACTGTATATATATTTAATCATAATTAGAAGACTTCTTCTGAAGAAACCTGGCAAGCTTTGGTATCTGGGCACCAATATTACAGTCTTTCCATACCAAAATTCTTTAAGATATGCAGAATAATAAATACAGACCCATGGCATATAGAGGATCTTTTCTTACATCCACAGTCTAAAAAATTTGCTGTTATTCTAATGTTTAATGACATTAGAATTTTATTAATTTCACTTTACTAAAGTGTTTCATATACCTAAAATCGCTCCAATTTTCTAGTGACTACTGATAGAATTAAAAAATATCAAAACACCAAAACTGTATGTCAGAGAGTCTTTTGTAGTTCATTATTTATGTAGTGCTATTAAAAAGAAAAGTAACCAATGCTCTCATTTTCAGAATGCAGGGATATTTCTCACTTGAAAGCAATAAAAAAGAATCAAAGCTTTGGCATTGTGATATGAGCAAAGAAGAAAACAGAAAATACTTTGACTAAAAAAAATAGCTCCACAAATAATAAGGTTTATATTTTCCCTGTGAGGAAGGTCTGTAACATTTCTACTGCAAATTTGGAAACATGCCAACATGGAAAGAACTTGTTCTCAAGAGTAATATGTGAATCCGAACCCATATGCTTCAACTTTAAGTTAGTTAACCACTCAGAGCCTTACTTTACTCACCTATAAAATCAGTATTTTAGAATCATGTGAATCATGTGGAGGAATGAATCCCTATACACAACTGAAAAGAATCAAGTGTTCTTAGTAACAGAGTAAGAATGTTTGGTAATTTTTTTCCCCAAGATAAATTTAGCTAACTCATATGTTTATTTATTTATTTATTTTTAAAGAAGAAATTTCCAATTTAATAAACACTTATCAAACATTACATAAAAGGCACTGACGGAAAGGATTATACAACGAACAAGATAAGGAAAATGGTTGGTAATTCTAATGACTTCTGTGTCAGCACCATCAACTTCCAAAGCCTGTAATTTCAAATACTTCCAAAAGTGCGTCCCATGCCATAGACAATCAGGCAAAAAAGTGTTCAGTAGACCAGAATTTTGAGAGGGATTAGATTAAATAAAACTTGAACAGGTTTCTTTAATAAAAGACTTCACAGAGCTTTACTATGCTAATGTACACCTACCAAGAGGTTGGTTTAAAAAATGCAAAACCTTCCCCCCACCCCGCCGCCGGGGACCTTAGAGAATCACTGTGAAGACACCATCTGGAAACCACTGACATAATAAGATTCTTGGCAAGAAAAGTTGCATAAGGAAAGAAGCCAATAAAGAGACCCCAATATTTGAGCCATTTCTAAGTTATTACCTCTTCTTCTTCCTGTGCTTCTACTGCTGGTCCATTACGTGCCTCCTGGAAAAGGACATTCATCACCATTTGATACTGCAGATTGTCCAGCTCTCTTTCTGCATCCTTTGTCCTTTGAATGAGATCTGCTAACACTGTTTCAGGGTGCTCCATAAGAACAAATGCGTGCTGGTTAGGAGTAGAAGGCAAAAGTCAGGTGAGACCTATGTATTTTTTCATTCAGAACAAATGAATCCCTTCTTAGACCCTAGAGTTACTATCCTAAATAATGATAGATAATGCATGTAATCTATAGCTATCTAATTCTGCTATGCTTTTTTCTTATATTTATAAAATTTAATTTACATTTATACACCTGGTACCTACATAACTTCCCCCGCACTTTTTACAAAAACTTTGAACATGACACCTTTGTTAGCCAACTGAAAATGCGGAGATGAAATAATCAGAGTCTAAGTGAACATTAAGAATTAAGTCCAATTAGAGCCCATTGTAAGAAAATGCTTACAAATTCTTAGAACCGATTTCATAGAGGAGATACGTTCAGTTCTGAATTACATTAGATTTCAACATGAAAGTATTTACTCATGGTGAATTACATAACTTACCACTTGGGCTTTACAGGTTCTTTTATGTTGCTTAAATGCCACTTCATGAAACACTAGCAGTCGATTAAAAGACGTTATGTACTAGTGATTTTTACCATTAATATTTAATAAAGTTTAACATTATCAAATATAAAAAAGTAGAAAGAACAATTCTACCATAAGATTACCATTGTTACATTTGGTATTTTGGGGATATTTATTTCTTCTCAGAAATTTTCTGTGTATAGATTTGTATTGTAGTTAGCACACAGATTGCAGAAAGATGCCTTGTGCACTGGATGGAGTTTATGAGATGATCTTGAATTCTTTTAAGACTTTTACCTCCTTTATTAGCTCAAATTTATTTATTGTCTGAAGTTTTTATATATTATTCTTTCTTCATTGCTGTATTATGCTATTTAAACTTGTAAACATAATGCCTACAGACTATGTCATCAAATGTTCGTGCCAAATTTACATAACCATTATTCTAATTCTGGATCGTTATTTTCAATTTTTCATTCTGAGATGAATAGCTTCATACAGTAAGTCACTTTTTTCCATTTTATTTTTCTTCCTTATGACAGACTGCAACAGAAATGTGATCAAGCCAGAGGGAAGGATGCACTTGATAGATACTTCCTATCACTTCCGCTAAGGTCACCATACAAAGTGGACCAGGTACATGAATCTATATGCAGGTTTGGGATCTGAGCACCCAAGGCCAAGTATCCATTCCTGGGGGGGTTGGGTTATTACCAAAAGAGCTTCTTTCGCCTTCATTAGGCAAATGTAAGAAGCCAGTCACATTCTTCCTTTTCCTGAGCCTTAGCTTGGTATGTACCACTATTTATGATATTTGGTCTTTTTTATCCGAAAATAATATATCTTGTCATTTTAAGTTATTTAATAGTTTTCTACAAATGGATCCTGCTTATTTTCAGTAACATAATTCATAGCTATGCTAAACCTTTTGTTGCTACTGTGAAAACCTATTTCTTGGGCTTTCATTTAAGACTGTAACTGTGCTTATGGCCTAGAATTCTCTAAGTGCTACTGAAACTTTATACTGCTCTTCTACATACTGTAGTTGCGAATAACCCTACTGAGTATATACATGATCCTTTCAATATCCTTGCATCTTCATGAACTGTGTGTTGGTGAAAATAAACTGAACTTCTTTGAAATTCTAAAACATTCATGCAGAAAGTCTAATTTTCTAATGAAAAATCCACAAAATTCCTTAAGGTTTCAAAGAGATAGAGTCAACTGCTACTCACTAATGCCTTATCTAGATGTTTTAAGAATTATATTAATTCGAACAATACTATTATTGCTATTAATAAGATGTCAACCTCTAAATGAAATAAAACAGTTTGAGAACAGAAAGCATATAGTAATAATTCATTCAAATTAGGTAACCAAACCTATTGAAAGATGAATAGAATTCACATTTCTCAATGTGACAAAACATGTCTCAAAAAGAAACAAGAATGCGATATCCATTTCTAACAGTTCTTTTGAAATCTTTTCTCCCTTCTCCCACAGTATTTATGTAAATGTATTACACACCATTTCTCTTACTTTGATATTACTTTATATAGGACAGATTGATATATAACGTGTGGTAGATACAAACATTAAATCCAAAGTTAAACTGTTTTGCCACCTCTGAAATGACATTGTTCCACATGAATTAAAATTTATAGTTGTAACTCATGAATACATTCTTGCACATATAAATTAAGCCATTTAGTACTACTATATTGAATATTTTAGTATATATTCTATTCAGACATGACAAAAGCAGTTAATTTTGAAAAACAAATGAAGAAACTTAGCATCTAAGAAAATTTCCAAAAAAGAACACTATTATGAAATTAGTACTTTACCAAAACCCAGTACAGCATACTTAATACTGATTCAGAATCAAAGTAGAATAAAACATTCTTTAAAATAATTTCTTAGGTGTACAAAACAGAGTATAACTGACCTTTAAAAGTTCCTCTGATGTAGGGCGGTTTTGAGGGATTTTCTGGAGGCAAGAATCTACAAAGTTGTGAAAACAATCAGACCTATTGTAAAGGAAAGTATCAAGCCAACATATTATTATTTCCTTTAAAAACGCATCCACAAATCAAGACATGTGCCTATGGGTGGGAGGGAGAATAGAAATGATAAAAAAAAAAAAGCAGACACAATACACTATATATTTCATCATGTAAGTCTATAAAAAGCTATGAAAAGCAACTAATGAATTTTAACCATTTTTCAAAGATAAATTTGCACACATCATTTTAAAATCTTGCTCTCACATACTAAAGTATCAAAACTCATTCTACGTTGAGGTAAATTAGGAAAGTCCATCGTTTTCCTTTTTGCATTCAAATCTAAGATAGTGTTTTTCATTTCTCTAGCCACGTCCCTTTCTTCCTTGGCCCTCGGATCATCTTCCATATAGTACATTTCAGAACATTATGCTATTTGCTTTGGAAAGGAACATTTTTTATACCTAAGTGTTTAATGTCCTTGAGCAAATGGATAAAAGTTCCTGAAAACAGTAAGATTTTTTTTTAAATTAGGATTTTGTAACATACAGTGTTACTGATGAGAGTTCAGTAAGGCAGTAAGTAAAATATATTTCATGAATGCCTGTCATCAATATGCAAATAAGATTTAATTCTTTCATACAATAATTCTTTTTTGAATCCCCAAAGTATCAACCAGTGTAAAGACAGCCTATGTTTAGTGTATTTATTATTCAGATGGACCATAATAAACTCTGTGCCAAGATTTCTCCAAAACATCTCTGCAGAAGCAGCAAAGACTTGTGAACTTGCCTTAATTATCTAATGATAAAAATTCAATTATTCCTACTCTATGCATCTTACTTGTGAATTTTAAAGTATTTGTTGTACGGTAGGTGGTCCCCTAGAACTTTTCAAATGCTTGATACACCTGAAGAATTTCCAATTACAATTTTCTATCATTGATAAAAATCCTTGTTTTCTAAAATTGTCCATCAGTTCTCAATAAATTTCTTTACATGAATAACAGTATTATCAAAGAAGCGATGCAACATCAACCCACATTCTGAATAATAAATTATGACAATTAGAATAATCCAAAAATTATGAATTATCTGGAAATTCTGATAAATTATCAAATCGTTCTTACCTATGTTTTATACCATATCAATTATAAACCATTCCTCAATTAAATATCTCTACAGGTTGTGGCAATCTATATGTTGCATTTATAAAACACGAATGTTTAAATCATGCTATTTATTATATAATCAGGGTTGTATGTGTCGCAAAGGTACAAATATATTAATTTTTATACAAAAGCCATACTTTTTCCTCCCAGGTAGCAACGTTATCTTTTATTTCTAAACTAAGTTACATATGTGCTATGAAAAGTAAAAGTAGAGATAATAAAGGATAAATGTGATGTAAGGATAAAAGAAAGCTAATTTAATATTTCTTCAGGTTAACAGACTTCACGTCACTGAAATGAAATCATTTTGATAACATTATGAAAAAGTATTTAAATTTTACCATGTTGAACAATGTATCTCTCAGCCATACTCACCATTCATTAGACTGTACTGTAGGGAATTCATTTTCAACTATGTGAAACAAGACACTTACTGTACTCATTTCACATAAAGGAGGCTCCCTTTCCGCTATAAAAGAAAGAAAACTTCCTGTTAAAATATGTGCCTGTTATATGGGAGCATTGAAGTACTGTTAGTTTTTTTAAAAAATAAACCCCACCTTAGCAAAAAAGTTGTAAGTAGAGTTCAGAGAACTTATTCAAGTGAGTCAATAGAGAGAAAATTGCAGCCCTGATGCACATCTCTAAACGGTGTATTTTTCCAATAAACAAGAACATTCTAAGAGAACCTAATACATTCATTAAATCAGACCATTACTATGAATACATGACTATTATCTAATCCTCAAACTCCATTGTACTTTCAATCAAATGTCCCAATAATGTCCTTTGTAGAAAAAATGAGCTTCGATCATCTGAATCCTTCAAGGAAATTGCCCATTTTTTCTAAGTTTTAAACTTACATAAATTGTTCCTAAAATATCCCTATAATTCTTTCAATATGTGTACAATCTAGAGTCATGTCCCCTGTCATTCCTGATATTGGTCGTTTGTGTCTTCTTTCTGCTCATTCTAGCTAGAGGTTTATTAATTTCATTAATTTTCCCAAAGAACAAATTTGTGATCTCATTGATTTTCTCTATTGTTTTCATTTTCTATTTAATTGATTTCTGCTTTGATTTTTTGTGGGTCTCTATTCTGCTTACTGTGGATTGAATTTGCCCTTCTTTTTCTAGTCTTAAGGTGACAGTTGAAGTCATGACCTTGACAATTCATAAGTATACAATTTTGACTCGAATATCCCTCAGTTTGCTTTGTGTTGTTATTAAATTTGGTTTACACATCTCTGGCAGGAATATCACAGAAGCAAGTGTCATTCTTTCCTCAGTGTATTCGATAATGTGGGCCATGGTGGCAGATTGTCTTGTTAGTGGTGGTGTTCACTTTGATCACTTAAGGCATTCCACAAGGTTTCATGGTAAAGTTTCACTTGTTTCCTTTGTAATTATTAAGTGTTTGTGAAAAAGGTACTTGAGTCTATATAAATATTCTGTTTTGCATAAAGATTTAACTTTATTCTCTTATTGTATGGATTTAGATTCTTCATTTAATTTATAACCTGCTACTATAATTTATTTTGATGTTGAAATTGCTTCATTTTTAATCAGTTAAGAACCCTTTTAGGCCGACTTCTGTCTTTCTGACATGGCTCCGTCATTCCCTGATCGGTTCCCTGCTCTCTAGCCCACTAAGATGTTCCAGGATCATCTTATGCTTTCCCTACTGTAGACGCGGCTCAACCATTTCCCCAAGGAGCTGTGGCAGTGTGCTCACTGCTACTGCGCATGTCACTTCTCTTAGATCCTGTTAGTGGATAGAGCACGGGAACACACACGTCCCTCATATATTTGTATTCATACTTGCACATTAAATATCTTTAGTTGCTTATTGAAAACAACTGAGTTCACTACAATATCTCCAATCCAACACTATAGTACTATTTATTCAAGCCTCCTCTTTCCATTATTTGTAGCACCCTTCTCTGACAGTAAGAAACCTCACACTCATTATCCTTAAAATATGTGATGAATCACCCCTGTACATAGCGAGTCTCCCATCTTGGCCACCACCCTTTCCCCTTTTCCCCATCAAGTTTTCAAACCCCATTCCAAGCCTGTCTACAGTGTGAATGTCCACTTCATCCACTCAGTTTCTGACACCCCATCCAAACTGGATCACTTTCTGCAGTGAGGCCCTCCTCATCAGCCCTCAGGAGGGAAGCCCCCTTCCTTTCAATCAGGCACTGCCACTGTGTCAGGTGGCCCACCACAATATGGACGTGCTCCTTGGCCTCTGACACCCCATGCTGGGCTACTTCCAGTTATGAATGCTTTGGTTGCCTCACCAGGACTCTGAATCTCCAAACTTGACTGCCGCCCTCCCTGTATAGGTTCTGCTTCCGCAAAGAAGGCAATCTGTCTGTGGGAACTCCCTCCTCTCCTCACAGGACTCTGACATGCCACACTGGGCTACCATGGCTCAGCAGGTCACATGGACACCTACTTTACACTGTCCTCCCAACAGCTTTAAGAATGAGTAGTTTGATCCAGGAAGGGGAAGGGATTACTGAAGAAATTCTTAATGAATAAAATAACTTGTGTTTCTACTGTGATTTATTAAAGTATTCAAAAATTCTAAACGGTGTATCATCAATATATCAAACCAGAGTATGATTTCTAATTCTGTCATTTACTATGCAGATGAACACCTCAATTTAGTCAAAGAACACTTAACTTAGCTAAAAAACATAGAGATTTACTAAATCTAGACTGCGGTAGCCTTCAGTAGATTCAAAGGATGTTTTCCATTTCAAATATTTTTTTAATTGAAGTATCATTGATACTCAGTCTTATATTGGTTTCAAGTACACAACACAGTGATTCTACAGTCATCCATATTAAATCCTCACGCCTACTACTGTCAACACAGGAAAATGTTACAGAAGCAGTGCTTATATTTTCCATGCTATACTACTATCTCTCTGCCCAACTTATGACTGAAAATTTTTGTGCCCTTTTATTCCCCTCACCCTCAACTACTCACCCCAACCTCTCCCCCAGAGTAACCACCAGTCACTACTCAGTGTCTGTAAATCTAGTGTTGTTGTGTTCATTTTGTTTTCTGTTTAATTCCACAAATAAGTGAAATCATATGGTATTTTGTCTCTGCCTGGCTTATATCACTTAGCATACTACCCTTTAGGTTGATCCCTGTTGTTCCAAATGGCAGGATTTCTTTTCTTCTTATGGCTGAATAATATTCCATTGTGTATACATACCACCTCTTCTTTATCCACTTCTCTACTGATGGACAGTTAGGATGTTTCCATAACATGGCTACTGAAACGCAGCAATAAACAGAGGGGTGCGTCTATCTTTTGAATCAGGGATTTTATTTGTGGTTTCCATTGGGCTAATGAATGCCGCTCTAAAACGACTATTGAAGGTACCCCCCTTCCACCACTCCAGGGAAACTCCCAAAGGGGCCAGCCCCTGGCCCCATCACTGAATACGAACCAAGGGGCTATCAGGTTCGTTCCCCAAGCTCAACAACAGCAAATCCTCCCTGCGCAAGCATCAGCTCCCTCTCCCGTGCCACCCCAGGAAGCGCAGGCTTGGACCTCTGTTCCGCCACCAACACAATATTAGTACCCGATCAAGGTATCCAGTTGCTCCCCACAGAAACCTATGGGCCCTTACCCTCCAACACCTTTGGTCTAATATTAGGACGGGGGAGCTCTACATTAGCTGGCCTTCATATTGTACCAGGAGTTATTGATAATGATTATACAAGACAAATTACCCTCCTAGCTTCTGCTCCGACAGGCCCAATATCTATTTACAAAGGAAAAAGAATAGCTCAACTCCTATTGCTCCCGTTAGACTTAACAAACAAAAGTTACAATAAAAATTTCAGATTGAATGCTGCCTTTGGTTCCTCTGATGCTTATTGGGTGCAACAAATTACCACTGAACGGCCATTGTTAACCCTACAATTGGATGGCAAGTCCTTCGAAGGTTTAGTTGATACAGGAGCAGATGCTACAGTAATATCAGCCCAACAGTGGCCTCCCAGTTGGCCCTGAAGTACGTCCATAACCCATCTCAAAGGCATTGGTCAATCTACTAACCCAAAGCAAAGTTCTAAGATCTTAAGTTGGAAGGATAAGGAGGGAAATTCAGGACAGGTCCAACCTTACATAGTTGCTGGATTGCCCATTAATCTATGGGGCCGTGACATTCTATCTCAATTGAAGCTCGTCATGGCCAGCCCAAATGACATAATTGCCCGACAAATGCTTAATCAAGGCTATCTCCCTGGCCAAGGTTTAGGAAAATACAGTCAAGGCATAAAAGAACCCCTTACTGTTATACCCAAGAATGACCGTTTAGGATTCAGGTAAATTCCTAGAAGTGGAATTACTGGATCATATGGCATTTCTCTTTTTAGTTTTTTTAGTAACCTACACATTGCTTTCCACAGTGGCTGCACCAATTTACATTCCCACCAATAGGGTAGAAGGGTTCCCCTTTTTCCACATCCCTGCCAACACTTTCTTCTTGTCTCTTGGAGAGTGGCCACTGTAACTGGTCTGAGGTGATATTTTATTGTGGTTTTAAAATTTACATTTCCCTGATGATTAGTGATGGGGAGCATTTTTCATGTGCCTGTTCGCCATCTGTATTTCTACTTTGGAAAAATGTCTGTTCTGGTCTTCTGCCCATGTTTTAATCGGGGTGTTTTTGTTTTGTTTTTTTTTGGTTTTGAGTAGTATGAGTCCTTTATGTATTTTGGGTGTTAAAACTGAATAGGACAAATCGTTTACAAATATACTCTCCCATACTGTAGGTTACATTTTTGTTCTGCTGATGGTGTCCTTTCCTGTAGAGAAGCATTTTGGTTTGGTATATAGTCCCACTTGTTCATTTTTTATTTTGTTTCTTCTTCGTGAGCAGTGTGTACAGGAAAAAACTGCTCACACTTATGTTTGAGAGATTTTTTCTATGTTCTAAGAGTTTTATGGTTTCATGTCTTACATGTAGATCTTTGATCTATTTTGAGTTTAGTTTTGTGTGTAGAGTTATTGACAGTAATCTAGTTTCTTTCTCTTGCATGTAGCTGGCCAGTTTTGCCAACACCAGTTGTTGAAGAGTCTGTCCTTTCATCATTGTATACTCATGGCTCTTTCATTACATTTTAAGTGACCATGAATGCATGGGTTTATATCTGGGCTATCATGTTTCATTCACCTATGGGTCTGTTCCTGTGCCAGTACCATATTGTTTCGATTAGAGTTACTTTGTAGTATAGCCTAAAATCCAGGGAACATAATATCCCCCATTTCAAATTCTTGTAAGTGACTACTAATAAACTAATGTGATTTAAATAAAATTTAATTTAAAAAAGTTAGAGATCCTATTCCTTGTTGTCTTGTATACGTTTCCCAAATATGTCTCTCCATAAATGTGGATTGCTTCATTTCATTCTCTTACATGGACCTGTCCAGATTTCCCAAACCAGCCGTTGAAGAGGCTATCTTTTCCCCACTGTATATTCATGGCCTCTTTATACTATTGTATTAATTGACCATATATGCATGGGTTTATATCTGAGCCATTTTGTTTCATTCATGTATGGATCTGTTCTTGTGCCAGTACCATACTGTTTTGATAACTGTAGTTTGATAATAGAGCTTGAAGTCAGGGAGTATAATCACCCCAGCTTTGCTCTTTCTCAGACTTCCTCCTGCTATGTGGGGTCTTTTGTGGTTCCACATGAATTTTAGAACTATTTGTTCTAGCTCATTGAAAAATATCATTGGTATTTTGACAGGGATTGCACTGACTCTGTAAATTGCTTTGGGCAACGTGGCCATTTTGACAATATTAATTCTTCCTATCCGTGAACATGAGATTATTTCCATTTATTGGTTAATTTCTCTCCAGAAGAAAGAATAGGTCTTTCACCTACTTGGCTAGTTTATTCCTAGGTATTTTATTCTTTTTAATTCAGTTTTAAATAGAATTGTTTTCCTGATTTCTCTTTCTGCTAGTTTGTTGTCAGTATATAGGAATGCAACAGATTTCTGTGTATTAATTTTGTATCCTGCCACTCTGCTGAATTCAGTTTGTTATTAGGTCTAACCATTTTTTGGTGGAGTCTTTAGGGTTTTCTATATATAATAATATCATGTCATCTGTAGACAGTGATAGTTTTACTTCTTCCTTCCTGATCTGGATGCCTTTTGTTTCTTTCTTCTTGTCTAATTGCTTTAGATGGTATTTCTAATACTATGTTGAATAAAAGTGGTGAGGGGATTTCCTTGTCTTGTTCCTAATCCTAGAGGAAAATCTTTTAGCTTTTAGCTACTAGGTAGGATATTAGCACAGGGCTTGCCATATATGGACTTTATTCTGTTGAGCTTTCTTCCGCTTACACTTATGCTGAGTTTTTATCACAAATGGATGCTGAATTTAGTCAAAGGCTTTTCTGCGTTTAATGAGATAATCATGATTTTCAGCCTTCATTCTGTTAATGTGGTGGATCACACAGATCTGCATATATTGATCCAGATTTGCATCCCTGGGATATGTCATAGTTAATCATGGTATATCATCCTTTTAATGTATTGTTCAATTACGTTTGCCAGTGCTTCACTGAAAATTTTTGCACCTATGTTCCTCAGAGAAATTGGCCTGTAACACTCTTTTCATGTAGTGTCCCTGTCTGGTTCTGGTTATCAAGGTCATGCTGGCTTCATAAAACGAGTTTGGAAGTACTCCCTCCTCTTCAGTTTTTTTTTTTTTGAGAGGGCATCTCACATATTTATTGATCAAATGGTTGTTAACAACAATAAAATTCAGTATAGGGGGTCAATGCTCAATGTACAATCATTAATCCATCTCAAGCGTAATTCTCATCAGTCTGCAATCTTCTGAAGCATAACGAACAAGTTCTTACATGGTGAACGAATTCTTACATAGTGAATAAGTTCTTACATGGTGAACAGTACAAGGGCAGTCATCACAGAAACTTTCGGTTTTGATCACGCATTATGAACTATAAACAATCAGGTCAAATATGAATATTTGTTTGATTTTTATACTTGATTTATATGTGGATCCCACATTTCTCCCTTTATTATTATTATTATTATTATTTTTAATAAAATGATGAAGTGGTAGGTAGATGCAAGATAAAGGTAGAAAACATAGTTTAGTGCTGTAAGAGGGCAAATGTAGATGGTCAGGTGTGTGCCTGTAGACTATGTTAATCCAAGCTAGACAAGGGCAGCAAAACATCCACGGATGCAGAACATTTCTCTCAAAGCAGGGGGCATGAGGTTCTGAGCCTCACCTCTGTTGATCCCCAGTTTCTCACCTGATGGCCCCCCTGCGACTGTGCCTGTCTTAGGCTGTTCCTCCCTTGAGGAATCTTACCCATCTCTGTCTAACCAGTCCTCTTCCGGGGCCATACAGGGAAATGTAAAGTTGGTAAGTGAGAGAGAAGCCATATTGTTTGAAAAGGTTAGCTTTTTACTTCTTTGCAGATTTATGCCCTGTGGCTTCTATGCCCAGCACTTGTCTCGAGGTATCTTTACCACCTGGAGGAATTATGATACTCGGTAAATTCGATATGAGGCACAAATTCTATTTAAGGGTTACAATTAGGAAGAAAGAAGAAAAGCTATAGAGGTAGCATATGGAAGAAAACATGGGAGGATTGATTATTTCTTTGACATATATTCTTGTAGAGTACCTTATGTATGTCTAGGTTTTAAACTACGAACTAATTTGCACACACATATTAACATAATAGGAATACAGTGACACAAACAGAGCAAATCTATAATTACCATCCATCTCCAGTGGAGCCAAGAATACCATTTAGGCACCCTAGGCATTTGTGAAAGTTTCTCTATGATATGATGGATATTGTCCAACTGTACTTGAACAGTCTGAGAAAAATCAGACAAATTAAAGCAGCCCATTTCTGGGATCTGTTCACCTCCCATATGTCCTTTTAACCATAGATAGTCTATAGGCATGAGATTTTGGAGTGCTACAACTTGCACCCCTCCCAACTCCTGGTTGAGTTCCAACAGTACAGATCCGGTCAAATTTGTTGTCTCATCGTATGCACATGCCAGCCTAGACATCTGCCTCCTCATTCCAATGGCAAGTCTAGGAAACGGTGGGGTGGACGCAGCCGCGACCACAGCATCGCCCGGATCCCTGTGGAGGCTTTTTGATGATCATCCCCCGGCACGAGTCCTCCAGAGAGTGCTGATGCCAGAAGCTCCTCCTCATATCGTATCTTAGTTCATTTTCTGGGTATCCAAGCTAGGCCTTGATCTTCTGCATAGAAACAAACAGACCCTTTGCCCACACTTTGACATGCCCTCTATACCACTGTGCAGAACTCATTGGAGGTCAGCACACAGGGACTGCTTTTTTTTTTATTAAGAGAAAGTAATATTATCAGAAAAGAGTACCTCCATAGCTGATCATCTGACAGCCGTTAAGTGATCAACATTAAGGATGTTTAAAGCATGCGTTGATCTTTGATTTACCAATAGTTTTATCCTATCAAGGAGTAATCCCCCTTTTCTTTCTTTCTTTCTTTCTTTTCTTTTTTAATCTTTAATCTACACTTACATGAAGAATACTATGTTTACTATGCTCTCCCCTGTATCAGGTCCCCCCTAACAACCACATTATGGTTTCTGTCCATCAGCTTAGCAAAATGTTGTAGAATCCCTACTTGTCCTCTCTGTGATGTGCAGCCCACCCTCCCCTTTCTCCCTCCCCCCTCATGCATGCTAATCTTAATATCCCTTTCTTGTTCCCCCCCTTATCCCTCCCTGCCAACCCGTCATCCCCAGTTCCTTTCCCTTTGGTACCTGTTAGTCCATTTTTGGGTTCTGTAATTCCGCTGCTGTTTTGTTCCTTCAGTTTCTCCTTTGTTCTTATACTCCTGAAATGAGTGAAATCATTTGGTATTTCTCTTTCTCCACTTGGCTTATTTCACTGAGCATAATACTCTCCTGCTCCATCCATGTTGCTGCAAATGGTTGGATTTTTCCACTTCTTATGGCTGAGTAGTATTCCATTGTGTATATGTACCACATCTTCTTTATCCATTCATCTACTGATGGACATTTAGGTTGCTTCCAATTCTTGGCTATTGTAAATAGTGCTGCGATAAACATAGGGGTGCATCTGTCTTTCTCAAACTTGATTGCTGCGTTCTTAGGGTAAATTCCTAGGAGTGGAATTCCTGGGTCAAATGGTAGGTCTGTTTTGAGTATTTTGATGAACCTCCATACTGCTTTCCACAATGGTTGAACTAATTTACATTCCCACCAGCAGTGTAGGAGGGTGCCCCTTTCTCCACAGCCTAGCCAACATTTGTTGTTGTTTGTCTTTTGGATGGCAGCTATCCTTACTGGTGTGAGGTGACACCTCATTGTAGTTTTAATTTGCATTTCTCTGATAATTAGCGATGTGGAGCATCTTTTCATGTGTCTCTTGGCCATCTGTATTTCTTTTTTAGAGAACTGTCTATTCAGTTCCTCTGCCCATTTTTTAACTGGGTTATTTGTTTTTTGTTTGTTGAGGCGTGTGAGCTCTTTATATATTCTGGACATCAAGCCTTTATCGGATCTGTCATTTACAAATGTATTCTCCCATACTGTAGGGTTCCTTTTTGTTCTATTGATGGTGTCTTTCGCTGTACAGAAGCTTTTCAGCTTAATATAGTCCCACTTGCTCATTTTTGCTGTTGTTTTCCTTGCCTGGGGAGATATGTTCAAGAAGAGGTCACTCATGTTTATGTCTAAGAGGTTTTTGCCTATGTTTTTTTCCAAGAGTTTAATGGTTTCATGACTTACATTCAGGTCTTTGATCCATTTTGAGTTTACCTTTGTATATGGGGTTAGACAATGGTCCAGTTTCATTCTTCTACATGTAGCTGTCCAGTTTTGCCAGCACCATCTGTTGAAGAGACTGTCATTTTGCCATTGTATGTCCATGGCTCCTTTATCAAATATTAATTGACCATATATGTTTGGGTTAATGTCTGGAGTCTCTAGTCTGTTCCACTGGTCTGTGGCTCTGTTCTTGTGCTAGTACCAAATTGGCTTGATTACTATGGCTTTGTAGCAGAGCTTGAAGGTGGGGAGTGAGATCCCCCCTACTTTATTCTTCTTTTTCAGGATTGCTTTGGCTATTCGGGATCTTTGGTGTTTCCATATGAATTTTTGAATTATTTGCCCCAGTTCATTGAAGACGTTTGCTGGTAATTTGAGAGGGATTGCATCAAATCTGTATGTTGCTTTGGGCAGGATGGCCGTTTTGACGATATTAATTCTTCCTAGCCATGAGCATGGGATGAGTTTCCATTTATTAGTGTCCCCTTTAATTTCTGTTAATAGTGACTTGTAGTTTTCAGAGTATAAGTCTTTAAGGTCTTTGGTTAGGTTTATTCCTAGGTATTTCGTTGTTTTTGATGCAATGGTGAATGGAATTGTTTTCCTGATTTCTCTTTCTATTGATTCATTGTTAGTGTATAGGAAAGCTACAGATTTCTGTGTGTTAATTTTGTATCCTGCAACTTTGCTGTATTCTGATATCAGTTCTTGTAGTTGTGGAGTGGAGTCTTTAGGGTTTTTTATGTACAGTATCATATCATCTGCAAATAGTGACAGTTTGACCTCTTCTTTACCAATCTGGATTCCTTGTATTTCTTTGTTTTGTCTGATTGCCATAGCTAGGACCTCTAGTACTATGTTAAACAACAGTGGGGAGAGTGGGCATCCCTGTCTAGTTCCCGATCTCAGAGAAAAAGCTTTCAGCTTCTCACTGTTCAGAATAATGTTGGCTGTGGGTTTATCATACATGGCCTTTATTATGTTGAGGTACTTGCCCTCTATACCCATTTTGTTGAGAGTTTTTATCATGAATAGATGTTGAATTTTATCGAATGCTTTTTCAGCATCTATGGAGATGATCATGTAGTTTTTGTCTTTCTTTTTGTTGATGTGGTGGATGATGTTGATCGATTTTCGAATGTTGTACCATCCTTGCATCCCTGGGATGAATCCCACTTGGTCATGGTGTATGATCCTTTTGATATACTGTTGAATTCTGTTTGCTTATATTTTATTGAGTATTTTTGCCTCTACATTTATCAGGGATATTGTTCTGTAATTTTTTTTTTTGGTGGGGTCTTTGCCTGCTTTTGGTATTAGGGTGTTGTTGGCTTCATAGAATTAGTTTGGGAATATTCCCTCTTCTTCTATTTTGTGGAACACTTTAAGGAGAACGGGTATTATGTCTTCTCTGTGTGTCTGATAAGATTCTGAGGTAAATCCGTCCGGCCCCGGGGTTTTGTTCTTGGGTAGTTTTCTGATTACTGTTTCAATTTCTTTGCTCGTAATTGGTTTGTTTAACTTTTGTGTTTCTTTCTTGGTCAGTCTTGGGAGGTTGTATTTTTCTAGGAAGTTGTCCATTACTTCTAGGTTTTCCAGCTTGTTGGCATATAGGTTTTCATAGTAGTCTTTAATAATTCTTTGTATTTCTGTGTAGTCTGTCGTGATTTTTCCATTCTCATTTCTGATTATGTTCATTTGTGTTGATTCTCTTTTTCTCTTAATAAGTTTGGCTAGAGGCTTATCTATTTTGTTTATTTTCTCAAAGAACCAGCTCTTGGTTTCATTGATTTTTGCTATTGTTTAATTCTTCTCAATTTTGTTTATTTCTTCTCTGATCTTTATTATGTCCCTCCTTCTGCTGACTTTAGGCCTCATTTGTTCTTCTTTTTCCAGTTTCGATAATTGTGATGTTAGACTATTCATTTGGGATTGTTCTTCCTTCTTCAAGTGTGCCTCAATTGCTATATACTTTCTTCTTAAGACTGCTTTCGCTGCGTCCCACAGAAGTTGGGGCTTAGTGTTGTTGTTGTCGTTTGTTTCTATATATTCCTTGATCTCTATTTTGATTTGTTCATTGATCCATTGGTTATTTAGTAGCATGTTGTTAAGCTTCCATGTGTTTGTGCGCCTTTTTGTTTTCTTTGTAGAATTTATTTCTACTTTTTTACCTCTGTGGTCTGAAAACTGGTAGGTAGAATTTCAGTATTTTGGAATTTACTGAGGCTCTTTTTGTGAGCTAGTATGTGGTCTATTTTGGAGCATGTTCCATGTGCACTTGAGAAGAATGTATATCCTGTTGCTTTTGGATGTAGAGTTCTGTAGATGTCTATTAGGTCCATCTGTTCTAGTGTGTTGTTCAGTGCCTGTGTGTCCTTACTTATTTTCTGCCCGGTGGATCTATCCTTTGGGGTGTGTGGTGTGTTGAAGTCTCCTAAAATGAATGCATTGCAGTCTATTTCCCTATTTAGTTCTGTTAGTATTTGCTTCACATATGCTGGTGCTCCTGTATTGGGTGTATATATATTTAGAATGGTTATATCCTCTTGTTGGACTGATCCCTTTATCTTTATGTAGCATCCTTCTTTATCTCTTGTTACTTTCTTTGTTTTGAAGTCTATTTTGTCTGATATTAGTACTGCAACCCCTGCTTTCTTCTCGCTGTTGTTTGCCTGAAATATGTTTTTCCATCCCTTGACTTTTAGTCTATGCTTGTCTTTGGGTTTAAGGTGAGTTTCTTGTAAGCAGCATATAGATGGGTCTTGCTTTTTTTATCCATTCTATTACTCTGTGTCTTTTGATTGGTGCATTAAGTCCATTTACATTTAGGGTGACTATTGAGAGATATGTACTTATTGCCATTGCAGGCTTTAGATTCGTGGTTACCAAAGGTTCAAGGTTAGCTTCTTTAGTATCTTACTGCCTAACTCAACTCGCTTATTGAGCTGTTATATACACTGTCTGGAGATTCTTTTCTTCTCTCCCTTCTTATTCCTCCTCCTCCATTCTTCTTATGTTGTGTGTTTTGTTCTGTGCTCTTTTTAGGAGTGCTCCCATCTAGAGCAGTCCCTGTAGGATGCCCTGTAGAGGTGGTTTGTGGGAAGCAAATTCCCTCAGCTTTTGCTTGTCTGGGAATTGTTTAATCCTGCCATCATATTTAAATGATAGTCGTGCTGGATACAGTATCCTTGGTTCAAGGCCCTTCTGTTTCATTGAATTAAGTATATCATGCCGTTCTCTTCTGGCCTGTAGGGTTTCTGTCGAGAAGTCTGATGTTAGCCTGATGGGTTTTCCTTTATAGGTGACCTTTTCTCTCTAGCTGCCTTTAAAACTCTTTCCTTGTCCTTGATCCTTGCCATTTTAATTACTATGCGTCTTGGTGTTGTCCTCCTTGGATCCTTTCTGTTGGGGGTTCTGTGTAATTCCATGGTCTGTTCGATTTTTTCCTCCCCCAGTTTGGGGAAGTTTTCAGCAATTATTTCTTCCAAGGGACTTTCTATCCCTTTTCCTCTTTCTTCTTCTTCTGGTACCCCTATAATACGAATATTATTCCTTTTGGATTGGTCACATAGTTCTCTTAGTGTTGTTTCATTCCTGGAGATCCTTTTATCTCTCTCTATGTCAGCTTCTATATGTTCCTGTTCTCTGTTATCTATTCCTTCAATGGCCTCTTGCATCTTATTGATTCTGCTTATAAATCCTTCCAGTGTTTGTTTCACTTCTGTGATCTCCTTCCTGACATCTGTGATCTCCCTCCAGACTTCATCCCATTGCTCTTGCATTTTTCTCTGCATCTCATCCCATTGCTCTTGCATTTTTCTCTGCATCTCTTTCAGCATGTTCATGATTTTTATTTTGAATTCTTTTTCAGGAGGACTGGTTTGGTCTCTCTCCTTCTCAGGTGTTGTCTCTGTGATCTTTGTCTGGGTGTAGTTTTGCCTTTTCATGGTGATAGAAATAGTTTGTAGAGCTGGTACGAGTGACCGCTGGAAGAGCTTCCCTTCTTGTTGGCTTGTGGCCTTCCTTTCCTGGGAGAATAGCGACCTCTAGTGGCTTATGCTTGTCAGCTGTGCATAGACAGGGCTTCTGCTACCTGCCCATTTGCTATGGAGTTTATCTTCACTGTTGCTGTGGGCGAGGCCTGGCTGGGGCTGCTCCTCCAAAGTGGTGGATCCCCATTGGAGGGGGAGCAGCCAGAAGGCTATTTATCTCCGTAAGGGACCTCTGTGCTCCCTGTTGCCCAGGGGGTTAGAGTGCCCAGAGATCCCCAGATTCCCTGCCTCTGGTCTAAGTGTCCTATCCTGCCCCTTTAAGACTTCCAAAAAGCACTCTCCAAACCAAAACAACAATAGCAACAATGAGAGAGGGAACAGAAAAAAAAAGAAAGAAAGAAAAAGCACGCGATTTTTTTTGTCCTCAGGCTCCAGTCCCAGGCACCCGCTCACCGGTCCCGCCGCCCTGCCTCCCTAGCAACAGGCTCCCTGTCCCTTTAAGGCTTCCAAAAAGCACTTGCCAAAAAATAAAACCGCTCCAGTTTCTTTCCACCCACCGGGAGCCGGGGGGAGGGGCACTCGGGTCCCGCCGGGCCGGGGCTTGTATCTTACCCCCTTCACAAGGCGCTGGGTTCTTGCAGGTGTGGATGTGGTCTGGATGTTGTCCTGTGTCCTCTGGTCTCTATTTTAGGAAAAGTTTTCTTTGTTATATTTTCATAGCTCTATGTGTTTTGGGGAGGAGATTTCCACTGCTCTACTCACGCCGCCATCCTGGCTCCACCCCCTCTCCTCTTCAGTTTTTCAGAAGAGTTTGAGAAGAACTGGTATTAATTCTTTACATGTGTGTTAGACTACAATGGTGAAGCCATCTGGCCCTGGATTTTGTTTTCTGGGAGGCTTTTGATTACTGATTCAATCTCCTTACTAGAAATCAGTCTCTTCAGATTTTCTATATTTTCATGATTCAGTCTTGAATCACAGTTGTATGTTTCCAGTTTATCCATTTCTTCTGTGATGTCCAATATGTTGGCATATTAATTGTTCACAGTAGTCTCTTGTGATCCTTTATATTCCTGCAATATTAATTCTAATGCCTCTTCTTTCATTTCTTATTTTCAGCCATTTTTATCATGGTTAATTCTAACTAAAGGTTTGTCTATTCTTTTTATCTTTTCAAAAACACATCTCTTAGTTTCATTGATCTTTTCTGTTAACTTTTTTGTTTTTATTTCATTTATTCCTGCTCTCATCTTTTTTATTTCTTTCCTTCTCCTAACTCTGGGACAGGTTTATTATTATTTTTCTCATTTCTTGAGGTTTTAACTAAGGTCGCTTACCTGAGAAACTTCCTAGTGCCTTAATGAAGGCATTTATTGCTATGAACTTCCCTCTTAGAACTGCTCTTGGTGTATCCCATGTGTTTTAGTATGTTGTATTTCCATTATTTGTCTCATTATACTTTTTTATTTCTTCTTTGATGCATTGGCTGTTACAATAGCATGTTGTTTAATACCACATAGTTGTGAATCTCCCATTTTTCTTGTAACTGATTAAAAGTTTTACACCATTGTCTCTGGAAAATATGTTTGATATAATTTCCATCTTCTTAAACTTATTAAGACCTGTTTTGTGTCCTAACATATTATCTATCCTGGAAAGTGTTCCATGGGTGCTTCAGAAGAATATGCATTTGTTGTTTTGTGAATGGCATGTTCTGTATATGTCTGTTAAGTGCATGTGGTCCAATGTGCTGTTAAAGGCCAGTGTTTCCATATTGATTATTTTGTCTCAATAATCTATGCATTGATGAAAATGGGATGTTAAAGTCCCCTACTATTATTGTATTGCTGTCTGTTTTTCCCTTTATGTCTGTTGATATTGCTTTATATACTTAGGTGCTACCACTTTGGGTGCAGACATGTTATGTCCTCTTGTTGCACTGACCTCTTTTATCATTATGTAATGTCTTAGTCTCTTATTAGTCTGTTTTAAAGTCTATTTTGTCTTTTGTAAGTATAGCTACCCCAGCTTTCTTTTGGTTTCCATTTGCATGGAATGTCTTTTTCTACCCTTTCACTTTCAGTCTGTATGTATCCTTACATCTGAAGTGAGTCTCTTGTAGGCATCATATACATGGGTCTTATTATTTTTAATCTATTCAGCCACTCTGTCTTTTGACTGGAGAATTTAGTCCATTTATAATTAAAGTAACTTTAAATAAGTATGTACTTATTGCCACTTTGTTTACTGCTTTCTGGTTGTTTTGTAATTCCTCTGTTCCTTTCTTTTTCCTCTTGCTCTCTTACTGATTTGATATTTTTGGTAATGTATGCTTAGATTCGTTTTTATTTTTTGTGTATCTACTATAGCTTTTAACTTTGTGGTTACCATGAGGCTTACATAAAACTAATATTTATAAGTATCTATTTTAAATTGATAATTTGGAAAGCATTTTAAAGTTCTACATTTTTATTTCCCACCATGTTTTACATTTTTGAGGTCATGATTTACATCTTTTTATTTTGTGTATCCTTTAACAAGTTATAGTAGTTATTTTTACACCTTTTAAATTTCTGAAGTTTTATACTTTCAACATGTACTTTTATAATCAGAAAGAAATGGCACATTTTATTTTTATAAACACCATTGTGCAATCATGCACACAGCCTGAAAAGCAACAAAATTGGGAACTTTTTCATCAAATTGTGAACAAAAATATAAAGTCACCTATGAGAAAATTCAAGTTATTTCAACCTTTATGATAATAAGGTATGAAAGTCATATTTATTTAGAACTATATTTATCAAAGCCAAAGACAGTACAATCAATTTAAGTTTTGTTCTCTTACCTACCCTGTAAGAAAAGTTTGCTTTAATTCATTATCCTTAATTATTTTAAAGTAGAAAAGCACATAGCATTTATTTCCCAAGACAGCAAATCTAATTTGCATTAAAAAGAATCAGGCCTCTATACCTGTTTTGTCTAAAAGGGCAGCTACATATTACTATTTAAATGCAAGCTTTTGTTTGTACAATTTTTTTAATTAAGGTATTATTGATATACACTCCATTTATGAAGGTATCACATGAAATACAATGTGGTTACTGCACCCATATTATCAAGTCCCCCCAATATCCCTTAAATGCAAACTTATTTAAATGAAGCAAAATTTAAAGTTCAGTTCCTCAGTTGTACTAGCCACATTTCAAGTGATCAAAAGACATGCAAATACAGAATATCTCTATCACTACAGAATGTTTTATTGGCCTGTGCTACTCTGGTCTTTCCCCTGGAACCAGAGTCAGGTTCTGGTTCATGACATTTCAGAATTCAAAACATGTTTAAGTAAACATTTTAAAAGTGATCATAGAGTTTCTAAAAGTTGAAGATGCCACATGCATGTCTTAAACTCTAAGAATTTCTTTGAAATGTCTCACTCCTTTAAAATTATCTCAAGGCAGTCATATCTGAAGTTGCTTTATTCTAAGTGCAAAAAGTCTCATTGAGAAGGAAGTCTATTTTATGAACTATAATAAGAAACTAGAAACATGGAAAAATAAGAATCCATCCCATAGAAATTCTGGAGTGTATACATTTCTTTCGTATCAGTATAATTAGCCAAGGAATACTTTCTAATCAAATGAATATCAAAATATATCAATGATATCTAAAATGATGATTAATGCAATTTCATTATCCAAATGGGCACATATATGCATCAACCACATACCCCATAAAAATACCCCATAGCCAGAGTATATTAACCAGCTTCTGTACATTTACACCCAAGTTTCTTAAGAAATTAATTAGGATGTACTGCTAGGAAGAAGAATCAGGAGTAAAAGAACAAGAGTTTAAGATATATAAAGATATTTTCAAATGGAAGAAACACTTTGAAAACCTCAAACTGAGACCGATATATCAGAAGAGGCTGACATGGTAATCTCCCAATCTCTCTTCGCTGATGTCAAGCTTTAAAATATATATGATGATACAGAGCTTGAAGGGAACGATTAATGTAGGAATCCTAATAAAAGGGGAAAATCTAAAGGTTATATTATTTTGAAAACATATTAGATGGCAAGACAGAAACAGCCTGGTTATAATGGAAATTATAGTATTTATTGTGTAATGATAAGCATCCTTTTACTTTAATTTTACCTCAATTTCCCTATCTGCCTTTCTTTTAGTTTAAACCCCATTTATTGCTTACAAACTGCCGTCCAAGGCAGGCTCTCTCCCCTGCTCTGGCAGAAGCAAGCAAGCAAACCATCCAGCCCCTCCCCTTAAACTCTTAGGTTCAGACAATGCCCTCAGTTGCCCAGGCAATTACCCATCCCACAAACAGTGTCAGAGTTCCAGTTGCTCCACATCCTCGCCAACTCTTGCTATTGTTAATGTTTCTCATATTAGTCATTCTGGGGACATGTAGTGGTACTGAATTGTGGTTTTAATAAGAATCCTTCTGATGACTAATGAAATTGAGTACTTTTTCATAGATTTTTTTGGCCACTTGAATATCATCTTTCATGAAGTGTCTCTCCAAGTTTTTTGCTCATTTTTTATTGTGTTTTCTGTCCTTCGTTGATTAGTAGAAATTCTTCATTATTTTCTTATTGGTCTTTTGTTGCCTATATGTATTGGGAATACTTCCTCTCATTCTATGGGTTAACTATTTTATTTTTGAATGTACAAAATACAAAAATAAAAGCAAGACCCAAATATGCTCTCAAGAAATACAAATGTAAAGCTATCTGCTTTTTTTTACTACTGACAAACCCGGGTTGATGATTTATCCAAATGACACATGGATTTTACTTTAAACGTGTTATTTTCCATTTTTAGTCATGCCTAGAATGGATCGATTAAATATTCCCAGTATTTATTAGTATTAAATAAAGCTTAAAGAAAAAAATGGGAAGGTATTATAGGGTGGTGCAGGAAATCAAGAGCAAGAAGATGGCCATCAGCTTCAATTAAAGTGACAGTTCAATTACCCACCTGGCTCACTTACAATGGGCGTGTCAGCGAAGCTTTGATGTCCACTGCCTTAAGCATAGTTCCACTTCGGGCCACAGAATAAAATGTGTGCATAAAATGAAACTGTACAATAAGGTCTTCAGCCTGACGATCAAATCCTCATCCCTAACACAAAGTATTAAGTAACCTAAGGAGCGGTAAGTAATTCATGAATGCTTTAGAGACCCTGAATAGATGGTGAATCTATAACCATAGACATATTCTAGGTGTTTAACAAATAAAAAACATATATATATATGGAAAGTGCCAAGTAACTAAAGTGACAACTTTAATAGATTTATTGCTCCCCTTCAACACTGACATAAAAATAAAAATCTGTAATTTGGCACACAAATTGAGGTAAAACATTGATCAAAACTTACTACACAGTAATAAAGAGCAATACTTACCTAGTTCAATACATGTTATTCCAAGAGACCATAGATCTACTTTGCCATCAAACTGTTCATCATCCTTGGCTAAAATTACTTCTGGGACCATCTTAAAACATAAAATGTCACTTAAAGTTAAAAAAGAAAAGAAAAGTATACTATTCTTTAAAAACGTAAAGACCATCTACATAGAGAATACCTGTGTGAATTCCAGATGATATATCTGGACATAAGAATTCATTACAAAAGTCTAAATTTTGCTTCAAAGAGGTCCATTTTATCACTGGCACTTGTTTCCTTGAAGTAAACAAGCTCACTACATTTAGCTGAGAAAATATCTGCCACAATAAGCAGCAATGAATAAGCAGTTTGTCAGTATTTTTTTCAAAGAGTAGTAGTATTCTGTGATAAAAGTGGCTAGGACAGCCACACATAACTAAATCATACAATTATTAACTTTAGAGGTGTCTTGGTTATAAAATGAAACGCTAATTCACATCGTCAGCTAGACTCTAATGTTCTCACTGGTGCTTCACCTTATACTTCCTTTGTACCTGTTGTGAAGCACAGACAGACATTTAGAGCAGTTTCTGACTGCTTAATAAGATTGTCACCAGGCATATGTGTGTTCTTGTGTGTAAAAATATGTAAATATGTACATAGTGCTGTGTTCCTAACATACCATATACAAATTAATACATATGTAACTTTCAATTGCCAATAATAGAGGGCTTCTAATGTGTTAAGATGTTGATGTAAGCTTGGGGAGTCACTAAGTTCAACAAAGTTAAAAAAGTAGTTTTGTTTTTAATGCACAACTTTCTAGGTTCTTTCTAGTATCTAATATTGATCACTGATTTGTAGAGGGGGACCATTAAGAAGCATTATTTGTCCAAAGAACCCTTTTCTTATACACAGGAATAGGATTCTATCTAAACTAGGGCTCTATGTATAAAATTTCTGGTCATACAGAACAGTGGTCTTCAAACTTTTTATTTTCTTACATCCAGTGAATTTATTTTAAAAATGTATCTGCTTGTACATTTTTTAGTTGGTATCCAGATTTTATAAACTTAATAGTTGCAAAGGATGTAATGCACACACACATATATATATACATTATTTTGTATATGTGCTTTACAGATATTTACAACTGGGAGCTGAGGACCTAGCTCATTGAATTCATTAAAAACACTGCTGTATAATAACCTAATTAGCAAACCCAGTCTGCATGGTCATATGAACCATTTAAATCAGAATTATTTTATGTCAGAAAATGCCAAACTTCATTTTTCAATGTAAATAACAAGTTAATGTGTCCTCATGACAATTGTCCCAGATATAAATGAGGTAATTTATGATTCACTAGACAGAAGATGGGAGGGACGATAATTTGGGAAAAGAAAGAGCAAGGAGTAAAAGGAACTGAAGAGCGATGACTGTGAAGGCAGAAGGCCCTTGCCAAAACTTTGTGTCCTAACTCTTCAATATTTCGATGCTATATATTCTAGATGTTATGTATTCTCAAATTGTCCCTCTGGTGATGGTTTGAGGCTTTTAATTCTCAGAACAATGGATCACTCTACTATTCAGGATGGGTGAGAAGCCTTTCTTTAACAAAGTGGGAGTTAAGAGATTTGAAAGGTAGGTGGAAAGAAGATGCAGTAGACCTAAGACACCTCACAATGTATAGAGGGAAGACACCTGTGGAAGTTGAAGATGTGGAAAATTATTCCCTTCAAACTTGCCGACATTAACATGGAATTAATAGAACAAATCTGGCATTATGAGTCACCAGGAGGACAAAATATCTAGGTTAGTTCTGGTCTAATCTGTCTGGCTCTGTAAACTTTGGGAAGTTAGTCACAAAGTGGGGCATCAGTTTCTTCATCTGTAAAATGAAAAAAGTAAGAATACATAATCCCTATTGTCTTTTCCACTTCACAAATTAAATTATTCTATAATTAAATTTCTATCACAAATCTATATATAAAGTGCACATACTTCAGAAAGCCCAGCAGTATGTGTAGAGAAAGATAAAAATTATCCTCAACAAAGAGATCAAATAAATTACTATATTCTTTTTAAGACATGGATAACCTAAAAAAATATGAGTTTGTCAAACTCAAGAATACTTTTATTTACCTAAAACCAACAAAGCTTTCAGGACTAATAAATTCTAGGTCTGAGAAGTTCAACCAGCCATTTGCTTATTAATATATAATAAATTTTAAAGTACTTACCTATGGATCATGGCATGAGAACGTAAGCAGGCTAATCCCTGCAGAGCACCATGTGTAATTGCTGCTATTTCCATTTCTTGTAATGGTTTTTTGTGAACTCAAAATCATTCACTTGAAAATAATTATTCTATAGAACATTTCTATTTAAAAATTTTAAGGTTGAAGGCACTAGGGGGAGGGGTGAGCATGTCAGTCACTGATGACGTGCCAATGTCCCCGGATGCTGCCCCCTCCCAACCTGAAAAATGTGCCTTGGGCTAGCCAATCCTCGCACTGCTGTAAATCTAAGCTCTGCCTCCCCCTTCTTTAAAATCTCGCTGCCTGTCTATTTTCACGTGACTTCCCTGGCCTGTAATACCCAGACCATGGAACATCACCCGGGAGTTGCACTCAAACAAACTACCTGGCCCTTTGTTGCCTCTCTTTGCCTGCTTATTTCAGCTAAAATTTATTGGAAATAAAATTTCGCCACCAGAAATCCCAGGAAGGAGTATGAGCGCAGGGCCCCGACCAGCCACTGGTGGCCCCACCCCCTTTTTCCCTGACCCAGGACTTCAGCCTACTCTCCATTGCATGGACTATTTTCTGGTGAGTCCCTCAGTTTCCCCTGGTCTGCTTCTCTTCCTAACTCCGTTTCACCTGGTCCGTTAGAAATTGTGCATACATCCAGGTCTGGGCATTCAGCCCATCCACTGCAAGTATCCGGGATACCTGCCCCTGGCCTTGAAGTGTGGGAGACATCTCTCACCCAGGCTCCCAGGCCCTCTCCCCTGACTTGGTGCACTTGAGATGCTGGGCGCTCCTCTCAGCGGGATTAGTTGGGAAATGGCACAGACATGGGGAACCAGCCCTCAAAAGCAGAGGCTCATACCCTGCTGCAGTGTCTCATTTCTAATTTGGCTACTCTATGTTTGTCCTGGGAAGTTTGCAAATGGAAGCTAGTCTTTCTTTGCTCTGAGGCCAGGCCTCAGTATCCCTTGGACAATCAATCTCGCTGGCCCCCTGAGGGAACTTTCGATTTTGGCCTCCTCACTGACTTAACTAATTATTGCCACTGGAGCAGAGAGTAGAGTGAAATCCCATATGCGCAGGCTTTTTGGACTTTGCACTCCCACCCAGACCTTTACGTTGTGTTCAATGACTCAGGTTCTCCTAGCCCGATCTCCAGTTAAATATTGTCAGCCTCTTACTCTGCCTAGTTCTTCCTTTTCAGATCCATCAGAAAGCCTCAGATGCCTGCCTCCCTCAGCTCACAATCCCCTCCCACTCTCTTCACCATCAACTTTAAGTCCTTTGTCTTCACACGTGTCACTGCCATCTTAAAGTCCTACATTCTCAACCATGCAGTTGTCCTGCTCTCCTCTTCCGGTAGCTGCACCACCCCCTCCCCATCTCCTTTCACCTTTACTGCCCTCTTCCCCCACCAGAACATGCTCCTCCCACCCTCTGGTTACAGAAGCCACAAACAAGAAGCTGAAGAAAAACAAAGCAATTAGATATCACTAACTCAAGTCTTTATATCAGTTTGTCTATCTGTGTATAAGTTTTTGTGTAAAAAGTGTTGCTGACTATAGTCATTGTGTCCCAGTTTGTATGTTTGTGTGTCTAGGTGTGTAAATGATAAATATTTTCCAACCTCCATATGGTATTAATAAAAATTGATTTAAAAACAAGCACTTGTGAAAATTAGGCATTCTAAAACTTCCAGAAAATCTAATAAAAAATATTAAGCATCAATGCTAATTTGGGTTTGGCTGAGGCGGGCATGTCCTTGTTGTTATCCGCTGCCTGAGTTTACCTAATGTCATTTAAGTTGATGTTATCTGCTAGATCTTTTAAGAATAAATGCGTAAAGGCTTGGCTTTGTCTAATATTCAGTAAAAGTCTTGTAAGTAACCTAGCATAGTTAAAAATAAGTGAACTAAATAAGTGTAGCAAATAAATCTCAGCATCAAGTACACAGCAAATTTAGAATTTTTTCAGTTAAAAAGACAAAGTTTTCTTAACTGTTAATCGGCTCTTAATATTAAAAGATTGCAATGAGTTCTCTAATTGTTTTATCAAAGCAGTTTCTCATGCTTAAAGTCTCAATGAGTTGTCAGAGTATTTAAGAAAATTAGATCTTAATATTAAAAGGACTAAAAGCTAAAGCTTACTAACAACTGTGTGACCTTCTTTATTTGCCTTTGAGGTATTTTGTTGTCATTCTAGTTAAATAAATAAGTATTGCTTCATAGCAACCTATAATCCTATTTAAGCAAGTGCCTTAAAACTTTTAACAGCTTCCCAACATCAAATTCAAAAAAAGTGCTTTTTACCTCTAGTTCACTCTAATATTTTCCAAAGGGCCCCTGGAACATGTCAGAAGAATTTTTTCTCATTGAGGAAAATATTTGGCTAATTTGGCTTATTTATCTGCTTAATAACCTAGAAGGCACTGTCACAGAGAATGATGCTAAACTTTGTTACTGAATGTTTTATGTTACAGAAATGTCCAAATTTACTTATGACAACTGTCTTACAGTAAGCTCTCATCAGATCTTTAACCATTGTCATTTGTAAGTCTTTTGAAATCTATACTCACTGTTTTGTTACTCCTAAACTAGTAAAAAACTAGATTTCAGCAGAACAAGTATTAGTTACATAGGATTAAGTAAACTAAAGAAGACGATTTTGTGACTTTTTGTTTCAAATGTTGTTGATAAAGTGTTTTGAGCTGTTTCTCTTAAGCTGACAACATCAGTTTAATAAATGACTGCCTTTATAAGCAGAATTGAAACTTTATCTTTCTCTCTACCTGATCTCTCCAGAATTTAAAAACTCTCAGTGACTATTTTTACATTTCATTGCAGTATGTTTATTTGCACAAGTTCAATAAGAATCTGCTTTCCTTGTAAGAAGACCAATTAAAAACACTAGTTATATTACCAAGGCTTTGACTGGAATGTCTCATACCTGAGAGACATGTGTGTAAACTCAGTTATGAACAGACAGCTTTAAGGAACTAAAATTGACTTTATAAATCCAACAAAGCCCGTTAGAAGAACTAGCCTGGTACTTTGCTTACAGAGTTCCCAGCAGCCTTACCAGGTGAGTAAAGAAGGTCACTTCCTGGCAGGTGCAGGAACCTCAGGAATGTGTTGGGAACCACAAAAAGAGAGAAATTCATCCAAACCTACAGGTACTGCAGGCACAACCTGATGGCAATTCTTACTTGGTTTTCTGGCCTCAATAGGCCTTTAAAAGTTCAATCTGAAATTCCTTACAAAAAGTTCCAGCAAAGCAAATTTAAAAGAGCCTATGTAATCAATTGCTCTTCTTGATGCACTTATGCAAATAATAAAGCCAAGTGTTAATTATTTTCTTAATATAGCTACTTTGAATAAAAATAAGGGTGATTTTAGAGAAAAGTATTATTTCAATAATGTAGTCTTATCTATACTAAATCCTAATACTAGTCATTGAGATGTAAACTTAGTCCAGAATTCTAGTTTCCCCATGATACCTGGCTATGATTCTCAATTAAACTCTTCATATTTCTGATTCTCATATTCAGCCATACATTCTTAATCTCATCAAATTTGTCCTTCCAGAATAAAAGCGCCACCTTTCTGAGGCCCTTTCAACTGACCAGTGATGCAGACCTAGCTGCACCCTTTACTGCTCCCCCTCTCAGCATGAAGCGGCCAGAGCGGTCATTGCCCCTTTTCCCTGGCAGCAGCTAGAGTCTCTATCAGTAGAAGAGAAAATGAGACAGAAACCATAAGCTTAGATGGAATGAGATGAAAGCCTCTAAAGAAAGCAGGGTGAGATATTTGCAGTCAGAGCAATGTAACTACATGCAACAAACCCCCCCCCCATGATGCCCCTTGTCAGCCAGAAGTAGCCAGATCAAGTCATTGCCCATTATGACCAAAAAGCTGAAATGTAAGGTTGAAGGCACTAGGGGGAGGGGTGAGCATGTCAGACACTGATGATGTACCAAAGTCCCCAGCTGCTGCCCCCTCCCAAACTGAAAAATATGCCTTGGGCTAGCCAACCCTCATGCCGCTGTAAATCTAAGCTCTGCCTCCCCCTACCTTCTTTAAAAACTCGCTGCCTGTCTGCTTTTGCATGACTTCCCTGGCCTGTAATACCCAGACCACGGAACATCACCCAGGAGTTGCACTCAAATAAACTACCTGGCCCTTTGTTGCCTCTCTTTGCCTGCTTATTTTGGCTAAAATTTATCTTACAAAAATATATACACACATATCTAATATATGGGGAAGTTTTTAAAACTAATATTTAGCAAGAAGGAGTTTTTTGCTTTTCAAGATAATAAAACAAGGCAATTGAACTTTATAACAAGTGTGCAGTTGTGCCTAGTTGTTAGTTTACAGCCAATTTTCCTCTAAGTTAACAACATTTAACAATTATTTTGTGATTATAAAAACAATGAAAGAGAAGCTTTCCTTTTTTATATTCCTACATATTTTCATTCTGAACAGAAGGAACAAATCAAGTTTAATAAAGAATGTAGAAAAATACCTGTTAAATCATGATGAAATAAAACTCATCTATTATGCTAAAACATAGTAGTTAATGAGGACAGTGCATACCATGCTGAGATTCTAGAAAAGACAAAGGTTTTTACTCTTTCTGGAAAGTTTTAACATTATTTTAAAAATCTCTTACTGAATGAATTCTCATCTTATTACACTAATACTTTTCTTTACTGAATAAATAAAGGAAACTTACCTTCCAGAAGATCTGAAACAGATCCTAAACAATATTCCATTACAAGCTTCTTGGGGAAAAAATTATAAAAACATTAAAATAGACTATTAAAATTTTTAAAATTCCATATGAGATAAAATAAATTCACCAAGGAGATTGAGAAGCTAGTTTGAAGTGAAAGAAACTCTAGTTATCAATTACCTTTAAATATAAATATACATTTTGGAACTTGCTAAATGCATACCAGGAGTTAAGCCAATGCTACATTAATCTTTTATAATGCCAACATATAACTGCTTGTAGAAGATGTTTCATATAATTACTAACTAAAGCTATAAAGGAATATATATATTCTATTAAAATTAACCTATAGTAGTAATACTGGTATTGTTAAGAAGCAGAGAAGTGTCCTCTGGTACTACATATACAAAGTTTAGGTTACAGTTTAAATCTTTCCTATAAAGCAAACACAGAGCACCTCTTACGTGCCAGGTATTTTATATATATTAACTAATTTAGTCCTCATAACCACCCTTGGAAGTAGACCCTATTATCATCCTTGTTTTAGACAGAGAAACTTGAAAGACAGAGAGGCAGCCTACCCTCTCTGCCACTGTTTTTTCTTTAACCACAGCCTCAAATTTAGGAGTACTATCACCACAAAATTATACCAAACATTACAAATCTAAATCTAAGTTCTATATACTAAAATGATAATCAGCTGTTGCTTATTAAAAATAAAAGATCATTTCTGTTTACAAAGAAAATTTAGCCTTTCTCCTAAAAGTCATAATTACTATGCCTATACCATTGTAAGATTACTACCTTATCTCAGTTTTAATTAACAATGGGGTAAGATTAACTTCCATTTTCTGCAATAAAATGTCTCAGTTTTCAACCTTTAGTATTATTCAGCCAAAGACTTACAATCAGTTCAGATTTCATCAGGATTAACCACCAATATTCCACCCAAGATCCTTGTGGTTAAATAGCTTACAATACATTTATGTCAAAAACATGCTGATTTTCATCCTTGAGTGATAGATTCTAGTGATAAATTCAGCCTTTAATGAATTCCCAAAGATAAAATGTTTTAAAATTAGATTATGGTGATGGCTACAAAATTCTAACTTACTAAAAATCTTTGAAATGCATGCTTAAAATTGGTCAACTTAGAGTATGTAATTTAAATCTCAAAAAAGTTAAAATTAGCTAATTTTTTGTTAAAAAATTAGACAAGCACATATGTAAATTATATCTAAATAGAGTTCCCTATATATATATATATATTATTTTAAGTGGGTCCTGTGAACAACTAATGACTTTCCAATTTATTTCCTGGCAGACTGCTTAATGAAAATGTGCACCACTTATTACCATAATGGGTGAAGTGGATCTGTCTGCATAAGATCTTGAATATGAATTTATTTTTCCAAAGTAGAGCCCCTTGATTTTAGTCAATAGGTCTAACCAGCTATATTATTTTCTAACAGTTTTAATGAGATATAATTTACATACCATCCTTTTCACCCATTTTAATGTGTATAATTCAATAGCTTTTAGTACACTGACAGATACATGGCAATACTGATTGATATAACAGATATATGCAATATACGGATAACTACAATTTTAGAACTTTCATTACCTCAAAAAGAAACTCCAAATTGTTTCATTTAAGAATAGTTAACACGATAAGTTTTATATTATGTGTACCTTACCTCAAAATTTTCCCCATTAAAAAAAAAAAGAAAAAACAAACCCCACAACCTTTAGCTACCACTCTCCTATCCCGATTCCTCACCCCTTCAGTCCTAAGGAACAACTAATCTACTTTCTGTCTCTGGAGATTTTCCCATTCTGAATACTTTGGAACGACATAATATACGGTCTTTTGTGACTGGCTTCTTCCACTTAGTATAATGTTTTCAAGACTTGTGACCAGTGAATGTTGAGCATCTTTTCGTGTGCTTTCTGGCCATTTGTACATCTTTGGAGAAATGTCAATTAAGATCCTTTGCCCATTTAAAAATTGGATTGCCTTTCTATTACTGAGTTGTAAGAGTTCTTATCAGACATGATTTACAAATAATTTCTCCTCTTCTATTGGTTGTCTTTTCACTGTTTTAAAGCAGAGAAGTTTTACATTTTGATCAAATCAAATACCTATGTTTTTCTTTTGTTCACACTTTTGTTGTAACTTTTAAGAATCCTTTGACAAAACCAAGGTCATGCAGTTTTACCCTAAGAGTTTTACAGTTTTAACTGTTATATTTAGGTCTTTGAGACAATTTTTGTATTTTCACTTCAGCATGTTTTATAGTTCATTTTTAATTTTTTTTTGAGAGGGCATCTTTCATATTTATTGATCAAATGGTTGTTAACAACAATAAAATTCTGTATAGGGGACTCAATGCTAAATGTACAATCATTAATCCTCCCCAAGCCTAATTCTCATCAGTCTCCAATCTTCTGAAGCATAATGAACAAGTTCTTACATAGTGAATAAGTTCTTACATGGTGAACAGTACAAGGGCAGTCATCACAGAAACTTTCAGTTTTGATCACACATTATGAACTATAAATAATCAGGTCAAATATGAATATTCATTTGATTTTTATGCTTGATTTATATGTGAATCCCACATTTCTCCCTTATTATTATTATTTTTTTAATAAGATGCTGAAGTGGTAGGTAGATGCAAGATAAAGGTAGAAAACATAGTTTAGTGCTGTAAGAGAGCAAATTTAGATGATCAGGTGTGTGCTTGTAGAAAAAGTGTTAATCCAAGCTAGACAAGGGCAATAAAACATCCACGGATGCAGAAGATTTCTCTCAAAACGGGGGAGTGAGGTTCTAAGCCTCACCTCTGTTGAACCCTAATTTCTCAACTGATGGCACCCCTGCGACTGTGCCTGTCTTAGGTTGTTCCTCCCTTGAGGAATCTTATCCATCTCTGGCTAACCAGTCATCTTCCGGGGCCATACAGGGAGATGTAAAATTGGTAAGTGAGAGAGAGGCAATATTGTTTGAAAAGGTTAGCTTTTTACTTCTTTGCAGATTTATGCCCTGTGGCTTGTATGCCCAGTATTTATCTTGAGGTATCTTTACCACTTGGAAGAATTATGATACTCTGTAAATTCGATATGAGGCACGAATTCTATTTAAGGATTGTAATTAGGAAAGAAGAAGAAAAGGTATAGGAGTAGCAGACGGAAGATAACATGGGAAGATTGATTATTTTTTTGACGTAACTTCTTGTAGAGTAACTTAACCATGTATAGGTTTTAAACTACTAATTTAATTGCGTACACACATTAACATAATAGGAATACAGTTACATAACCAAAGCAGATCTATAATTACCAGCCATCTCCAGTGAAACCAAGAAAACCAATTAGGCACCCTAGGCATTTGTGAAGACTTATCTATGATATGGTGGATATTGTCCAACTGAACTTGAACAGTCTGAAAGAAATGAGACAAATTAAAACAACACATTCCTGGGAACTGTTCACATCCCATATGTTCTTTAACAGTAGATAGTCTGTTGTAAGATTTTGGAGCACTACAACTTCCACTTCTCCTAAATCTTGGTTGAGTTCCAACAGTATAGATCCAGTCAAATTTATTGTTTTACTGTATGCACAGGCCAGCTTAGATATCTCCTTCTTCATTCCAATGGCAAGTCCAGGAACCGGTAGGATGAATGCAGCTACAACTGCAGCATTGCCTGGATCTTTGTTGAGGTTTTTTGATGATCATCTTCTGGTATGAGTCTTCCAGAGAGTGCTGATGTTGGAACTTCTGTATATCGTATCTTAGTTCATTTTCTGGGTAGGCAAACTAGGCTTTGATACTCTGTATAAACACAAACAGACCCTTTGCCCACACTTTGATATGCCCTTTATACCATTGTGTAGATCTCATTGGAGGTCACCGCACAGGAACTGCTTTTTTTTTTTTAAGAGAAAGGAATATTATCAGAAAAGTGTACCGCCATAGCTGGTCATGTGACACCCTTTAAGTGATCAAAATTAAGGATATTTAAAGCATGCATTAATCTTTGATTTACAGTTAGTTTTCTCCTATCAGGGAATAATCCCCCTTCTCTTCATATCTTTTTTTATCTTTAATCTACACTTACATGAAGAATATTATGTTTATTAGGCTCTCCCCTATACCAGGCCCCCCCTATAAACCCCTTTACAGTCACTGTCCATCAGCATAGCAAAATGTTGTAGAATCACTACTTGTCTTCTCTGTGTTGTACAGCCCTCCCCTTTCTCCCTACCCCCATGCATGCTAATCTTAATACCCCCTTTCTTCTTCACCCCCCTTATCCCTCCCTACCCACCCATCCTCCCCAGTCCCTTTCCCTTTGGTAACTGTTAGTCCATTTTTGGGTTCTGTAATACTGATGCTATTTTATTCCTTCAGTTTTTCCTTTGTTCTTATACTCCACAGATGAGTGAAATCATTTGGTATTTCTCTTTCTCCACTTGGCTTATTACACTGAGCATAATACCCTCCAGCTCCATCCATGTTGCTGCAAATGGTAGGATTTGCCCTCTTCTTATGGCTGAGTAGTATTCCATTGTGTATATGTACATCTTCTTTATCCATTCATCTACCAATGGACATTTAGGTTGCTTCCAATTATTGGCTATTGTAAATAGTACTGCAATAAACATAGGGGTGCATCTGTCTTTCTCAAACTTGATCGCTGCATTCTTAGGGTAAATTCCTAGGAGTGGAATTCCTGGGTCGAATGGTAGGTATCTTTTGAGAATTTTGATGAACCTCCATACTGCTTTCCACAATGGTTGAACTAATTTACATCCCCACCAACAGTGTAAGAGGGTTACCCTTTCTCCACAGCCTCGCCAACATTTGTTGTTGTCTTTTGGATGGCAGCCATCCTTACTGGTGTGAGGTGATATCTCATTGTAGTTTTAATTTGCATTTCTCTGATAATTAGGGATGTGGAGCATCTTTTCATGTGTCTGTTGGCCATCTGTATTTCTTTTTTGGAGAACTGTCTATTCAGTTCCTCTGCCCATTTTTTAACTGGTTATTTGTTTTTTGTTTGTTGAGGCATGTGAGCTCTTTATATATTTTGGAAGTGAAGCCTTTATCAGATCTGTCATTTACAAATGTATTCTCCCAGACTGTAGGGTTCCTTTTTGTTCTATTGATGGTGTCTTTTGCTGTACAGAAGCTTTTCAGCTTAATATAGTCCCACTTGCTTATTTTTGCTGTTGTTTTCCTTGCCCGGGGAGATACGTTCAAGAAGAGGTCACTCATGTTAATGTCTAAAAGGTTTTTGCCTATGTTTTTTTCTAAGAGTTTTATGGTTTCATGACTTACATTCAGGGCTTTGATCCATTTTGAATTTACTTTTGTGTATGGGGTTAGACAGTAATCCAGTTTCATTCTCCCACATTTAGCTGTCGAGTTTTGCCAGCACCATCTGTTGAAGAGACTGTCATTTTGCCATTGTATGTCCATGGCTCCTTTATCAAATATTAATTGACCATATAAGTTTGGGTTAATGTCTGGAGTCTCTAATCTGTTCCAGTGGTCTGTGGCTCTGTTCCTGTGCCAGGACCAAATTGTCTTTATTACTATGGCTTTGTAGTAGAGCTTGAAGTTGGGGAGTGAGAAACTCCCTATTTTATTCTTCTTTCTCAGGATTGCTTTGGCTATTTGGGATCTTTGGTGTTTCCATATGAATTTTTGAATTATTTGTTCCAGTTCATTGAAGAATGTTACAGGTAATTTGATAGGGATTGCATCAAATCTGTACATTGCTTTGGGCAGGATGGCCATTTTGATGATATTAATTCTTCCTAGCCATGAGCAAGGGATGAGTTTCCATTTGTTAGTGGCCCTTTAATTTCTCTTAAGAGTGACTTGTAGTTTTCAGGGTATAGGTCTTTAACTTCTTTGGTTAGGTTTATTCCTAGGTATTTTATTCTTTTTGATGCAATTGTGAATGGAAATGTTTTCATGATTTCTCTTTCTATTGATTCATTGTTAGTGTATAGGAAAGCTACAGATTTCTGTGTGTTAATTTTGTATCCTGCAACTTTGCTGTATTCCGATATCAGTTCTAGTAGTTTTGGAGTGGAGTCTTTAGGGTTTTTTATGTACAGTATCATATCATCTGCAAATAGTGACAGTTTGACCTCTTCTTTACCAATCTGGATTCCTTGTATTTCTTTGTTTTGTCTGATTGCCATAGCTAGGACTTCTAGTACTATGTTAAATAACAGTGGGGAGAGTGGGCATCCCTGTCTAGTTCCCGATCTCAGAGAAAAAGCTTTCAGCTTCTCACTGTTCAGTATAATGTTGGCTGTGGGTTTATCATATATGGCCTTTATTATGTTGAGGTACTTGCCCTCTATTCCCATATTGCTGAGAGTTTTTATCATGAATGGATGTTGAATTTTGTCAAATGGTTTTCCAGCATCTATGGAGATGATCATGTGGTTTTTGTCTTTCTTTTTGTTGATGTGGTGGATGATGTTGATGGATTTTCAAATGTTGTACCATCCTTCCATCCCTGGGATGAATCCCACTTGGTCATGGGGTATGACCCTTTTGATATACTGGTGAATTCTGTTTGCTAATATTTTATTGAGTATTTTTGCATCTACATTCATCAGGGATATTGGTCTGTAATTTTCTTTTTTGGTGGGGTCTTTGCGTGGTTTTTGTATTAGGGTGATGTTGGCTTCATAGAATGAGTTTGGGAGTATTCCCTCGTCTTCTATTTTTTGGAAAACTTTTAGGAGAATGGGTATTATGTCTTCTCTGTGTGTCTGATAAAATTCTGAGGTAAATCCGTCCAGCCCGGGGGTTTTGTTCTTGAGTAGGTTTTTGATTACCATTTCAATTTCTTTGCTCAAAATTGGTTTGTTTAACTTTTGTGTTTCTTTCTTGATCAGTCTTGGGAGGTTGTATTTTTCTAGGAAGTTGTCCATTACTTCTAGGTTTTCCAGCTTGTTGACATATAGGTTTTCATAGTAGTCTTTAATAATTCTCTGTATTTCTGTGGAGTCTGTCTTGATTTTTCCATTCTCATTTCTGATTCTGTTTATTTGGTTGATTCTCTTTTTCTCTTAATAAGTTTGGCTAGAGGCTTATCTATTTTGTTTATTTTCTCAAAGAACCAGCTCTTGTTTTTGTTGATTTTTGCTATTGTTTTATTCTTCTCAATTTTGTTTATTTCTTCTCTGATCTTTATTATGTCCTTCCTTCTGCTGACTTTAGGCCTCATTTGTTCTTCTTTATCCAGTTTCGATAATTGTGATGTTACACTATTCATTTGGGATTGTTCTTCCTTCTTCAAGTGTGCCTGGATCGCTATATACTTTCCTCTTAAGACTGCTTTCACTGCGTCCCAGTTGGGGCTTTGTGTTGTTGTTGTCATATGTTTCTATATATTCCTTGATCTCTATTTTGATTTGTTCATTGATCCTTTGATTATTCAGAAGCATGTTGTTAACCCTCCATGTGTTTGTGAGCCTTTTGTTTTCTCTGTGGAATTTATTTCTAGTTTTATACCTTTGTGGTCTGAAAAATTTGTTGGTAGAATTTCAATATTTTGGAATTTACTGAGGCTCTTTTTGTGGGCTAGTATGTGGTCTATTCTGAAGAATGTTCCATGTGCACTTGAGAAGAATGTATATCCTGTTGGTTTTGGATGTAGAGTTCTACAGATGTCTATTAGGTCCATCTGTTCTAGTGTGTTGTTCAGTGCCTCTGTGTCCTTACTCATTTTCTGCCTGGTGGATCTACACTTTGGGCTGAGTGGTGTGTTGAAGTCTCTTAAAATGAATGCCTTACAGTCTATTTCCCCCTTTAGTTCTGTTAGTATTTGTTTCACATATGCTGGTGCTCCTGTGTTGGGTACATATATATTTAGAATCGTTATGTACTTTTGTTGGACTGAGTCCTTTATCAGTATGTGGTGTCCTTCTTTATCTCTTGTTACTTTCTTTGTTTTGAATTCTATTTTGTCTGATATTAGTACTGCAACCCCTGCTTTCTTCTCGCTGTTGTTTGCCTGAAATATGTTCTTCCACACCTTGACTTTTAGTCTGTGCATGTCTTTGGGTTTGAGGTGAGTTTCTTGTAAGCAGAATATAGATGGGTCTTGCTTTTTTATCCTTTCTATTACTCTGTGTCTTTTGATTGGTGCATTAAGTCCATTTACATTTAGGGTGACTATTGAGAGATATGTACTTATTCCCATTGCAGGTTTTAAATTCGTGGTTACCAAAGGTTCAAGGTTAGCCTCTTTAGTATCTTACTGCATCACTTAGCTCGCTTATTGAGCTGTTATATACACTGTCTGGAGATTCTTTTTTTCTCTCCCTTCTTATTCCTCCTCCTCCATTCTTTATATGTTGGTGTTTTGTTCTGTGCTCTTTTTAGGGGTGCTCCCATCTAGAGCAGTCCCTGTAAGATGCCCTGTTGAGGTGGTTTGTGGGAAGCAAATTCCCTCAGCTTTTGCTTGTCTGGGAATTGTTTAATCCTGCCATCATATTTAAATGATAGTCGTGCTGGATACAGTATCCTTGGTTCAAGGTCCTTCTGTTTCATTGCATTAAATATATCATGCCATTCTCTTCTGGTCTGTAGGGTTTCTGTCGAGAAGTCTGATGGTAGCCTGATGAGTTTTCCTTTATAGGTGACCTTTTTCTCTCTAACTGCCTTTAAAACTCTTTCCTTGTCCTTGATCCTTGCCATTTTAATTATTATGTGTCTTGGTGTTGTCCTCCTCGGATCCTTTCTGTTGGGGGTTCTGTGTATTTCTGTGGTCTGTTTGATTATTTCCTCCCCCAGTTTGGGGAAGTTTTCAGCAATTATTTCTTTAAAGGCTCTTTCCATCCCTTTTCCTCACTCTTCTTCTTCTAGTATCCCTACAATAGGATATTGTTCCTTTTGGATTGGTCACATAGTTCCCTTAGTATTGTTTCCTTCCTGGAGATGCTTTTATCTCTCTCTATGTCAGCTATACGTTCCTGTTCTCTGGTATCTATTCCTTCAATGGCCTCTTGCATCTTATTGATTCTGCTTATAAATCCTTCCAGTGTTTGTTTCACTTCTGTGATCTCCTTCCTGACATCTGTGATCTCCCTCCAGACTTCATCCCATTGCTCTTGCATTTTTCTCTGCATCTCCATCAGCATGTTCATGATTTTCATTTTGAATTCTTTTTCAGGAAGACTGGTTAGGTCTGTCTCCTTCTCAGGTGTTGAGCCTGTGATCTTTGTCTGCCTGTGGTTTTGCCTTTTCATGGTGATAGAGATAGTTTGCAGAGCTGGTATGAGTGATGGCTGGAAGAGCTTTCCATCTTGTTGGTTTGTGGCCTTCCTCTCTTGGGAGAATAGCGATCTCTAGTGGCTTGTGCTGTGAAGCTGTGTGCAGACAGGGCTTCTGCAATGGAGTTTATCTCCACTGTTGCTGTGGGCGTGGTCTGGCTCCAGCTGCTGCTCCAAAATTGTGGAGCCCTGTTGGAGGGGGAGCGGCCAGGAGGCTATTTATCTCCGTAAGGGGCCTCCATGCTCCCTGCTGCCCAGAGGGTTAGAGTTCCCAGAGATCCCCAGATTCCCTGCCTATGGACTAAGTGTCCTGTCCTGCCCCTTTAAGACTTCCAAAAAGCAGTCTCCAAACCAAAACAACAACAGCAACAACAACAAAGAAAAGAAAAACACACGATTTTCTTTGTCCTCAGCACCGGTCTCAGGCACCAGCTCACCAGTCTTGCTGCCCTGTTTCCCTAGTTTTGGGGTCCTTGTCTCTTTAAGAATTCCAAAAAGCACTTGCCAAAAAAAAAAAAAGAGGAGGAAAAAAAATGGCCGCTCCTATTTCTTTGTTCTCTTGCTTCAGCCTCAGGCACCCGCTCACCGGTCCTGCCACCCTGTTTCCCTAGTATCCAGGGCCCCATGCATGCACTGTGTCTGCGCTCTGGTCTGGATGGCTGGGGCTGGGTGTTCAGCAGTCCTGGGCTCCCTCCCCCTCCTGCTGACTCCTCTCCTCCCACCGGGAACTGGGGGGAGGGGTGCTCGGGTCCTGCCGGGCCAGGGATTGTATCTTACCCCCTTCGTGAGGCGCTGGGTTCTCGCAGGTGTGGATGTGGTCTGGATATTTTCCTGTGTCCTCTGGTCTCTATTTTAGGAAGAGTTGTCTTTGTTATATTTTCATAGATATATGTAGTTTTGGGAGATTTCTGCTGCTTTACTCATGCTGCCATCTTGGCTCTGCCCCCCATTATGTTAAATAACAGTGGGGAGAGTGGGCATCCCTGTCTTGTTCCCGACCTCAGAGGAAAAGTTTTCAGCTTCTCGCTGTTCAATATGATGTTGGCTGTAGGTTTATCTTATATGGCCTTTATTAAGTTGAGGTAATTGCCCTCTATACCCATTTTGCTAAGAGCTTTTATCATGAATGGATATTGAATTCTCTTGAATGCTTTTTCAGCATCTATGGAGATGATCATGTGGTTTTTGTCTTTCTTTTTGTTTATGTGGTGAATGATGCTGATGGATTTTCGAATGTTGTACCATCCTTGCATCCCTGGGATGAATCCCACTTGGTCATAGTGTATGATCCTTTTGATATATTTTTGAATTCAGTTTGCTAATGTTTTATTGAGTATTTTTGCATCTACATTCTTCAGGGATATTGGTCTGTAATTTTCTTTTTTGGCTGGTTTTGGTATTAGGGTGATGTTGGCTTCATAGAATGAGTTTGGGAGTATTCCCTCCTCTTCTATTTTTTGGAACACTTTAAAGAGAATCGGTATCATATCTTCTCTGTATGTCTGATAAAATTCTGAGGTAAATCCATCTGGCCTGAGTGTTTTTTCTTGGGTAGTTTTTTGATTACCTCTTCAATTTCTTTGCTGGTAATTGGTTTGTTTAGATTTTGTGTTTCTTCCTTGGTCAGTTTTGGAAGGTTGTATTTTTCTAGGAAGTTGTCCATTTCTTCTAGGTTTTCCAGCTTCTTAGCATATAGGTTTTCATAGTAGTCTCTAATAATTCTTTGTATTTCTGTTGGGTCCGTCGTGATGTTTCCTTTCTCATTTCTGATTCTGTTGATGTGTGTCAATTCTCTTTTTCTCTTAATAAGTCTGGCTAGAGGCTTATCTATTTTGTTTATTTTCTCAAAGAACCCCTCTTGGTTTAACTGATTTTTTTCTATTGATTTATTCGTCCCAATTTTGTTTATTTCTTCTCTGATCTTTATTATGTCCCTCCTTCTGCTGACTTTAGACCTCATTTGTTCTTCTTTTTCCAATTTTGATAATTGTGACAGACTATTTATTTGGGTTTGTTCTTCCTTCTTTAAATATGCCTGGATTGCTATATAATTTCCTCTTATGACTGCTTTCGCTGCATCCCACAGAAGTTTGGGTTTTGTGTTGTTGTTGTCATTTATTTTCATATATTGCTGGATCTACATTTTAATTTGGTCATTAACCCATTGACTATTTAGAAGGCTGTTGTTAAGCCTCCATGTGTTTGTGAGCCTTTTGCTTTCTTTGTACAATTTATTTCTAGTTTTATACCTTTGTGGTCTGAAAAGTTGGTTGGTAGATTTCAATCTTTTTGAATTTTCTGAGGCTCTTCTTGTGGCCTAGTATCTGGTCTATTCTGGAGAATGTTCCATGTGCACTTGACAAGAATGTGTATCCGGTTGCTTTTGGGTGTAGAGTTCTATAGATGTCTATTAGGTCCATCTGTTCTAGTGTGTTGTTCAGTGCCTCTGTATCCTTACTTATTTTCTGTCTGGTGGTTCTGTCCTTTGGAGTGAATGGTGTGTTGAAGTCTCCCAAAATGAATGCATTGCAGTCTATTTCCCTCTTTATTTCTGTTAGTATTTGTTTCACATATGTTGGTGCTCCTGTGTTGGGTGCATATATATTTATTATGGTTATATCCTCTTGTTGGACTGAGCCCTTTGTCATTATGTAATGTCCTTCTTTATCTCTTCTTACTTTCTTTGTTTTGAAGTCTATTTTTTCTGATTCTAGTTCTGCAGCACCTGCTTTTTTCTCCCTATTGTTTGCATGAAATATCTTTTTCCATCCCTTGACTTTTTGTCTGTGCATGTCTTTGGGTTTGAGGTGAGTCTCTTGTAAGCAGCATATAGATGGGTCTTGCTTTTTTATCCATTCAGTGACTCTGTCTTTTGATTGGTGCATTCAGTCCATTTACATTTAGGATGATTATCGATAAGTATGTACTTATTGCCATTTCAGGCTTTAGATTCATGGTTACCAAAGGCTCCAGATTACTTTCCTTACTATCTAAGAGTTTAACTTAACTCACTTAGTATTCTGTTACAAACACAATCTAAAGGTTCTTTCCTATTTCTTCTCCTTTTTCTTCCTCCTTCATTCTTTATATATTAGGTATAAATTCTGTACTTTTTGTCTATCCCTTGATTGACTTTGGGATAGTCAATTTAATTTTGCATTTGCCTCACAATCAGCTGCTCCACCCTCCCTACCATGATTTTACTACCTCTGTGGACAGCTATCCAACCCTAGGAACATTTCCATCTATAGCAGTCCCTCCAAAATAAACTGCAGAGATGGTTTGTGGGAGTTAAATTCTCTTAGCTTTTGATTACCTGGAAAATGTATAATCCCTCCTTCAAATTTAAATGATAATCTTGCTGGATAAAGTAATCTTGGTTCCAGGCCCTTCTGTTTCATGGCATTTAATACATCATGCCACTCCCTTCTGGCCTGTAAGGTTTCTGCTGAGAAGACTGATGTTAGTCTGATGGGCTTTCCTTTGTATGTGATCTTATTTCTGCCTCTGGCTGCTTTTCACAGTATGTCCTTATCCTTGATATTTTCCATTTTAATTACTATGTGTCTTGCTGCTGTCTTCCTTGGGTCCCTTGTGTTCAGGGATCTGTGGATCTCCATGGCCTGACAAACTATGTTCTTCCCCAGATTGTGGCAGTTTTCAGCAACTACCTCCACAAAGACACCTGCTATCCCTTTCTCTCTCTCTTCTTCTGGTATCCCTATCATGCGAATATTGTTCTGCCTGGATTGGTCACACAGTTCTCTCAATATTCTTTCATTCTTATAGAATCTTTTTCCTCTCTGTGCCTCAGCTTCTTTGTATTCTTCTTCTCTAGTTTCTATTTCATTTATTGTCTCCTCCACCATATCCAACCTGCTTTTAACACCCTCCATAGTGTTCTTTAATGATTGGATCTCTGACCTGAATTCATTCTTGACTTCTTGGATGTCTTTCTGTACCTCCATTAGGATGTTGATGATTTTTATTTTGAACTGCCTTTCAGGAAGAGTCATGAGGTCTATATCATTTAAATCTTTCTCAGGAGTTGTATTAACAATTTTACTCTGAACAAGGTTCCTTTGGCATTTCATATTTGTATATGGCGCCCTCTAGTGTCCAGAAGCTCTATTCTGAAGCTGCTGAGTCCCTGAAGCAATATCGGGGGTCACAGAGGAGCAGTACTGGGGGTAGGAAAGAGCTGTTCCCTGCCTCCCAGCTGCTGTGCCTGTCTCCACTGCCTGAGCAAGTGGGCCAGTTACAAAGGTATAAGTTTTTGTCCCAGAGCAGCCAGATATGGATCCCTGCATTCCACAAGCAGCCGGAATCCCAGTCTCCCCAGGAACTCTGCCTGTATTAACTTTCCAACCCAGTAGTCATGCGAATCTCAAGAAAGCACCATGAAATGTAGGTTTGCATTCCCAGAGCAGGTCTTCGGAGCTAGGTATTCAGCAGTCCCAAGCCTTCCACTTCCTCCCTGCTCCGTTTCTCTTCCTCCCACTTGTGATCTGGGATGGGGGAGGGGCTCAGGTCCCGTGGAGCCACAGCTGTGGTACGTTACCCCATTCGCTGAGGTCTGCTCTTTTCTCCAGGTGTGTGCAGTCTGATGCCGTCGTCTTTCCTATTGCTCTCTCAGGATTTGTTGCACCAATTAAATTTTCTAATTGTATCCAGTTTTAGGAGGAAGCCTCTGTCTCTCCTCTCATGCCACCATCTTTCCATTTTAACTTTTAAATATACAAAATATTTATCAAAAGAGGTAAAAACAAGTTATCATTCTGCCCTTTATCTACTTTCTATTCCTCACAACTGTCACCATTCTGTATCTTGAATTGTTGGTTGTATGGCATATAACTTGTCTAATTTCATCAAACTGTACATTTAATATATTTGTGTTTACTGTATACAAATTATACTTAATAAAATAAGTCAATTTAAAGATACTACTGACACACATTAAATGGCTACATGACAGGGATTTTTTCTTATTGGGCCATTTTCTAAGAGTCTGTATATTTTTTTCCTTTATTATTCTATATTTCTCCACATTAGTATTAAGAAGAATGGGACAAACATATAAACTGTATGTCAGGCAAAACTGTAATGAGAAAAAGGGTTGTTTATGAAACACCTGCTTTCTGAGTGCCTCTTCCCTTATTCTGTGTCCAATCCAGAAATCAAACAGCATAACCTATATCACACACACACACACAAAGCATGTGTACACAAAAAGATTCTGCAAGGATGTTTATCTAAATGCTAACAGTAGCTGTCCTCGGGTAAGAAAATTACCGAGGGAGTTTCTACTACCTTATTTTTACCTCTAATTTACAAATGGGAAATAAATGAAAAGTCCAAATTGTTAAGAATTTGGAACACATTTTCTCTAACGAAATAATACTTCAAGTGTTTTATTATTCTTAGGGTACCCATTAAAACTTAAAAACTAAATCTGTAATACCACCAAAATATTAAACATCTTTACAAAACTTGTTGCTGAGAAAAAAAGCAATCTTAGTAGGAAGAAATAGTGAATGAATAATAATGAAATGTGTGTATGGGACTTTACATAAGTCAGTGTTTTGCAATATTTGATTCAATAGCAATTTAAGTCATATAACTGCTAAAGTGTAAACAACAGAAATTGAAGGAGAATATCTTTCCAATTTTTTCAATGATCTAAGAAGCTCAATAAATAAAATGATCTCTTTCCACATACACCTAATGAAAGTGACTATAAAACAGACTACTGCCTATGTCTTTTTGTATTACTGATTTGTACTCTGCCAGGACTGGATATTAAATAAATGCTGGTCACTGACATTAAGCCTTGAACACTTACAAAATACACTGTTCCATAGCCTCGCTGGCCAACTTCTCTGAGATCTCTGAAGAGCTTCTCTGGATCTTCTTTGAAGAAGAGTTCTGCAATTCCAGGGTCCTTCAGGCTGTCTGCTGGGTTAGTTGATGACATCCTGTAGGGCAATCAGTGGTCTGATTCTAATTTTATTCTGCTATCCCAATCCTTGGTAAATTGATATGAATGAAGCCATGTTGGCATAAACAATTGCAGAGAAATAAGAAAAGAAAAAAGGAAAAGCAGAAGTTGCTAAGAATAATTAGTATAACATCATTTTCTGACTACATATATAAAATTATCTTCGACCTGTAATTGCACTGAAAATAAGCGTTGCCTACTAGTGCAGGAGTCACAATCACCTGTGCTGCTTTAAAAAAAAAGGATTCCCACTATACATAGTATTTAAATACATGCTATATATACACTTCCAAAAATTAGATAAATCTTTATGTACTGGAAGGCTTTCTGTCTCAGAACTTAAAGATTTATGTTACTCTGATGCAATAATCTCATCAGCAAAAGAGATACTATAGTAAGAAGACCATGAAAAGCATGCCCAACAACTCAAAATGTACCCATAATATGTTTCTAACAACAGGAAGATTCCCATCTACTAATGACTTTCAAATGCAAGAAAATAGACAATAGATTTAATTCAGTAAGATTTCTTTTCTTTTCAGATACCACATGGCAATGTTTAATCAACTCTAACACACACATTCCTAAGAAAAATGCAATAGGATAAAATAATGAATTTAACATAGATAACTGTTTCCTCCATAACCTGATACACATTAAAATATGGCCTAATCAAATCTGTTTCATTACATAAGTGGACACTGAGAATATGCATTGATATTTTTCCATAACCCTGCCATAACATAATCTTGACTATGCTTTCATGCCTGAATATTGGGATCTGTATCAAGTATAAAAATGTCTTTGTAATAGCAGTGAAGTACATGTAGTGGCTAAGACCCCAGGGTTTAGAGAGAGACAGTCCTGGATTCAAATCACACATTGCTATTCCTTATTGCCAGTGTACCTCAGGAAGTGATTTAACCTCAGTGGGCCTGTGGTTCCCTCAATGGTAATATAGGGAGAGTAAAACCCACCTTACTAGGTAAAATGATTATGAAGATTAAAGTAAGCAATACATTCAAAAAGAGCATGGTACTTGGACTGTGGGGTGCAACTGTCATCCGTGATGGGAGCAAGATCACTGCTTGTGTCCATGGCACCCATTGTGTGAGGTCATCATATGCCATGATTCCAAGCCTGGCGCCACAGCATAAAGGGCAGTCAGGACTGCTGGCTCTGGCTGCAGAAGTGCCCAGAGTTGTTCAGGCTGAATCCTGCTTTAAGGTTCTCTTAAGGAAAAAGAAACACTAAAAATTTTTTCTTAACCTTCACACGAAAGAAATTCTCTCCCAAAAAAGAAGTATAAGGTAATTTAAAAATTCTTTTAGAAAGGTCATTTTGAAAGAATGCTTTTCCTATGACTGCACATACTAGTTGGGACTGTAAATAAGGTCACATAACAGTGTATTTGTTTTGATTTCCTTTCAGAGGACAACCAGCTCTTGATTATTACCTATGCACCAAGCAGGCTTATTCCTGTAGTACACTAGCGTTATGCTGGTGTATGTGTTTCCATGAGGAGACTTATAGTGTGAAATCTGAAATATCACAAAAGTAGGTAAAATAATGTATATCATGTACCTATCATCAGTTTTAGAAATTATCATATGAACAATATTGTTTTACATATATTCCCACCTACTCCTCCTCTTCCATAATTTGTTGAAGCAAATCTTAGACATCATACTTCATCTGTAAAAGCATCTAAAAGATAAGAATTCTTGGGGGCAGAGCCAGGATGGCGGTATGAGTAGGACAGCAGGAATCTCCTCCCAAAAACATATATATTTTTGAAAATACAACAAATACAACTATCCGTAAAAGAGAGACCAGAAGACACAGGACAACAGCCAGACTACATCCACACCGGCAAGAACCCAGCACCTGGTAAAGGGAGTAAGATACAAGCCGCAGCCCGGCGGGACCTGAGCACCCCTCACCCCAGCTCCCGGCAGGAGGAGAGGAGTTGGAGTGGGGAGGGAGAGGGAGCCCAGGACTGCTAAACACCCAGCCTTAGCCATCTGCACCAGAGAACAAACACAGTGCATGTGTGGGGTGCCAGAAGCTAGGGAAACAGGACAGTAAGACCTTTGAGTGGGTCCCGAAGCCGGTGCCCCTGTGACAAAGAAGAGTGAGTTCTTTTTGAAAGTCTTAAAAGGACAGGGACTCCACAGGTGGATGGTAGCATCCCACATCACAGTCCAGCAGCTGGAAAATCCAGGGAACTCCAGGCACACTAACCCTCTGGGCAACAGCTCTGAGACCCCTCACGGAGGTAAACAGCCAAACAGCACCCCATCCAATACCCCTCTGGGACCCCTGAATAGCAGAGAAGCAGCCTGAGGCTGGCCATGCCCACAGCAAGGAGGCTTCCTCCATAACTGCTGGGCAAGATACAGAGACCCAGTCTACACACAATTGCCCAACACAAGCCACTAGGGGTCACAGTTGTCCCAGTAAAGAAAGGCAAGGAGCAAGCGGAAAGTCTTGGCTCTCCCAGCTGATAGACTAGACAATAGCTCACCATTGCACCTATCAACATGAAAAGACAAAAACATTTGATCCAGACAAGACTAACCCAGACAACTTCGACATCTTCTACATCTTCCCCTGAGAAGTAACCTGGGGAGATAGATTTAACGAGTCTTCCTGAAAAAGAATTCAAAACAAAAGTCATAACCATCCTGATGGACTTGCAGAGAAATATGCAAGAACTAAGGAGGGAGAATACAGAAATAAAACAAGCTCCGGAAGGACTTCAAAACAGAATGGACGAGATGCAAGAGACCATTAATGGACTAGAAAACAGAGAACAGGAATGCAGAGAAGCTGATGCAGAGAGAGAGAAAAGGATCTCCAGGAATGAAAGAATTTTAAGAGAACTGTGTGACCAATAGAAATGGAACAATATCCACATTATAGGGGTACCAGAAGAAGAAGAGAGAGAAAAAGGGATAGAAAGTGTCTTTGAAGAAATAATTGCTGAAAACTTCCCCAAACTAGGAGAGGAAATGGCCTCTCAGACCACAGAGGTACACAGAACTCCCATGACAAGGGATCCAAGGAAGGCAACACCAAGACACATAATAATTAACATGGAAAAGTTCAAGGACAAGGACAAAGTATTAAAGGCAGCCAGAGAAAAAAAAAGGTCACCTACAAAGGAAAACCAATCAGGCTATCAACAGACTTCTCAACAGAAACCCTACAGGCCAGAACAGAATGGCATAATATATTTAATGCAATGAAACAGAAGGGCCTCGAACCAAGATTACTGTACCCAGCACCATTATCATTTAAATATGAAGAAGGGATCAAACAATTCCCAGACAAGCAAAAGTTGAGGGAATTTGCCTCCGACAAACCACCTCTACAGGGCATCTTACAGGGACTGCTCTAGATGGGAGCACTCCTAAAAAGTGCACAGAACAAAACACCCAACATATGAAGAAGGGAGGAGGAGAAATAAAAAGGGAGAGAAATAAAGAATCATCAGACAGTGTTTATAATAGCTCAACAAACGAGTTAAGTTAGACAGTAGGATAGTAAAGAACTAACCTCGAACCTTTGGTAACCACAAACTCAAAGCCTGCAATGGCAATAAGTATATACCTTTCAATAATTATCCTAAATGAAAATGGACTGAATGCACCAATCAAAAGACACAGAGTAATAGAATGGATAAAAAAGCAAGACCCATCTATATGCTGCTTACAAGAGACTCACTTCAAACCCAAAGACATGCAGACATAATGTAAAAGGATGGAAAAAGATATTTCATGCAAACAACAGAGAGAAAAAAAGCAGGTGTTGCAATATTAGTATCAGACAAAATAGAGTTCAAAATAAAGAAAGTAACAAAAGATAAACAAGGACATTACATAATGATAAAGGGCTCAGTCCAACAAAAGGATATAACCATTATAAATATATATGCATCCAATACAGGAGCACCAACATATGTGAAACAAATACTAACAGAATTAAAGGAGGAAACAGAATGCAATGCATTCATTCTGGGAGACTTCAACACACCACTCACTCCAAAGGACAGATCCACCAGACAGAAAATAAGTAAGGACACAGAGGCACTGAACAACACACTAGAACAGATGGACCTAATAGACATCTACAGAATCCTACATCCAAAAGCAACAGGATACACATTCTTCTCAAGGGCACATGGAACATTCTCCAGAACAGACCACATACTAGGCCACAAAAAGAGCCTCAGTAAGTTCCAAAAGATTGAAATCCTACCAGCCAACTTTTCAGGACAAAAAGGAATAAAACTAGAAATAAACTGTACAAAGAAAGGAAAAAGGCTCACAAATACATGGAGGATTAACAACACACTCCTAAATAATCAATGGATCAATGACCAAATCAAAATGGAGATCCAGCAATATATGGAAACAAACGACAACAACAACACAAAGCCCCAACTTCTGTGGGATACAGCAAAAGCTGTCTTGAGAGAAAAGTATATAGCAATCCAGGCATATTTAAAGAAGGAAGAACAATCCCAAATGAATGGTCTAACGTCACAATGATCTAAATTGGGAAAAGAAGAACAAATGAGGCCTAAGATCAGCAGAAGAGGGGCATAATAAAGATTAGAGAAGAAATAAATAAAATTGAGAAAAATGAAACAATAGCAAAAATCAATGAAACCAAGAGCTGGTTCTTCGAGAAAATAAACAAAATAGATAAGTCACTAACCAGACTTATTGAGAGGAAGGGAGAGTCAACACACATCAACAGAATCAGAAATGAGAAATGAAAAATCTCGATGGACCCCACAGAAATACAAAGAATTATTAGAGGCTACTATGAAAACCTATATGCTAACAAGCTGGGAAACCTAGGAGAAATGGACAACTTCCTAGAAAAATACAACCTTCCAAGACGGAAAGAAACAGAAAATCTAAACAGACCAATTACCACCAACGAAATTGAAGCAGTAATCAAAAAACTAAAAAAGAACAAAACCCCCAGGCCAGATGGATTTACCTCGGAATTTTATCAGACATACAGAGAAGACATAATACCCATACTCCTTAAAGTTTTCCAAAAAATAGAAGAGGAGGGAATACTACCAAACTCATTCTATGAAGCTAATATCAGCCTAATATCAAAACCAGGCAAATATCTCACCAAAAAAGAAACTACAGACCAATATCCCTGATGAACATAGATGCAAAAATACTCAACAAAATATTAGCAAACTGAATTCAAAAATACATCAAGAGGATCATACACCATGACCAAGTGAGATTCATCCCAGGGATGCAAGGATGGTACAACATTCGAAAATCCATCAACATCATCCACCACATCAATGAAAAGAAAGACAAAAACCACATGATCATGTCCATAGATACTGAAAAAGCATTCGAAAAATTCAACATCCATTCATGATAAAAACTCACAACAAATGGGTACAGACGACAAGTACCAGAACGTAATAAAGGCAGTATATTATAAACCCACAGCCAACATCATACTGAACAGCAAGAAGCTGAAAGCTTTTCTCTGATATCGGGAACAAGACAGGGATGCCCACTCTCCCCACTGTTATTCAACATAGTGCTGGAGGTCCTAGCCATGGCAATTAGACAAAACAAAGAAATACAAGGAATCCAGACTGGTAAAGAAGAAGTTAAACTGCCACTATTTGCAGAGACATGATATCGTATGTAAAAAGCCCTAAAGACTCCACTCCAAAACTACTAGAACTAATATCGGAAAATAGCAAAGTTGCAGGATACAAAATTAACACACAGAAATCTGTAGCTTTCCTATACCCTAACAATAAACTAATAGAAAGAGAAATCAGGAAGACAATTACATTCACAATAGCATCAAAAAGAATAAGATACCTAGGAATAAACCTAACCAAGGAAGTGAAAGACCTTTACCCTGAAAACTATAAGACACTTTTAAGATAAATTAAAGAGGTCACTAACAAATGGAAACTCATCCCAAGCTCCTGGCTAGGAAGAATTAATATCGTCGAAATGGCCATCCTGCCCAAAGCAATATACAGATTCGATGCAATCCCTACCAAACTACCAACAGCATTCTTCAATGAACTGGAACATATATTTCATAAAGTGGGGGGGGGGGAATCTCACCCCCAACTTCAAGCTCTACTACAAAGCCACAGTAATCAAGACGATTTGGTACTGGCACAAGAACAGAGCCTCAGACCAATGGAACAGAATAGAGACTCCAGACATTAACCCAAACATATATGGTCAACTAATATTCGATAAAGGGGCCATGGACATACAATGGGGAAATGACAGTCTCTTCAACAGATGGTGCTGGCAAAACTGGACAGCGACATGTAAGAGAATGAAACTGGATCACTGTCTAACCCCATACACAAAAGTAAATTCAAAATGGACCAAAGACTTGAATGTAAGTCATGAAACCATAAAGCTCTTAGATAAAAACAGGCAAAAATCTCTTAGACATAAACATGAGTGACCTCTTCTTGAACATATCTCCCTGGGCAAGGGAAACAAACGCAAGAAATGAACAAATGGGACTATATCAAGCTGAAAAGCTTCTGTACAGCAAAGGACACCATCAATAGAACAAAAAGGTATCCTACAGTATTTGAGAATATATTCGTAAATGACAGATCCGATAAAGGGTTGACATCCGAAACATATAAAGAGCTCACACACCAGAACAAACAAAAATAAAATAATCCAATTAAAAAATGGGCAGAGGAGCTGAATAGACAGTTCTCTAAAGAAGAAATTCAGATGGCCAACAGACACATGAAAAGATGCTCCACATCACTTGACATCAGAGAAATGCAAATTAAAACCACAATGAGACATCACCTCACACCAGTAAGGATCATCACCATCCAAAAGACAAACAACAACAAATGTTGGCGAGGTTGTGGAGAAAGGGGAAACCTTCTACACTTATTTTTTATTTAAAAAAATAAAAATAAAAATAAATAAATAAAAGATAGGAAATCTTGTTTTCTACAAAAGTATCACAATACCATTATCATACTTTAAAATGATAATTTCTTGATATCAAATATCAGACATTGTTCAAAATTTTCATTGTTTAAATTCTTAACTCTCAGAATTTCTTAAACAGTTTGTCTATTTGAATCAAAATCTAGTTAAGATCCAAACATTGGGCATAGCTGATGGGAATGTAAACTAGTTCAACCATTGTGGAAAGCAGTATGGAGGTTCCTCAAAATGCTCAAAATAGAAATATCATTGGACCCAGGAATTCCACTTCTAGGAATTTACCCCAAGAATACAGCACTCCAGTCTGAAAAAGACAGATGCACTCCTATGTTTATCGCTGCACTATTTACAATAGCCAAGATATGGAAGCAACCTAAATGTCCATCGGTGGATGAATGGATAAAGAAGATGTGGTACATATATACAATGGAATATTACTAAGCCATAAGAGAAAAACAAACCCTACCATTCGCCACAACATGGACGGAGGTAGAGGGTATTATGCTCAGTGAAATAAGCCAGGCGGAGAAAGAGAAATACCAAATGATTTCACTCATATGTGGAGTATAAGAACAAAAGAAAACTGAAGGAACAAAACTGCCGCTGAAACACAGAACCCTAGAATTGACCAATAGTTACCAAAGGGAAAGGGACTGGGGAGGATGGGTGGGAAGGGAGGGATAAGGGTGGGAAAAAAAGAAACGGGGCATTAGGATTAGCATGTATAGTGTGTGGCGGCACGGGCAGTGCTGTGCAACGCAGAGAAGACAATTAGTGATTTTACAGCATCTTACTATGTTGATGGACAGTGACTGTAAACGGGGATGTGGGGGGGACTTGGTGAAGGGGGGAGCGTAGTAAAAATAATGTCCTTCATGTAATTGTAGATTAATGATACCAAAATAAAATTTAAAAAAATAAAAATAAAAATAAATAAATAAAAGATAGGAATTCTTGTTTTCTACAAAAGTTCTACCCTTTTCATGGCTACCCTTAATATTAATTTCACCCAGATTTTACCTTTATAAAATATTTAAATTACTAGCCTTCATAGAATAGCTTACATCAAGCTCCACCCCCTTGGAATGGTCCGCTGAGTCCTAGGCAGGCGTGAGAATCTCAAGCTGATCCCACTGCCTCTCATCACTCTCGTTCACATACAGTGTATAAAATGATATAGGTGCTGTTAATTATAGACTGGGAATTTATATTCAGAGTGGAGAGGACTTGAGTTAGTTAGATTTCAGGGTTGTGCCAAATCTACTATTAGATTTATTTAATAAATATTTTATAATTAAAATGATAAAAAGTAGATGTTCCAGTTGTATCTGACATGCTCTGACAATCTAGGTCAGTCGGTTCAGTAAATGTGCTATTGAAATGTTGCATTAGGTCCTTGAATTTTAAGTTTAAATGGCTGCTGAATAAAGATCCTTGATATTGTCATACAGTTTTTCTGTGTTAGGGAGAACCACATGAAATTGACCTCAGAAAAGGAACTTGCAATACTTGTAACATGTTCTAAATCTTCCCTGAAATTATATATTAAAAGCTTTTTATTTTTTAGGAGAAAGAAATAAGAAGACAACAAGCTGTTCTTCTGAAGCATCAGGTCTGTAGACACAAAGTTAAACAATTGTTGAAATGTACATTTTATGATTTTTCTTAAATCTTAGTTTGGGGAGAATCTTGAAAATATTTTCTTAAAAATTTCCATTATGATTCCTGCTTAAGTTCTCCCTTCATCTTACAGTTATTGCCTTGCTTTGGTATTGGGGTCTTTTGAGGGGTTAAAAATTGGTTTCATGACTATGTGATTTCTGTTTCATAATGTTGTGCCAACTCTTTCTACCAGGAGTTGGAGAGGCCTAGACGAGATATGGTATGGGTATGTTTATTTTATTATTATTTTTTGAAGAACATTATGTTTACTAGGCTCCCCCGTTCACCAGGTCTGCTCCACATACCCCTTCACAGTCACTGTCCATCTGTAAAGTAAGATGCTGTAAAATCACTACTTGTCTTCTCTGTGTTGCACAGCCCTCCCTGTGCCCCCCCCCCACACCATACATGCTAATCATAATGTCCCCTTTCTTTTACCCCGCTCTTATCCCTCCCTTCCCACCCATCCTCCCCAGTCCCTTTCCCTTTGGTAACTATTAGTCCATTCTTGGTTTCTGTGATTCTGTGGCTGTTTTGTTCCTTCAGTTTTATTTGTTCTTATACTTCAGATATGAGTGAAATCATTTGGTACTTGTCTTTCTCCACCTGGCTTATTTCACTGAGCATAATACCCTCTACCTCCGTCCATGTTGTGGCGAATGGTAGGGTTTGTTTTTTTCTTATGGCTGAGTAATATTCCATTGTGTATATGTACCACATCTTCTTTATCCATTCATCTACTGATGGACACTTAGGTTGCTTCCATATTTTGGCTATTGTAAACAGTGCAGCGATAAACATAGAGGTGCATCTGTCTTTTTCAAACTGGGCTGATGCATTCTTAGGGTAAATTCCTAGAAGTGGAATTCCTGGGTCCAATGATATTTCTATTTTGAGCATTTTGAGGAATCTCCATACTGCTTTCCACAATGGTTGAACTAATTTACATTCCCACCAGCAGTGTAGGAGGGTTCCCCTTTCTCCACAACCTCGCCAACATTTGTTGTTGTTTGTCTTTTCAATGATGGCGATCCTTACTGGTGGGAGGTGATATCTCTTGTGGTTTTAATTTGAATTTCTCTGATGATTAGCTATCTGGAGCATCTTTTCATGTGCCTGTTGGCCATCTGAATTTCTTCTTTAGAGAACTGTCTATTCAGCTCCTCTGTCCATTTTTTAATTGGATTATTTGATTTTTGTTTGTTGAGGTGTCTGAGCTCTTTATATATTTTGGATGTCAATCCTTTATCGGATCTGTCATTTAAGAATATATTCTCCCATATTCTAGGGTACCTTTTTATTCTATTGATAGTGTCCTTTACTGTACAGAAGGTTTTCAGCTTGATATAGTCCCACTTGTTCATTTTTGCCTTTGTTTCCCTTGCCTGGGGAGATATGTTCATAAAGAAGTCACTTATGATTATGTCCATGAAATTTTTGCCTATGTTTTTTCTGTTTTGTGGTTTCATGACTTACATTCAGGTCTTTGATCTATTTAGAATTTACTTTTGTGTATGGAGTTAGACAATGGTCCAGTTTCATTCTCCCACATGTAGCTGTCCAGTTTTGCCAGCACCATCTGTTGAAGAGACTGTCATTTCCCCATAGTATGTCCATGGCCCCTTTATTGAATGTCAGTTGACCATATATGTTTGGGATAATGTTTGGAATCTCTATTCTGTTCCCCATTGGTCTTTGGCTCTGTTCTTGTGCCAGTACCAAATCGTCTTGATTACTGTGGCTTTGTAGTAGAGCTTGAAGTTGGGGAGTGAGATACCCCCCCCACTTTATTCTTCCTTATCATGATTGCTTTAGCTATTCAGGTTCTTTGGTGTTTCCATATGAATTTTTGAAATATATGTTCCAGTTCATTGAAGAATGCTGTTGGTAGTTTGGTAGGGATTGCATCGACTCTGTATATTGCTTTGGGCAGGATGGCCATTTTGACGATATTAATTCTTCCTAGCCAGGAGCATGGGATGAGTTTCCATTTGTTCGTGACGTCTTTAATTTCTCTTAAGAGTGTATTGTAGTTTTCAGTGTGTAGGGCTTTCACTTCCTTGTTTAGATTTATTCCTAGGTATTTTATTCTTTCTGATGCTGCTGTGAATTGAATTGTTTTCCTGATTTCTCTTTCTATTATTTCATTGTTAGGCTATAGGAAAGCTACAGATTTCTGTGTCTTAATTTTGTATCCTGCAACTTTGCTATATTCCGATATTAGTTCTAGTAGTTTTGGAGTGGAGTCTTTAGGGCTTTTTACATACGATATCATGTTTCTGCAAATAGTGACAGTTTGACTTCTTTTTTACCAATCCGTGATCCTTATATATCTTTGTTTTGTCTGATTGCCATGGCTAGGACCTCCAGCACTATGTTGAATAACAGTGGGGAGAGTGGGCATTCCTGTCTTGTTCGCAATCTCAGAGGAAAAGCTTTCAACTTCTCGCTGTTCAGTATGTTATCTGTGGATTTATCATATATGGCCTTTACTATGTTGAGGTACCTGCCCTCCATGCCTATTTTCTTGAGAGTTTTTATCATGAATAGATGTTGAATTTTGTTGAATGCTTTTTCAGGATCTATGGAGATGATCGTGTCATTTTTGTCCTTTTTGTTGATATGGTGGATGATGTTGATGGATTTTCGAATGTTGTACCATCCTTGCATCCCTGGGATGAATCCCACTTGGTCATGGTGTATGATCCTCTTGATGTAATTTTGAATTCGGTTTGCTAATATTTTGTTGAGTATTTTTGCATCTACGTTCATCAGGAATATTGGTCTGTAGTTTTCTTTTTTGGTGGGGTCTTTGCCTGGTTTTGATATTAGGCTGATGTTGGCTTCATAGAATGAGTTTGGGAGTATTCTCTCCTCTTCTATTTTTTGGAAAACTTTAAGGAGAATCGGTATCATATCTTCTCTGCATGTCTAATAAAATTCCGAGGTAAATCCATCTGGCCTGAGTGTTTTTTCTTGGGTAGTTTTTTGATTACCTCTTCAATTTCTTTGCTTGTAATTGGTTTGTTTAGATTTTGTGTTTCTTCTTTGGTCACTTTTGGAAGGTTGTATTTTTCTAGGAAGTTGTCCATTTCTCCTAGGTTTTCCAGCTTCTTAGCATATAGGTTTTCATAGTAGCCTCTAATAATTCTTTGTATTTCTGTGGGGTCTGTCATGATGTTTCCTTTCTCGTTTCTGATTCTGTTGATGTGTGTTCACTCTCTTTTTCTTTTAATAGGTCTGGCTAGAGGCTTATATATGTTATTTTCTCAAAGAACCAGCTTTTGTTTTCATTGATTTTTGCTATTGTTTTATTCTTCTCAATTTTATTTATTTCTTCTCTGATCTTTATTATGTCCCTCCTTTTGCTGACCTTAGGCCTCATTTGTTCTTCTTTTTCCAATTTTGATAATTGTGATGTTAGACTATTCATTTGAGTTTGTTCTTCCTTCTTTAAATATGCCTGGATCGCTATATACTTTCCTCTTAAGACTGCTTTTGCCGCATCCCACAGAAGTTGTGGATTTGTGTTGTTGTTGTCATTTATTTCCATATATTGCTGAATCTCCATTTTAATTTGATCACTGATCCATTGACTATTTAGAAGCCTGTTGTTAAGCCTGCATGTGTTTGTGAGCCTCTTTGCTTTCTTTGTACAATTTATTTCTAGTTGTATACCTTTGTGGTCTGAAAAGTTGGTTGGTAGAATTTCAATCTTTTTGAATTTACTGAGGCTCTTTTTGTGGCCCAGTATGTGGTCTTTTCTGGAGAATGTTCCATGTGCACCTGAGAAGAATGTGTATCCTATTGCTTTTGGATATAGAGTTCTGTGGATGTCTATTAGGTCCATCTGTTCTAGTGTGTTGTTCAGTGCCTCTATGTCCTTACTTATTTTCTGTCTGGTGGATCTTCCTTTGGAGTGAATGATGTGTTGAAGTCTCCTAAAATAAATGCATTACAGTCTATTTCCTCCTTTAGTTCTGTTAGTATTTGTTTCACATATGCTGGTGCTCCTGTGTTGGGTGCATAAATATTTATAATGGTTATATCCTCTTGTTGGAACTGAGCGCTTTATCATTATGTAATGTCCTTCTTTATCTCTTCTTACTTTCTTTGTTTTGAAGCTATTTTGTCTGATACTAGTACTGCAACACCTGCTTTTTTCTCCTTATTGTTTGCATGAAACATCTTATTCCATCCCTTCACTTTTAGTCTGTGCATGTCTTTGGGTTTGAAGTGAGTCTCTTACAAACTGCATATAGATGGTCTTGTTCTTTTATCCATTCAGTGTCTCTACATCTTTTGATTGGTGCATTCAGTCCATTTACTTTTAGGTAGATTATCAATAGGTATGTACTTATTGCCATTTCAGGCTTTAGTTTCATGGTCATCAAAGGTTCCAGGTTACTTTCCTTACTATCTAAGAGTCTAACTTAACTCACCTAGTATGCTGTTACAAGCACAATCTACAGGTTCTTTTCTGTTTCTCCTTTTACTTCCTCCTTCATTCTTTATATGTTAGGTATAAAATTCTGTACTTTTTGTCTATCCCTTGATTGACTTTGGGTATAGTTAAGTTAATTTTGCATTTGCTTCATAATTAGCTGTTCTACTTTCTTTACTGTGATTTTATTACCTCTGGTGACAGCTTCTCAACCTTAGGAACACTTCCATCTATAGCAATCTCTCCAAAATATACTGTAGATATAGGTTGTGGGAGGTAACTTGTCTCAGCTTTTGCTTATCTGGATACTGTTTAATCCCTCCTTCAAATTTAAATGATAGTCTTGCCAGATAAAGTAATCTTGGTTCCAGGCCCTTCTGTTTCATGGCATTAAATACATCATGCCACTCCCTTCTGGCCTGTAAGGTTTCTGCTGAGAAGTTTGATGTTAGCCTGATGGGCTTTCCTTTGTATGTGATCTTATTTATGTCTCTGGCTGCCTTTAATAGTCTGTCCTTATCCTTGATCTTTCCCATTTTAATTACTATGTGTCTTGGTGTTGTCTTCCTTGGGTCCCTTCTTTTGGGAGATCTGAGGATCTCCATGGCCTGAGAGGCTATCTCTTTCCCCAGATTGGGGAAGTTTTCAGCAACTACCTCCTCAAAGACACTTTCTATCCCTTTCTCTCTCTCTTCCTCTTCTGGTATCCTTTCAATGCAAATATTGTTCCACTTGGATTGGTCACACAGTTCTCTCAATATTCTTTCATTGTTAGAGATCCTGTTTTCTCTCTGTGCCTCAGCTTCTTCGTATTCCTCTTCTCTAGTTTTTATTTCTTTATTGTCTCCTCCACCATATCCAACCCGCTTGTAATACTCTCCATAGTGCTCTTCAATGACTGGATTTCTGACCTGATTTCATTCCTGAGTTCTTGGATGTCTTTCCATACCTCCATTAGAATGTCGATGATTTTTATTTTGAACTCCCTTTCAGGAAGAGTCACGAGGTCCATATCATTTAAATCTTTCTCAGGAGTTGTATTAATAATTTTACTCTGGACAAGGTTTCTTTGGTGTTTTTTGTTTGTATATGGTGCCTTCTAGTGTCCAGAAGCTCTATTCTGGGGCTGCTCATCCCCTAAAGCAATGTCGGGGGTCACAGGGGAGTGGTACTGGTGCCTGAGGGGAGGAAAGAACTGTTCCCCGCCTTCCAGCTGCTGTGCCTGTCTCCACTGCCTGAGCCAATATGCTGGTCACACAGGTACAAGTTTTTGTCCCAGAGCAGCCAGATATGGATCCCTGCTTTCCACAAGTGGCTGGAGTCCCAGTCTCCCCAGGAACTCTACCTGCACTAACTTTCCAACTCGGTAGTCATGTGAGTCTCATGAAAGTACCATGAAATGTAGGTGTGTGCTCCCAGGGAAGATCTCCAGAGCAAGGTATTCAGCAGCCCCAGGCCTTCCACTCCCCCCCTGCTCCAGTTCTTTTCCTCCCACAGGTGACCTGGGGTGGGGGAAGGACTCGAGTCCCACTGAGCACAGCTCTGGTACGTTACGCCATTCAGTGATGTCTGCTCTTTTCTCAAGGTGTGTGCAGTCTGGCACCGTCCTCTTTCCTGTTGCTCTCTCAGGATTAGTTGCACCAAGTATATTTTCTAATTGTATCCAGTTTTAGGAGGAAGCCTCTGTCTCTTCTCTCATGCCACCATCTTTAATCCATCCCTTGCATAAATTTTGGTGTGAGTGTAAGTTCTCATTTCTCTAGGACAGACACACAGAAGTGAGGCCCGGGTATGTTTCACCTTGTAAGAAACTGTCAGATGATCTCTAGTGGCTGCGCCATTCTCGGTTACCACCATTAGCATATGAGTGTCAGGAGCTCTGTACCCTTGTCTGCATGTGGCAGTGTCAGAACTTTTTATTTTAACCACTCTCATAGGTGTGTAGTAAACCTCATCACAGTTTCCATTTGGACTTCCTGAATGTGTAATGATATTGAACATCTTTTCATGCATTTATCTGCCATCTTTGTATCCTCTTTAGTGATGTGCCATGTTTTCTGCCTATTTTCTAAATTATATTGTATATTTTATTTTTATTGAGTTTTGAGAATCCTTGAAATATTCTGGGTCCATGTGTCACATATTAGATTTGAAAATATTTTCTCCCAGTGCACAGTTTGTCTTTTTATTCTCTTAACACTGTCATTAAAGAGTAAAAGGAGCTAAATAATGATGAACAGCTAATTAAATTTCTTCGTTGTGATTTTTAGATATGTCATATCTAAGAATTTTGTCTAGCCTATGTCATAAAAATGTTCTCAAAAGTCTTTTTTTTTAAAGGCATAGCAAAGGAAAGAAAGAGAGAAAAGTTCTATCCTGACCCACTTCATTCTTACATGAAGATCCATGTTTCCACATAATGTCATTTTCCTTCAGCCAGAAGAATTTCCTGTAATATTATTGTAATATACATCCTCTGGGCTTTAGTTTTCTGAAAAGTTTTCATACCAACTTTATTCTTCAATTACTTTCACTAAACTAAAAAATTATAGATTGGCCTTTTAAATTTTGTTTTCAGAATATTAATGATAATATTCTGCTATTTTCTTTTATTTTTTAAACTAAAAGCTTATGGTTGCTCTTACCTATTTTCCCTTGGGTGTCGTGTGTGCTTGCCCCTGAATGTTCCTCAGAGCTTCTCATCACTGGTTTCGGCAATTGAATCACCATGTGCCTCTAGCTTTCACTGTGTTTATGTAACTCAGGTTTATTGAGCCCACCAGATGTGCAGTTTGATAATTTATATCAAATTTATAATGATTTTAAGCCATTTCATTTCTTTTATCCTCTTCTCCCTGTGAAATACACATTATACATATTTTGTCTTCTTCCACATTTCCCCATATGTCACTGAGCTCTATTTCTTACCCCTATGTTCTCTCTGCACTTCATTCTGCAAATTCTTGATCACAGCATCCTCAGACTCACTGACATTTGTTTCTATTCACTAGTTTTCTCCTGGTTAATGCACACCTTCTCCTGCTTCTTTGCATGTGCATGAATTTTCCTTGGATACTAGAAATTGTGAGCATTATGTTATCTTCTTTGAAGAAACATTATCTTTTCTTCTTTTAAACAAGGCTGTACTTTGTCTTATAGTCAATTTCTTTTTTCTTTTTTTTTTCTTTCTTATTTTAAAGTCAATTTGTAAAGCTAGATTTCATGATTTGTTTTGAGAGTCAGTATTTCAGATTGTTTAAAGGTAAGAATAACTTTTACTCTGGGGTAGTTTGACCCTATAACCAAAGTGTGAAATCTGCTATCTCTGTGGAATGCCCCAAGTGTTTGGTGAGGCATATCAGTTACTTCAACCTGGCTGGAAGTGGCTGCCAAAGTCACTATTGTTTTGCACAAGAAAAAGAAGGGTTCAGGGAGTCCAAGAAAGCATGATACACATTTTCAAAGGAAGGTGTGTGAGCAACTCCCCACCCACAGCAAGTGATTCAGTATCCTGAAAATTAAAATTGGATAAAAACTAGTTAAATTATCTGTCTATTCAGATTAAAGGAACTAATTAGCAATTCTGAAGTTTTTTCAGGAGTTTATTCTTCAAGTATGGTATTCTACCTGGTATCATAGAAAAGAGGGCCTTAATTAAGCAGTATTGAATTCCATGAACAAGTAAGTGTTTATGTGCTAACAATGAAATGAAATTCTTAAAGTTTAGGAATTTGAGTATTATATAATGGTTTTTATATGCTGTATCAATTATCAATGCCCAATGACAAGTTAGTAAAACCATGGTAAAATCTATGGTTTAATACAACTATTTATCTTTTGTAGGTACTAAATTTCAGCTAACTTGATCAAGGATACATAGACTTACCAAAATAGGCTGAGTATGATTCCTGTGGAGGTGAATAAATCAATTGTTCCTACTGACTTTCTACAGAAGGTGGAACTGCCAAAGGAATGATGATCACATGTTCTGGTGACAGCCAGGAACCATTACACCAGGAGATTCCTTCACATAGTTTCCCACCTGCTGAAGCATGGATTTTCACAATTCACAGCTCCATACACAAGCTGAGACTTAGCTAAAACTTATCTCCAAAGTTTGAGGGTTTTGTTTTCATTGTCACTGCCTTATTTTCCAACAATATAAATATCTTAATCTTTGAATGAATTTGTATCTATTCTAGACTTACAGTCTGATCAAGCTGCACAAAATGAGATTCTCCTCACTTTATATCCTATTTTCCTCATTTTTTCCTTCCAGATTTTCCCTTAATAGACTAAATCGATCCAGTCTACCTATATCTAATCATCCCACTCCAAAGAACTCCAACTGCACCTTTACAAATTTCTCTACAGCTCTTCAAATGTGGGATTCTTTATACTCCCTAATGCTCAGACTACCTCTTCTTTCCTATCTCATCAAGAGAGCCTTGAAATTCCCAAATGACAGGAATGACAATTGAGAAAGGAAGGATACACCTTGTGCTGTCCTCTCTACTCTGTCCCCTGGTCCCTGAGTTTCTCCTCTGCTGATACCATCTTTGCAAAAGGAATGATGATCAAATGTCCCAGTGGCACCCAGAAATTATGACATCAAAAGTGATTTCACATAGTTTCCTACTTGCTAAAGAATAAAATGTCTCAATTCATAGCTCCAGCAACAAATTGAAACTTATCTTCTGGACTCTCCCAGTTTCTGTATCAATAACTTACCTCACTGGATAATACTTAAATATAATCCTTAAGTCAGAGCATTACTCTTCAGCTAACCAATTTTTTAAGTTTTCATAGCTCATGAGAGAACTATTAAATGCAAGTGAGCATTTTTCACATTTAATGAAAATCTTTTTTAGTACCTACATTTAATGCTAAGTTCCCATTGTTCTGTTTTCATAGGATTTATGTTATATGAAATTGGCATTTTATATAACTAAGTTGATGTTAGACAAATCTTACCTCTACCTTCTTTTTCTTACTAGGGTGCTGTATGTGAACAGCTGATCACAAATTCAGCTGAGAAACTACTTAACTGTGTCATAATTAATAACCTGAAATAATTTCTTTGATGATAGAATCACTATCAAAGAATAAGCATATTTAAAATTTTTAATTATGAATGTAGTTTTTAAAGTTTGACATTAATTTCAGGGACAATAATTTCTCAGCACTGTTGGATGCTAGATTGCTTCTCTGCTCACTGTGTTATACATTTGTGAAGTTAAATAGATCACTTTGAATGAACATTTTAAATAATATTAATAACCTTTTTTCATAAAATATAACTCAGGAAGGACCTTTTTAGTTACATATCTTCTAGAAATAACTCTGTACCTGGAATTTATAGTTTGGCAAATCTTATAAACATCCCTATCTTCAACTACTGAAAATGGTTCAGTCTGTAGCAACCATCTTGACAAGTTTTTCTTCTGTTTTTAGTCTCCATTGTTCATAACAATAAAGAATTGTCCTTGTAAAGAATTTTTGTAATATCTGTTGTCTTGAATTTTGATTAGTGAGAACAAAATGTGTCCTGGATACCTCATCATTTTTTAATACCTTCTTCTTTTCTTTATACATTTTTCATTTTTTTGCTGTATCTGTATTAAAGAAGATATATTAGGAAGTAGTTGCACACGATTTTTTTGTTCCTCCCATCTCATTTTGCTTTTAATTTATTCTTATAAGATGTGAAAATTTTTCAAAGAGGACTTTTTCTTGAGAGATTCATGGCTTAAGTAGAGTTAGTAACTGGAAATTAAATACAATTCATAAAGTTTAATTTGTTTAATGTTATGAATGCTAATATGCCAAATAGTCTGCACCAACTGGAATTGTGATTATAACACCATCTATTTTGTTCTTTCTTACATTATTATTTAATTTTTTATAAAATATGTATTGGTTCAAGAAGAATTTTATTCTTCTTAATGTTGCACAGTTAACAATTCTCTCTTAATATTTGTATTAATTATCAGTCTCTTTCACTATTTGTTTTACCAATTAAATGTGCTTTCTTTGTGCACATAGTTTTAACAATCATTGCTAATTACTCCAACACTTTAGTCTGGCAATAGTAAATATTAACATACATAAACTGAATGATAGAATGTTAACATATGAAGCACACAAGGACATTTTTGCTTCAAGTTACATCTAGAATACTTTGAAAAGAAATGAACTATAAATTTACGTGACTTGCCTGATTTGTATAACTGGTATTTTAATGCTGATTAGATGTGATGGCATCTACATATTTACTGTGTCACTGATAAAGCATGAGTTCTGGGATGCCAGATAAGACACTGATGTGGACATTGAGTCTTCTAGTCTTTCAAAAGCTGAGATTAAACCTGAAGCCAAATAGATTTGGGCTGGAAACTGAGGCAATTTTTGGTACATTGTATGCCAACTGTCCATTCCCAATTTACATATAAAAGAAGTCTTTACAATTAAAAAAATATTTCTTTGCTTAGCAAGAATGAATAGTTCTTCCTGCCCAATTCAAGTATCCAGTTATATTATGGAAAATTATAAGCATTAGTAAAATTAGAGTGATGGTACCATTGATCTCCACGTAACACGATGCAGCTTCAATTATTACTAACTCTTGGCTATTATTTCCTCCATATTCTCACTCACAATTTACCCCTCTGCCAGATTATTTTGAAGCAAATCTGAGAGATCATAATATTTCACATAACTTTTCAGCATGTATCTCTAAAAGACTAAAGCTAAAAAAAGCTCCCAAACCCTACAGTGTCATTAGCACTAAAATGTTAATGATTTCTTAGTAATTTCAAATATCTAGTCAGTATTAAATATTCCTGATTGTCTCCAAATTTTTTTCTTAATGTTTATTCAAATAAATAAGATCCATGTATTGCAACTGATTGTTACTCTTTAGATTTTATCCTCCATTCTTTCATATTTTTGTAATTTATTTTTTGAAGAAATTATATTGTCTTTTATAGTTTCTTATAGTCTGGGTTTTGTTGATTACATCCTGCTGGTGTCATTTAATGTTTTTCTCTCTCCTGTATTTTCAGTAAATTGGTAGTTATGTCTAATATACATTCAAATCTAAATTGACCGATTTAGTTTGGAAGAACACTGATGGAATTTTTGTGCTCCGGTCTCTTTCTGTTACAAATAGTGAATAGCTTTGTTCATGTATCTTTTTATACTTTTTACAGTATAGTTATCAAACAGATCTTTACAATTAAGATGGCTAGGTCAAGGAGTAAATCCATATGAAATTTTGCTACATGTCTCTAAATTCCCTTCTTTGTGGGGCTGCATTGTTTTATTCCCACTAGCAACATATGAAAGAACATTTCCCCAGGGCCTCAAAATATGTTTTTTTTAATCATGTGAGTTTTTGCCAGTCTGATAGATGAGAAATTACATCTTAGTGTAGTTGTTTTCTTTTTATTTGGGTTAACATTTCTGCATTGAGGTATAACTTGCATGTAGTAAAGTGCATAAGTGTTAAGTGCACATCTCAGTGAATTTTGACGAATAAGTACACACATGTAAGTAACTGTCCACTAGTTATTGTTTATATCTAAAGATGGATCTTCTGTCCCAAAAGGCTTTCATGGCATTTCAAGATGCCTATTTAGAGTTTTGTTATCGTGGATCATCATAATAAACCACATAAGAAACCTCTAGCCTCTGATTCTTTTATGAATTTGTTATTTTTGTTATTTTTAATTAATTAGCATTCTGCTTAAATCACCCTCCACCTTAAATACTGATTTCATATGGCTTTTGCCCAGCAAAATGAACTGGAAACACCTAGAAATCTCTCCATTGATAAAGATACAACTTTAAATCTTTTTGTTCTTTTAAGACTTCATTTTTGGCCTGAGGATAGAAGTGGAGTCAATGAACGAATTTACAAAAAATCAGGATGTTTGGCAAAATATTGGAAGTGTCTAGTGAAAAATAGTAGTTTTATTTTGACTTTTATTGTCTACTTAATTTGAAGGGCCCCCACGAGTAAGATGGCGAACTTCCAGCTTCTCTTCGGGGGTCCTCGGTTCCTGCCGGCACCACCTGAAGCCCAATCACCTCTTGCACCCCCCCCAATCCCAGCACCTAGCCAATAGCCACCAGTCCCGTAGAAGTAACACCACAATCACCCCATGCCCCTTCCTATATAACCCAGCACCTTTCCCTAATAAAGCGGAATTCTCCGGTGAATTGCTGCTGTGTGTCACTCCTTTCCTTTCATTGGTGCCGAAACCCAGGAGACGGGACACCCCAACTGGGCCCTGTCTTCCCCCCGACACCAGCAGCAGCTTGCCCTCATCCTCTTTTTCCGGTGCTGGCTCATCACACTCACCACTCCTCTCTGGCCTTCAGGTAAGTTTTCCCCCGGAGTGGGCCACTCTTCCCTGAGCTATCGCAGTACCATTGACCGTGAACGTCCGGTAAGGCTCTGACGCTCAGGGATGAGGAGGGAACTCTCCCCACCTCCGGCCTTCACAGCTGCTGCAGACCCTCAGGACCCCCTCCAACAGCCATAAATTGCCACCTCCAGCCTTCACGGCTGCAGCAGACCCTCAGGTCCCCCTCCAACAGCCATAAATCGCTGCCTCCGGCCTTCACAGATGCTGTAGACCCTCAGGCCCCCCTCCAACAGCCATAAATTGCCGCCTCCAGCCTTCATGGCTGCAGCAGACCCTCAGGCCCCTCCTCCAACAGCCATACACGAGGTAACTCTTTGTGGATGAGAACGCTCCCTTTTCCCCTTCCTCCTTCCGTTCTGCCTGCCAAAATCCATTCTGTCTGCTGAAAATTCCTAGTACTAGGTACCTCGTGACTCCGGCACTCTGCCTTCTTAGGGAAGTCTGGGTGACAACCCACACTTCCTATGAAATTCCGACTCATGTACGAGTTTCCGCAGACCACCAAGGATCATCAGGGATGCCCTTTGTCTCCTTGTCGTCTGCCTCCGGTCCGAGGATTTCCGTTTGTCTTCCCCTGTTTGTCTCCTTCTCTGTCCTTTAACCATGGGAGCCTCCTCATCCCTCCCTGAAAGTTCACCTCTTGAATGCCTGCTTAAGCATCTGGCTACCCTATTCCTAACACCTGATATAAAACCAAAACTTCTCCATAAATACTGCTCCCAAGATTGGCCGACATACCCTCTAGACGATAACAACCAATGGCCTGCAGGGGGAACTCTTGATCCTAACATCACTCCCAATCTCTTTAACTACTGCCAGCGCCTGAAAAAATGGAAGGAGATCCCTATATCGAAGCTTTTCGCCTCCTAGCTCAAAATTCCAGCCTCTGCATCACCTGTTCCCCATCCCAAGTTCTCTTAGCCTGAAAGCCGTCTCCCTCCCCTCCCCACACTCCCAGTCCCTCTTCAATTACCTTTGACACAGCTGATGAGCCTCCGCCATACAGGCTTCCCCCTTCGGCCCCTCCCCCTCCTACAACCCCTCCGACCCCCACTGCTGCTGCTGCCTCCACCCCCACAGAAGCCTCCCATCCTCTCCCTTCCCCCTCCTCTCCTCCCTCCACCACCATCTCCTCCCCCACCTCACCCCCTCCGCCTCCATCCCCCTCACCTTCCCCCCTCTGGCAGATCGAGCCTGAGCCTTTCAGCCCCCCTCTAACTAGGTCCCAAGAGCCTACTCCACCTTTGCCCCCTCAGACTCGGTCCCGAGGGCCTCCCAAAATTATCGTGTCTTTGCCCCCATTACCCGTTTCCCCTCCCCCACAGACTGAGCCAGAACCCTTCAGTTCCCCTCAGACTCAGTCTCAAGGGCCTCCCAAAATTATCGCCCCCCTCCGGGAAGTAGCAGGATCCAAAAGCAGCATGCACGTTCACGTCCCTTTCTCTTTAGGAGATTTAGCCCAACTTGAGAAATGCCTAGGTTCCTTTTCCACTGATCCCACGACATACATCAAAGAGTTTCAATGGACCCTCCAGTCTTACAGCCTCACACATCATGACATTTTCATGCTCCTGGCCAATACTCTCCTCCCTGAAGAGCGTAGATGAGTTTGGGACTTCGCCCAAACTCACACTACTGAAACCCACAGGACTGACCCCACCTACCCCCCTGGCCCCACCGCTGTCCCCAAACAAGACCCACTCTGGGATTATAACACCGCCATGGGTCTCCGCTCTCGAGATATTTTTGCCTCCTGCTTAATAGCAGGTCTGAAAAAGGCACCTCATAAAGTAGTCAATTTTCAAAAGCTTCAAGACATAATTCAAAAGAGGGACAAAACTCCCTCCGAGTTCTTAGACAGACTCACTCAAGCCCTATTACAGTATACCAGCCTAGACCTAGAAATGCCTGATGGAAGACATATCCTTATGACATACTTCCTAGCTCAAAGCTACCCTGACATTAAAGTTAAACTGAAAAAGTTAGAACAGGGCCCCACTACCCCACAGACTGAGATCCTAACAATGGCCTTTAAAGTCTTCCATAACCGGGAGGACGAGAAAGAACGCTGTAAACAAAAGGCTGATCAGGCCAATTTCCAGATGTTGGCCCAGCTGATAAAACCACAACCTAGGCAGCCCTCAAACAAGCCCCCCCCCCAGGAGCTTGTTTCAAGTGCGGAAAAGAGGGACATTGGTCAAGGGCGTGCCTCTCCCCCAGATCTCCTACCACCCCATGCCCCAGATGCCACAAAAAGGGCCACTGGGGGTCTGATTGTCCAACCACCCGAAGGGGAGGCTGGACGAACAAGCCCCATCCTAAGCCCGCCATAGTGGGGCTTGCAGAGGAAGATTGACGTGGCACAGGGGCTTCTCACCTGACCATTTCCATCATCAAACAGGAGCCCAGGGTTACTTTAATAGTAGACAGTTGCCCCATCTCCTTCCTCCTAGATACAGGAGCCACCTTCTCAGTTTTGCGAGAATACCAGGGCCCTACCACGCCTGCCATTACTCCTATAGTTGGGGTAGGAGGTAAACAGATTTTCCCATTAACCCCCCCCCCCCGCTTTTATGCACAATCCAAGACAATCTCATACCTTTCTCCCACTCCTTCCTGGTTATGCCCCAGTGTCCCATCCGTTTACTAGGATGGGACATCCGTTCTCTCCTCCATGTTTCCATAACTATATCCACTCCAACAGCCCCCAGTACTCCCTTTCTGATGGCCCTCATAGCCAACGACCCCCCTCTACCCAATGAAAGCTCCAATTCCGCTCTCATTCACCCTGTAAATCCCAAAGTTTGGGACATCTCAAGCCCCTCCGTGGCTCCATGTCCTCCTGCCTCTATCAAATTACGTGACCCCTCTCAGTATATCTGTCAGGCCCAATACCCCCTAACCACTTCAGCCCTCATAGGCCTCCAACCCATCATTCAAGATCTCTTAAACAAACATTACCTCAGACCCACTCACTCCCCATTTACTACTCCCATATTATCTGTTAAAAAAACCAACGGATCTTTCCTCCTTGTCCAAGACCTTCACCTCATCAACATGGCTGTTATCCCTATCCATCCCTTAGTTCCAAATCCATACACCCTTTTATCGCAGATCCCTGCCTCGGCATCCCACTTCTCAGTCCTAGATCTCAAGGACGCATTTTTTTCTATCCCTCTGGACCCCTCCTCCCAAGATTTTTTTGCCTTCACCTGGACAGACCCATACACAAGACATTCCGAACAACTCACTTGGACAGTTTTGCCACAAGGCTTCCGAGATAGTCCCCATATTTTTGGACAGGTCCTAGCTCAAGACCTCAAACAGTTGCATCATGATCACTCTGAGTCCACCTTATCACAATACGTGGACGATCTTCTACTCTGCAGCCCCTCGTGGGAACAGTCTCAACTTAACACTGCTTCCCTACTTAACCTACTAGCTTCTAGAGGTTACCGAGTATCCCCCGTCAAAGCTCAAATCTCTTCCCCTTCTGTCACTTACCTCAGATTCCTTCTGTCTCAACAAAGAAAGTCCATTAACTTAGACAGAAAATGACTCCTCTCTGACCTGCCCATTCCCAAAACCAAGACAGAAATCCTTTCCTTTCTGGGCCTGACTGGGTATTTTAGAGCATGGATCCCTAACTTCTCCCTGTTGGCAAAACCCCTATACGACCTCAGCAAGGGCCCCCCTGAAGAGCCATTATCATCCTCACCCCGACACTCCTTCATTAAGCTCCATCAAACCCTTGTAGAAGCCCCAGCTCTCCATCTTCCTGATTTGTCGAAGCCCTTCTCATTATACATTCATGAGAGGTCCAGTCAAGCTCTAGGAGTCCTAGGCCAATATTATGGCCCATCCTTTGCCCCAGTAGCTTATCTATCCAAGCAATTAGACCCCAGTTTGGGAATGGGCCCCCTGCCTATGGGCATTAGCCACTGGAAAGCTCTTGCAGAATGAAGCTCATAAACTGACATTCGGGGCGCCCCTTACCATTCTGTCCCCACATCACCTAAAGGACCTCTTAACCTACAAAAGTTTACAGAATCTCCCTCCCTCCAGACTCCTGACCTTACTGTCCTCTTTCCTCCAAAATCCAGACATTTCTTTCCTCCCCTGCCAACCCTTGAATCCGGCCACTCTTCTTCCTCTGCCCTACTCTCCTCATACTCCCTCGCACGATTGCCTAGAAGCCCTTCACAACTTCCTTCTGTGCGACTCCACAATCTCCGAAGGAGCCCTCTCACACTCCGACCTCATCTGGTTTATTGATGGGTCCTCCTTTAAACATGAGGGCACCCACTATGCAGGATACGTAGTAGTCTCCCTCGAAGACGTCATCGAGGCACGAGCCCTACCCCCTGGTACAACCAATTAGCAGGCCGAACTCATTGCGGCCACCAGAGCTTGCACTCTGGCCCGGGATACGTCTCTCACACTGTACACTGACTCCAAGTACGTATTACACATTCTCTTGTCTCACGCAGCAGTATGGAAAGAATGAGGCCTCCTCACCACAAAAGGAAATTCCATAACTAATTCAGCCTTAATTACTAAACTTATAGAGGCTTCACAACTCCCCCACTGACCAGGCATAGTCCACTGCAAATCACATCAAAAGGATGACTCCCCCATTGCAAGAGGTAACCACAAAGCCAACAGAGTAGCCCGGTCAGTTGTCCTATCAGAAGACACACCAGACAACAATCCATCTGCCCTTGCAGTTTTAGCCTTATCACAAGACACCCTCTGTTCCCAGGACAAAGAGTCTCCTTCCGCTTCTTACACGATCTGTTCCATCCCAGCCCCCAATCCTTGATCCCTTTTTTACAATCCTTTTTTCCTTTCTCTCCTGAAGATAAAACCCTACTTGACCAAATCACCCGCAAGTGCACCATCTGCCAACGCACTAACCCTAATACCCCCCTCAAGGCCCGACCCTTCCCAGCTCATCAAGCAAGGGGCAATGTCCCCGCCGCAGATTGGCAAATAGACTTCACTAACATGCCCCCTGTACGGCATACCAGATACCTACTCGTGCTAGTAGATACATTTTCAGGATGGGTTGAAGCTTTCCCCACCACTAACAAACGAACGTCTGCAGTTGCCTCTATCCTCCTCACCCAGATCTTTCCTAGGTTCGGGAGGCCCACTTCCCTCCAATCAGATAACGGCCCTGAGTTCACTGCCCAAATTATCCAGAACCTCTCCAAGTCGCTCTCGCTCCCCTGGCATTTACATTGTCCTTATCGACCACAGGCTTCGGGAAAAGTAGAAAGAACCAATAGGACTCTAAAGGACATCCTGACCAAACTATCTCTAGAACTACACCTTGACTGGGTTTGCTTACTTCCCTTAGCTCTACTCCCAAAAAAACCTTCCTTCTTGTCGCCCTTTGAGATCATGTACAGCCGCCCAATTCTACCCCCGGGGCTCCCTTCCCACAAAGGACCAATTCCTCCCAATATGGCCCTTCTGCTACTCTCTCTCCTCCTCACTGAATTGTAGAAATATCAGGATTGGTTCCTCCCTGATCCATCCGCCTCCCAAAATCCTCCTGTCTTACAGCCCGGCCAACTAGTGTTTTATAAGCCGCCAGAGGATCGGCCCCCTCTCACCCCAAAATGGGAAGGTCCACACCCAGTTATTCTCTGCACCCCCTCGGCCGCCAAGCTCTCACTGCCTGATAACTCTGTCACCCCTTGGATTCATATCTCCAGGTTGAAACCAAATACCCAGGACCCACCTTCTCTGGACACCCAAGACCCATCAGTCACAATCCAGAGTCCCTCAGATAGAGCCCAAGACGCTGTCTACTCTGCCACGCCTCATCCCTCTGATCCCTTGAAGCTCCACATCTCCCATTCACCCCCTTTGCCATCCATACCCGAATCATGACTTTTTCCTCCTTTACTGCTCTCTCACTTTTTTTCCTCATTCCCGTTGTCTTCCCCGCCACCCCAGCCTCCTTTGTATGGCGATTCAAAGTCAGACAAACTTACACACAGCATCAAACAAAGGTTACTGCCCTCATTGCCACACCAGACTGCCCTCTGAAAGGCTGCTCTGAGCCTTTGTACCTCCACTTTCCTCCCTCCACCGAAGTGTTCACTAGCAGCTACCTTTATTCTCCCTACCTCTGCTTCCTCTATGACCAAAGACAAGCCCATTGCAGGCAATGGCAAGACACCTACAGATGTCCCTACTGGTCTTGCGCCATTCACTACATGGGTAACTTCCAGTACCCACAGCATTACTCCTCCAGCCGTTTCATGAAATATCCCAATGGCTTATTCTCCTTATCAATCCCAGATCCCTGGGACTCTCGATGGGCCGCCAGAGTCACAGCCTCAGTTTACTATGGGGGGTCCTCGACACCCCACGGTACCCTTCATATCTCTCGAGAGTATGTTCCCTCTCACTCCCAGATCTCTCAAGTTGCATCAGATATTGGACATTCCAAAAAGGTCATTATCCAAACTCTTGACGGCGCCTCTTCATCTTCCTATTCCTCCTACTCTTGGTTACAGCTCATTCAGGACACCACCATCTTTCTCAACCACACCCTCAACACCGCCAATTGTTTCTTGTGTGCATCACTACAGCGCCCACTGCTGGCCGCCGTGCCCCTCGATATTTCCAACTACTCCTTCCATGCAGAAGGACAACCCCTCCGCCCCCTGGCAGACATACCCCTATGGGAACCAGAATACGCAGATAATCTCACCATCCACCACTGTGTAGGCCCGACTCCAACTCCCTCCAGTGCACTTCACTGCCTCTCTATCTACACCCCTACCTCCGGCTCTAAGACTTTCACGCAACCGGGACACTTCTTTTGGTGTAATGGCAGTCTTTTCAACTCACTGCCTCCCAACTCCGATACACCCTGCATTCTCGTCACCCTAATCCCACAGCTTACACTTTACAGCATGGCAGAATTCCTTGAGCTCCAACCTCTCTTGCCCTCACGCACAAAACGGCTGCTTTCCTTCCCATCATGGTCAGTATCTCTTTAACCACCTCAGCCATTGGGGCAGGGTTTTCGGGAGGAGCCTTGGGTCACTCTCTATGGGCAATTAAAGATCTCAACGCCAAGCTTGAGGGAGCCCTGACATCCACTGCCGATTCCCTAGCCTCTCTCCAAAGACAGGTCACTTCGCTAGCTAAAGTCACCCTTCAAAACCGGTGGGCCCTAGATCTGCTTATAGCCGAGAAGGGCAGCACCTGCATCTTCCTCCGGGAAGAGTGCTGCTATTACATCAACGAATCCAGAATTGTAGAAACTGACACCACCAAACTCACCGATCTTGCCTCCAGTCTCCACTCTGCTTCCAATTCCAACCCATTCTCTTCAATACTAACAAACCCCCTCCTCACCTGGCTCTGGCCCATTGCAGGCCCCATAATAATCATTCTTCTCGCCTGTCTCTTCTTACCCTGTATAATAAAGTTCATCAAATCCCAAGTCGGAAAAATCTCTAATCAAGCTTTCAACCAGCTTTTACTCAGGAACTACCAGCTTCTAGCCACAGAAGATCCCTCACCCTCACGTGACCTCCTCATCACACGCTGAGATGGACCCCTCTCTCTGCTTGAAACTGTTCCTGGAAACAATGGCCGCAGACGCCTGGCTCCTGACACCCGTATCCTCTTGGCACCATTGGAATCAACAAGTCCTCGACCTATGGTTACAGGGAACCTTCATTGATTTCCAACCTGAAGAAGTCCACATCTACTCGTCCTTACTGTGGGGAGTCCTATCAACCCTTTCCTCCCAATCCTCAAGCCCTCACTCCCTTCTCCTCCCCCGTTCAGCAGGAAGCAGTCAGAGAGAAAGCAACGTCCACAACCCCATAGAGGAGAAAGGGGGGAACGAAAGGCCCCCACCAGTAAGATGGCGAACTTCCAGCTTCTCTTCCGGGTCCTCAGTTCCCGCCAGCGCCACCTGAAGCCCAATCACCTCTCGCCCCCCTTCCAATCCCAGCACCTAGCCAATAGCCACCAGTCCCATAGAAGTAATACCACAATCACCCCATGCCCCTTCCTATATAACCCAGCACCTTTCCCTAATAAAGTGGAATTCTCCGGTGAATTGCTGCTGTGTGTCACTCCTTTCCTTTCATAATTGGTCTTTCCCTGGCCCCAAAGCAGCAGCATTGATTTCTATAAGCTATAAAAATGAGTTTTAATTTTTATATGTAATATGGACCAAATATGTCAAAGATATCTAATTTTAAAAGTTGTGTCTGTTGCAACAAACTATAGAGGTAAAATGAGTTTTAGACATTCTTAAAGCAAACAGTAGAGTGTCAGATTTTAGAAGCACTATGCACTTTTATTTTTTCAGTAGGTAAAATAGATTGCTGAATGTTTTCCTGAAGTTTCCTGTTCTTATGTAAATGTACTTTGTTCCTAGCTTTCATAATTGTACACTCTTAAGGCCTCCTGAGGAAAAGATATGACTTTGACTTTGTGGTTTTTTAAACTAATGTCTGGGTTATTTTGTTTTCTTATACCCCTAATTTTGAATCAGTAACTAGAACAGCAGAAGGATACACTCAAGGTTAAAGTAATAAGTGAACGACAGCTAGAAATAGCATGCATTATAAAGAGTCTTTTTAGGAATTGTCTTCTGAAGATTTTATATCTTCAGCATTGATCTGTTAAAGCTTTCAAGCTACTAAAAGCAGAGAAAATATGAAATTTATTTCATCAAGTTTCTGATTTGAGAGTAGTACTTTTGTAGATGTTTCAAAGTATGACTATGGAATACACCAGTGGAGTTCACCATACACATGACTATCAGTCAGTCTAACCAGGAAACAGTCGCTACTCCTGGACTTAGAGTGGAGGGGTCTTTAATGTAGGACAGGTTTTCACACGGGATAGATCTGAGAAGCCAAACAGAGCTGGGAAACAACCCAGGGATTAACAACAGCAGGAATCATTGCTGTGCCTGGGTCAGAGGGACTTAAAAGCAAGGCTTTTCACATCCCATGGGCTGAGGTTACACTGAGATAGTTGTAGAACCATCAAGAGATAGTAGTAGAACTAGCAAGGGAAGTCGGAGTGATGGAGAAGATACAGAGGCTCCTGGAGACCCCTCTGAGGATGGAGAAGGCAGGATGAATAATCCTTTGGCTTCTTCTTTCTCCCTCCTTTCAGTCTCCTACTATCGGTGTCTCTCTTTGGCTGAACCCAACTGGAAGCCAGCTGAGAGCTATACCTGAGAAACCCAGGCTGCTATGTGATATGGAGCAGGTCAGGGAGATGGCCAAAAATGGATCTTAAGGCAAACAGACCCAGACCTGACACAACTTGTCAACAGCAACTCCACCACAGTAATAATGTGCTACATTTTTTAAAAGTCAAAATGTAAATTGAGTTGAAAATTTGGATTTCAATATTACATTACTTTCACTCTTTCTTTGTTAAGTACATTCAAATAAATATTTGCCTAAAATTGAAAACCTTTAGTTACAAATTTTTACTTATAAAAATTTATTTACCAAGTTGAAAGGTTAAAATAGCATGTTCAAGGTCATTATTTCTAGTAGGTGCTGAAGCTGGAACTAAAGCCAGGCATCTAATAATTTGCCAATGACATTTTCCCATTCTATGCTGAAAAATCAGATAAAAACCAATTCAAACACCTAGGTTCAATGTGACTTTGATGTTTATGAGCTTGATAATCTTGACCAAGTCTTATAACCTCTCTGAACTTGTGTCATCATCTGTAAAATGGGTATAATGATGCTCATGATGCCTGGCAGGGAAGATGTGTCAAAAAGGTGAGAGAACATATGGAAAGCTCTTGAAAAATTTTCTGGGACTGCATGAATCAAAGTTTTATTTATTGTATGTGTGGGTTATTGCACATTTTTTTTACAAATACTTCACAATTACTTTCACAAACATAGTTCTTAATTTGGTTAGTACTCCAAACCATTTTCTCTTCACTTCCCTACTTTTTGTTTAACATAGCATTGACATTAAAGTAGATTCTATGTTAGAAGATGCACTCATTGGACTGAAAAAGAGTTAAGTCTTTAACTTAGAAAATACAGATTAAACATTTCCATTGTGGAAAAATTGAAATTCCTTTTCTTTGTTCCTTTAAATCTAGATCAGAAAAGCAGTGAAAACTTCATAGATATCTAAGGAACAAACACTAATAAAACAACACAAACAAGTGTGGTGGCAGGAACACCAAAGGTTAAATGAAGTCAGGTAAGAACTGTGGGAAATCTCAGCCAGAACACAGAGGAAGTACTAAGAGTTGTGCTTATCTAGTTAGATGTTCTATAACTTTCCATATTAATTAAACCATTGTAATCAAACTTTAAAGTTACACTTTGAATGTGAGTCAGATTAAAATCCTTTCATTTCCTCAGTTTAATTTGGAATATGGTGAATATATTAATATAGTTTTTGCTTTCCTTAGGAAAAAAAAGATAATCTTATATATTTGCTAGTCACACTTCTGTACTCCCATTTATATTTGCAATTTCTTATACTTAGCACATTGGATTATAATTTTTTTACATGTTTGTTTTCCCTCTAATGTGGTAAACAAGGGCAAACATTCCATCATATCCATCTTTTCATTGTAGGATACATAGAAGGAGATGTATACATGCTTCCAGTGAGTGAATGAATCAAGGAACTACGGGATTCAAGTTATTCAGTGATTTCTAGACGTAGCTGCGTCATGACTAACTTATTGACTTCGGATTTGGGACTTTTGTCATTTCCAGCAGTCACTTCAAGATGAATTAAAACAGAATAATGATTCTATACTTGATCATAATTGTAATCTTTGAAAAATACTTTTCTTCTCAAAGGTCAAGGCAAAAAAAAAGAAGGCAGATGTGTTTCCCCTCCATTTGAGGCACATACTAGTTTTAATGGTGTTGGTATTTATAAATTATGCTTTTTAAAATGGATGTTTTTAAGCAAATGTTTTATATCAAGATAGATAATTTTTGTGGTCTTATTCTAAGTCAAATTTCCAAATACCATTAGTTTTACTTTTAATGTACATGCTTTTCATATTAATAGTTTATTATTCTATTAAGGTCCTTACCTGTGAAGTTAAAATCTCATGATTGGAAATGGTTTACACCATTGTATAACTTAAAATGTAGGAAACAAAATTACATAGGCTATCATCAGATTGTCGCTACAAAAACAAACCAGACCTGTCTTATCCCTCAAAAAGTCACCTTTTGTGGTGAAAACACTTGAGCTCATTGGAATTTTTTTAATTCACATAACTTGAAACATGATAAAAAAGAAAACAGGAAGTTTTAACAAAGGTGTTTAATGAGGGTGTTCACCGTTGCAAGCTCAAATTACAGGAAGAGACTGGTGAACGGCTTTTACCTTGGCTGCGCCACACCGTTCTTAATGTATGTATCAGGTATTCTTGAGCTAGATAGACGACGCATGCGCACGCCATTATTGGCTGATCTGGAACACACAGAGATGACCGAAGTAAGGCACATTCAAGTGATGATGACCCTGATGTCCTGGAACGTGTAAGGGCTGAAAACTGGGCAGAAAGAATTCCAAGGTAATTCCCTTTGTTATTTTAGAAAGTAGGCTAATTTCAAAATGCGTTCAGTGAAATTAAAAAATAATAATAATAAAGAGGAAAGCTAGAGAAATGGCTAGATTTGTGGAGAATTTAGGGACCACCAAAAATCAGGAGTTTAAGCTCTATCCGTGTTTCTCAACCTTTAAAAATCGACATTCCTTTTAACAAAAGATTGAAAGTACCGTTTGAGAGTCTCAGGCCTGCAGAAGCTAGGGGCCTATAATGACATCTAACTATTGGGTAATTTAGTCTGTGGCAGGTCATATGTTAAGTACCGCATATGCTTCATTTCATTCAGTGCTTACAATGACCGTACAAAATAGGTATCATTGCTCTCCCCATTTTATAGATGACAAACTTGAGGTTCACAGTATTAAAGCTATTTGCAGAAGGTAATTCATCTACTTTATGTGAAGATGGTATTGGAGCACTTGCCTTTAACTCTTGTGCTCCATGAACTTGGAATTGAGCAGCTTTTTCTTTTTTACAGAGTTCCATTCATACCAACTAAGATCTAATTGGTCTAGCCTTGCTGGAAATGAAAGAGTTGCCAAACTTTAATTCTTTTAAATCTATATTAAGGACACTAGACATGTTAAATTTCTAAATATAAAATTATGTTTTATAATTTAAAATAATAAAATGCAATATTTGGAAAGGTAATCAATTTTTACTATAATTCATTTATAAAATTATATTTAATATTTAATATGCTTTCTCAAACAACACCCCATGAAGAGCTTGATACACATTCCTGGGGCATTTGCTCCCTTGTTTCAGAACGACTGGTTTAGAGGTTAAGGAGAAAGTTATTTATATTGGCCATATGGTAAAGAATTACAAATTTTAATAAGAATACTAAAATACTAAGTACCTTTTGAATATTAAGATACTAAATACTTTTTGAATACTAAAACTTGGAGGGTTTATTTGTATACCTTACTATTTTACTATAATTCCTACAAGGAATGTTTTTATAACCAAACCTCTGTTAGAGATATTTGTAGTGTCTTGTTTATAATTTTAGTTTTACAGTACTATTTTAAAAGTAACACATTTATACAGAGGATATCATGCGGTTTTGCCAACATTTAAATGTTGTCTAGAAATGCATCTTTAAAGGTGAAATTGAGACCAGTATTCACACCATGTGTGTGATTCAGGGCTCCAGAAAACTCCCTCTGAGCCCAGCTCCTCAGCTCATACCTTAGTCAATGGTTGTGAGACTTCCTTGTCTGACCTTTGTGGTACGCTCACCTGGGACAAGCTCTTTTAAGACTGAGAAGCAGATCAAATAGCTGAGTCTAAGTTACCAGCAGTCTGAACTGCTGAGTGTGGGTGCCCGCTGTCTGAGCTGCTGAGTGAGGGTTCCCATTGTTTGAGTACTGAGTGAGGGTGCCCACCATCTGAGTGCTGAGTGAGGGTGCCCACTGTCTGAGCTGCTGAGAGCATCTGCTGTCTGAGCTGCTCAGTGAGGGTGCCCACTGTCTGAGTGCTGTGTGTGGGTGCCTGCTGTCTGAACTGCTGAGTGAGGGTTCCCATTGTTTGAGTACTGAGTGAGGGTGCCTGCCATCTGAGTGCTGAGTGAGGGTGCCCACCATCTGAGCTGCTGAGGGAGGTTGCCCGCTGTCTGAGCTGCTGAGTGAGGATTCCCATTGTTGGTGTACTGAGTGTGGGTGCCCACTGTCTGAGTGCTGAGTGTGGGTGTCCGCTGTCTGAGCTGCTGAGTGAGGGTTCCCATTGTTTGAGTACTGAGTGAGGGTGCCTGCCATCTGAGTGCTGAGTGAGGGTGCCCGCTGTCTGTGTACTGAGTGAGGGTTCCCATTGTTTGAGTACTGAGTGAGGGTGCCTGCCATCTGAGTGCTGAGTGAGGGTGCCCGCTGTCTGAGCTGCTGAGTGAGGGTTCCCATTGTTTGAGTACTGAGTGAGGGTGCCTGCCATCTGAGTGCTGAGTGAGGGTGCCCTGAGTGAGGGTTCCCATTGTTTGAGTCTGAGCTGCTGAGTGCCCACTGGGTGCCCGCTGTCTGAGCTGCTGAGTGCCCACTGTCTGAGTGCTGTGTGTGGGGTGCCCGCTGTCTGAGCTGCCATCTGAGTGCTGAGTGTGGGTGCCCGCTGTCTGAGCTGCTGAGTGTTGGTGCCCGCTGTCTGAGTGCTGAGTGAGGGTGCCCGCTGTCTGAGCTGCTGAGTGAGGGTTCCCATTGTTTGAGTACTGAGTGAGGGTGCCTGCCATCTGAGCTGCTGAGGGAGGGTGCCTGCTGTCTGAGTGCTGAGGGTGCCCACCGTCTGAGCTGCTGAGCTCCTTCCTTGTTGAAGGGATACAGCTTCGGCCTTCAGCCTTCTCTGGCGCCCTAATTTTCTGTGGGCCTCCTGGCTGTCGGTTTCATTTGTGGAACTACCATAATCTCTTGCTCTGCTTTAGGCACGCATAGCGATCCATGTCCCTTTGCATACTGGTCACTTAAACAGCTTCTGACTCCACCACTCCTTTGCACCCTGTGTTTCACTTGTTCTGCCCAAATTGGTAACTATGTAGGTACCCTGGAAATTTCAACAAGCTCTGGGTATATTTTGATGTTCTGAGGGGACTGATTCTACACCTAAAACTTTGGCACCATTCTGAAAGGGTGAGGATTTGTACTGAAAGTAGACTCCTGCAAGCTCAAAAACACTTCACAAGATGGTTGGTCTTGCAGATGGTCAGCACTGAAGCTGAGCATATCTAGGAAGTAGGTTAATATATCACTGAGGCAAATGGTCACACAAAAACTCAGAGGAGATTTTTGTGTGGTGCCACCATATGCAGTGGTACCAGGGGACGAGCCAAATAGCTTTCAGAGGTACTTAGATTGGCAGTTTTGGACCCAAGAACCCCCTTGAGATGTGGAGGAGGCTGTATGCGCTGCAGAGTTCCAGCTTGGTGAGCATCCAGGACCTAGTCCAGCATGAGGAGCAGGCCTGGTTCTTTTCGCCAGAGTTACTATTTTTAATGCTCTTGAGTCCGCTGCAATTTTTATCTATTGTTCTTAAATCATATTCTACAAAACAGAAGTATTCTTCAAGATAGTCCAATGAGGATAATGAATTTCATGCCCTATAAATTAGGAAAATATATTTCACCATCTTTTTGGGGAACCTAAATGCCCTTTAACATAATCAAGTTTCTGAAAAATCCTGTACTATAGAAACTTGTCTAATTTTGTTTATTTCACCATTTCCTATTTTTCCCAGCATCACATTGACATTCCTGTTTTATAGAACACAATTTAAGGAAATAGTAGCCTGCATTCAGAAGTTACTCCCAAATCCTTGTAGTTCTTCAGGACATAAAAAAATGCCTCATGATTTAATTGTGCAATCAGAACAATTAGAGAAACGGGCTGGTCCTGTCCTAAGGTCGGTCTGTAAGCCGGGACGGCGCAGGCCGACCTCCTGTATGAGCAAAGCCACTGCTCTTGTGGGTTTGTATTTCTGCTAAGGTTTCCCAGGTGCCGAAAATACAAGAGAGCTGAGCTAGATGGTTTTATAAGTGCTATGTTCTTGTTTAGAACAAACTCATTATGGAATAACCTCTGGTTTTACTCCACTATTATATACCCATCCTCCTTGTAACAGTTTCAAATGTGATCTCAGAAATCTAGTTTTCTGGCAAAAACTATATACTGGCAAAATAGACAGTAAAGTCTCATCTTTTATACAATACTAACAAAACCTCTGTCCCGTGTAAGTGAATTGGCTTGGAAGATGATGGCACATATATAAAATAGAATATTATGCAGCCATTAAAATAAATGATAATTATGAACATTTAGAAATATCTTTGAAATAATATTTTTAAAAACCCCAATAGAAAATGGTAACTATGACATAATAACAACTATTTAAAATATGCGCGCATTTTGTAGACAAGGGCTAGAAGCTTATATGCAAAAATGAAAGTCATCATTGTATTCATGTTAAAATTGTTTTTTCTTATTTTACACCATTTTTAATATTGCATTTTAATAATCATAATAAAAAGAAACGTGTTATTTCATTAAATAGTAAAACAAACCGTCAAGCACACACCTTCAACAAATATCTGTATTTTGCACACCTTACTTCGTCTATTCCCTTTAACAATGATTTTCCTTCCTTGAGTATTTTTTTTTGAAAGTGCATCTCTCATATTTATTGACCAAATCGTTGCTAACAACAATAAAATTCTGTAGAGGGGTCTCAATGCACAATCATTAATCAACCCCAAGCCTAATTCTCAACTGTCTTCAATCTTCTGAAGCATATCGAACAAGTTTTTACATTGCCCTCTATACCCATTTTGCTAAGAGCTTTTATCATGAATGGATATTGAATTCTCTTGAATGCTTTTTCAGCATCTATGGAGATGATCATGTGGTTTTTGTCTTTCTTTTTGTTTATGTGGTGAATGATGCTGATGGATTTTCGAATGTTGTACCATCCTTGCATCCCTGGGATGAATCCCACTTGGTCATAGTGTATGATCCTTTGCAACATCACATTACCAACATCAAACCTGTGTTTAAAAAAAAAGAAAAACCTGTATCCAAGTAGTATAATTTGGCCTGAAAGAACTAAACTGAATAAACTATCCCCAAGTCAGAAATCACATTTACTCCCCTATTAAGGAAAAATTGATGCTTTAAAAAAATACAAAGTTTAGTTTCTTAGTAAACAAACTGCTGACAGTGAGAGGATCCAGCTTAGGAAAATAAAGAACTACTTTGGCCCAATGTCTTACATCTGTAAATTTGATTTTAGTTCTTTATCTTACCTAGTTTCCAAATCATTAAAATGTGATAAAATACTTCAAGAAAGAGATGATCACACTTAGTACATAAAACTATTAACACATTAGACATAATGAAATAATTTTTGTAAACTCAATTAAATGTCTTAGACGTAAGAAACCCTACAAAGTACTGTTTAATTTTACTGTGAGAAATTTACAGCAAAGGGTATTAAATGAGACTCTTCTTCATATCAGAGTTTCAGGAGAGTCCCAGAAGCCAAAACAATTAGTGTTAAATATCCCCCATCCTGCACGGAGATGTGACCATTACTGCTAAACTTGGAAAGAGGTGGCTCAAATTATTCTCCCAGCATCAATAAATCACTAACCTTTAAGCTTTACGACAAGAATAATTCATCAAAGAATAAAATTGGAAGACAAGATAAGCAGTATAACTTTCCCTCTAATAACAACTAGAAAAGTAAGACAAAGTATTGTGAAAATAAAATCTGCTTGAAAGAATCAAAGAATAACAAGATACTGAAGAATTACCAGGCTAGGTTCTAGGGAAGACAGAAGCTCAGAAAGGAGAGCTTCTCAAGACAGTATTATCAATTTGGGATTCCTCTTGATATCTTTGCTGATTCCTGAGAGTGTCTTTAAATGGCTGGGTGGCTAATCCCTACTTTTGATGGCTTCCATGGACTAGAACCAAAGAAATTGATGTTCAAGTCCCACAATAGATCTGGTGATGCAGAAAGACCTCAGCTGAATTATTTCTATGACTAAACATGGATTATGATAATCTCATCCTGGTTGTGCTATCAGGTACCTAACGAGCAAAAAAATCTCCTCCAAAGGAAGGTAATATCATCCTAGGCTTTAAATTATTTCTGCAAATAATTATGCAGACACAAGATCTAGCACATTAAAACATACACAAAAAGGCAAGTTAACATGAAAAAAGTCAGTAAGAGCAATAGAAAATAGAAACAAAGCCACATGCAACACAAAATTGGAGTTATTTCTCATAAAACTTATAGTGTATTTACTATGTTCAATGATATATTGAATAAAAGGTTGAGAATTTCATCAGATACTTTAAAATACAGAGAAGAATGAAAAGGGAATTCTGGAACTGAAAAATACAAAAATGTGATAACCAAAATAAGAGTTCAACAGATGATTAATGCCAGATAAGAAATCGCTGATGAAACAATCAGGAAACTGGAGCACGGGTCCAAAAAACACTTATGGAATTAAACAAGGAGAGACAAAAGAATAGAAAATATAGAACATAGCATATATGACATAGATCATACCATGGAAAGCACTAACTTCTGAATTCAAGAAAATGAGAGAGAGAGAACTGTATCAAATCATAGATACAAGGAATGTTATAGAATGAAAACAAACAGGTGGATGGCAGTAAAGCTGCTTTTGACAGCTAATGACAATAAAAGGAAATAAAGAAAGTATGACCTGGTATTCTTGAGGCAAACGGATAATGACCCCAGATGGAAGCTGGGAGATCCCAGGAATAACATGAAAAGTTCAAATATATGAGCAAATCTAAATTAAGATTGATGGTTTAAGATAGTTATGTATATGTTATATATGTAATCATATGTACATTATATATGTACGTGTATATGTATATCTGTGTGTATGTATTTTAATCACATATGTAATTAGACATACATATAAATACATGTAAATACATGACAATAATGTCATGCTAGTGAGCAGGGGGAAGAATGGTTATGGTATTCCAAAACTCTAAAGTCTTTACATTGTCCTGTAAGATAGTAAAAGGTCCAGTTAATATTAGATTTTCATAAGTCCATAATTCATGCTGTAATATAGAGAATTCACTAATAAAATGTTAAACATGTATATAATTTCAAACTAATATAAGGAAAAATGGGACATTTAAAAAAGAATCCAAATAATCTGAAAAGAAACCCAGTGAATGTAGAACAAATGAAAAACACTTAAGATAATAGAGATAAACTCAAATATGTCAGTACATATGCTAAATATAATATGCTAAGGCTCCAATTAAGAGAAAATGTCAGGCTGAATTAAAAATAAACACCTATATGGATAAAAAGAGACATCTATAATATGCAAATATAAAAAATATGATTGTTCTTCAATTACTAGAAGAGCTTTATGAAAGGCTCCCACTGTAATCATCGATTTTCTATTTCATCTTGTAATTCTGTTGATTCTTGGTTTACATAGTTTAACATTGTGTTGTTAGCTGCATATGAATTTCAATTTTTAATCTCTTCATAGCACTCCTATCTATCTCTAGTAATGCTTTAGCCTTAAAATCTACTTCATTTGACTTTAGTATTACAGATGATACATTTTTTAAATATTTTAATTATAAAAGAAATATATATTGATCATTTTAAAATTAAAAGAATAGGTGTTTATAATGTAATTCGGATTTCACAGCCTTTGCTATGCTTCTTTGGTTATATTCCACATATGCATAGCTTAAGGTAACCATGGTATTTATGCCAGTTTGAATAGAAAATTAGGAATGCTTCCTCCAGCTCTCTCCTGCCAGGGTTTCTACCACACTTTCCAGTTTTTAGGAGCCCATTTACCTAGTTCTTTGGCAGAAAGATTGGATTCTTTCAGTTTTACTCTCTTGCCTTCTTTTTCACTCCAAGGAACTGGGGCTCAGTGGCAAGGGAAGAAGAGAGGGATGTCCCCCATAGTCTATGACAGCTCCTTTGCCCGGTTTCTCTATTCAAGACCTACTCTGAGGATTTCAGATGGCCTGTGCCACTGTGCACTGGGAGCTGGTTTAGGGCAAGGCAAGTAGAATAAAAAGAAAAAGAAGAGATTTATATAACAGAATGTTTTATAAAGGAAATGTAGCACCTATATCAAGGAGTGAGCTAATTTTATATTGTCCACCCAATATTGACAGTTTATATTCAGGAGTAAATAGAACATCTTCAAATTTCTGTTGGCTCTCAACAGTGCCATGGACTCCCATTTTGTCTCCATGAATATTTATCCTCTACTATATTCCTGGAGAGCTCAAGGCAATGATTATGAATAAATGTTAATGAGGAGAAAAAAAATCAAAAGATGAGATCTTTAACAAAAACAAAATATCAAAATTGTTATAATATACATATATATTCTAGGTGGATATGTGGAAATTATATTTTAGTACCATGCACAAAAAGACCTGTGGGCCTTCAATTTACATCTGACACTGTTCTTGGAAGTTTAGAGATTTCCCCAAGATAGTCATGAACAACAAAAGCCCACCAGAAATGGGATAAATTTTTGCACCTGTTTACCAAGAAGATATCGTCTTTACCTATGACTCAAAGGGTCTTTTATTCAAAAATTTTATCTAAGATATGCCCATCACCTCCAATAGATTGGAAATTTGTCTATAATAAATGTAGGTTTGTGAGAGTAATAGAGTTACATTTTCATTTTATAGCTCTATCATTACGGGGTGATTTTCTTTAAAGAGGACTTTATTATTTCTCTCACATTATTGATTGGAATCAAAGTATCATAAGTTTTATGAGACCCCAGTGGTCTTTTAAATATTTGAGAGCTGAGTATAGATTGTTTTTGATTATCAAAAAGCTCCTCTTGGAGTCCTGAATCCAATTTGTCTATTACTATTGGTAGAATAAGGTGATACTGAGCTATTGTACCTTGAAGAAAATAATGAAATGACTCTAATATTTTCAGTTGCATATACCTCCTGTCTGTGTATTTCAGAATTACATTATTCTATTCTTGGAAAATGTGAAAGGTCTGATAGGCAAGGGCTTTCCTTGATAAATTTACAGTTACAAAGAAATTATGATATTGAAATTTGACAGCAAGATACAGTCCTTTAAGTTAAGTCAAGATTGCAAATACACACCAAATATATCACTCCATCGCCAAGCTGTTATCAGGAAGGCAAATACTTAAAAATAATAAATTAAAGTGATGAATCTTAACCATAATATCTAGTATACTGTAAAATAACGGAATATTTGTTGCCATTATTGACTTAGTGTGTTCCAGGTATGGTGAAAATTTTTGCTAGAATTAGAGCCATGACTAAATTTCCTAAAGCCAGAAATATTTCAATGTCCTAAAGCTGTGCTATCTAACTACATGTGCTTTTATACCCTTGAAATGTGGCTAGTCCAAAGTGAGAGAAGCTCTATGTGGAGAATATGCACCAGATCTCAAAGACCTGGTTTGAAATAAAGAATGTAAATTATCTCATTAACACTTTTTAAACTGATTGCATGTTGAAAAGATATTTTGGATACATTGTATTAAACTATATTATTTAAATTAATTCCATTTCTTTTTGCATTTTTAAATGTGACTACTAGGCAATTTAAAAATACTGATGTGGCTCACATTTGGTATTGTGCTTAGTATTGTCTGCTCTCCAGTCGAAGACCATCAGGAACACACTTGTAGTTGAATACACTGGATTATTACTCATTATAGAAAAATAGTAGAAATGACATGGGGAGCTGTGGGGTCTCAGTAAGATGTGTTAGAATCTATTACAGGATTTGGGCTCTGATAGGGTCATTTGGGGAGGGTTTGCTCTAGATCAGGTGCTGCCAGAAAGTGGGGGCAATTTCAGTAAATCGTACCTTTAGGCGAGGCAGATGAGAACAAAGCTTCAGGCTATACTTGATAAAGAAGTGCTGGCCAAACATGTGAGCCAGGAGAGAGGACTGGTTGCTATTTTGCAGGGACCTTGTTTTTGCCTGTGCTCAGATAAAGTTACGCAATTGTCTCATTTTGTCTCACAGTCTCAGAGTGACCTTGTCTCATGCTAGTGAGATTACTTATGTCCAAGAGAATAGTGCAACCTAGCTATAAGTGTCAAACTTGTTCCTAGCTGTCAGGAGCTCCTTTTTTATTTCAGCCTTGTGCCTAACACATAGTAAGTACTCAAATAATATTTGAAGCTAATTTCCAGATGCCAAGTGAAGAGTAAATAGAGTTCAGGACCAAGCTTTTAGGAACTCTGATCATTTAATGGCCAGGTAGAAGAGAGAGAGGCTGCAACAGCAAATTTAAAAAAACAAAAACAAGAACTGGAGCTATAGAAGGACAACAGAGAAGGTGTTATGTCACAGAAGATGAAGGAAGGGAATTTTTCAAGGAAGTAAAAGGTGATGGAGAGGGAGAGCTCTCAGATATTGCTAAATTGAGGAAGCGGAGTTCTGAACATTGGAATTAGCAGCAGGAAAGTCAGTGGCATCCTGGATGAGAGGGGTTCAGTGGAGTAATGGCAAGGAAGTCCAACTGCGGTAGGATGAGAAATGAGCAGGAATCAGACAGCTGCTCACAAAGGGGGAAGCAAAATTAGGTTTGCCAAAAGCTCATGGTAGGTCAAGAAGGATTGAAATTATTTTTAATATAGAAATTATTTGTATATTTAAATGTTGAGGAGATAATTCCAGTCATACCGAAGAGGTTAAATATACAAGAAAAGGAAGAAAATGATAATTAATGGTTCTAGAAAAGGCTGGCAGGAATAAAGTCCAAAAAAATCAGAGTACTTATTGTGGGGAATTTTTTGGTTGATGTCTTTGTTGTTTTGTTTCATTTAAGGTATGAGCTGTAATTGCCTAGATAAGATTAAGACACTGAATTATTCAAAATGGATAAAAAACAGTAAGATTTATATTTCAGATAGATAATAGCACAAAATGCAAGATGGATTGGAGGATTTCAGAAGTGGAGGACCAGACAACATTGAGAAGGCCAGTGTAATTGTCCTGAGAAGGAGAGCATGGACGTGAGCCACAGCAGTGACCACTGGGTGAGAGGAGAGGGGACGGCTGTGCGAGCGCCCAGAGGGAGAAGCCACAGCTGGGTGTCCGGCAGGGGGAATGAAGCAGAGCATGGAGGACAACTCCTGGGCTGCCTGGGGTGGCCAGGGGAGAGGTGGCACCCTTCACTTTGAAAGAAATACATGAGGAAAAGCAGGTTTGGACAGGACTATCAGGGCAGGAAGGGCATAGAGAAGAGTGTGAGGTTTACTTTCATTTATTCACTCATTCATTCAATATAGTTCTTAAAAAGCTATTTTACATGGGGAACACATTAAACACTAAGGAAACAGTCATGAATAAGAAAGCTGTAATTCCTGCCTGATTGGTCCTTATTTTACAGTGATTTTTTTTTTAGTTTGAGACGCTTTTAAGATTTCTAAGTAGATATTTTAAATAAATCATTGTATAAACTAATGTAGGGTTCAGAATAAAATCTGGGCTGAAAATTGTACACATGCACATACACACGCAACACAGAGAGAGAGAGAGAGAGAGAGAGAGGGAAGGAGGGAGGGAAAGAAAGGGAGAAAATATTGACATTGATGGCACGTATTAAAAATGTGTCTCTCACCTGCAGCCAGTCTGAGCAAAGCAGAGTATAATTTAAAGAAGTTATGCTTCTTAAATGTTGTCTAAGTTCTATGGCTATTTTTGTGGTCAGGTGACTTTAACCATCAGTCTGACTTTTCATATGCCAATACACAACTTTATACTTTGCCATATGAAATGACTGATTTCCCTTTTAGACAGGGCTGAATTTGAATTCTAGCTCTGCCCCTCTAGATGTGAGAACACAGTATTCATTGAGCATCTGCTCTGTACTAGCCCTATGTAAGGTACTGCACTGCATGGCTAATAATGTATTGTCCCTGCCCTGGCAAAGCTTCTAGATTCAGGAAGCAGGTTGATTTTCATGTACTTTCAGTGACATTCTTCCAAAAATTAGTCACTACTTCTGCTCTTGGTATTGCTGTTAAGTGTTCCCAACACAGTATTATTATATTTACTGGTTTGTTATTAAGGAATCTTAGCAATAGTTTCACTTTCATGGGCTGATTTTATAAGCCAGAATAACATTTTCTTTGTAGGATATAGCTATGCCAAAGCACCGTCTGCTGTAAATAATGAATGGCAAGTCTATCCTGTGGGGTCATGCCCCACTGAGCATTGATAAATTACTTTTTAGCACATTTCTGTTTATCTGCCTTATGCACTGGCTTCTCCAAAAGGATAAGAACAACTTAGGAAAGAATTCAAAAGGAAGAGAATCATAGAAGGGGGTTATCTGTCATATACTTTTACTAGTGCTTGACAATGAGTTTAAGTGCTTAAGAAAGTTTTTATACACCAATATTTTTCAATACTGATGCAGTACAGTTGCTTAAATCCATATGTTGAGAAGTTAATCCTTTGACTAGTCATAGTACCTTAAGGACTACTGGCCAAAGTCTTTGTTGACTTTCTGGAATCAGTGAACTATCACAGAAGACCTGGAAAGTTTTCACTTTCCAGTTTTCATAACAACTCTCTTCACGCACTCATGGGTATGCTACCCAAAAATATTCGTTGTGATACTGCATGAAATGTATTCAGTAACTCTTAACCAGGAGTGTGTGAAAATCTTGTGAGAGGGCTGACCTCTACAAGGTCTGATTCTCACAGGAAGTTTTTTCCCTAAAGTGAGCAATGTGTAGGAAATCTAACTAACTTCTCACAGGGTAAATACATATAAAAAGGAGAAGAAGGTTGGGGTGATGCTTTATTCTTACATCCTAGTAAACTTAGCTTTCTTTGAAAGAATATATTATCAAACTTCACTGTGCATTTACAAAGTGATTGACTCTAGGGAATATTCCAGAAGTATTTAGATCTTTTTATGTTCACATGGAACAATGGAGAAATCACATTAAACTGCAATAAAGCATACAAGTATTTTAACCCTTTTTCCCTTCTTCTAGAAGAGGTATAATCTATTATCATTTCAATGCCTGACATCAATGGTACAATGAAATATACATATCTCTCCAGCATCAAGCTTTCTTTCTGGTTAAAAATTTAAATAGTTATAATACCAAATCCCAAGACTGTAGGGAAAATTACTATGAGTTCAGATTTGACTACACATTAGTCACTTGGGGCTCGGTAGACTTTTCAGATGGGCCATGTCAACTTTATTTAATCCATGTGGTTTTTCAATACATTAAACAAAAGGGAAAAATACAAATTTTATATTAGACTTAATTCTATAAGTCTTCTGTTTTAGGGTTTTCCAAAGAAACAATACCAACAGGAAATACAGACACATATAAGAATAAATTTATTATAGTAATTGGCGCACACAGTTATGGAGGATAAAAAGTCCTACAATCTGATGTCTGCAAGCTGGAGAACGAAGAAAGCCAGTTGCTTCATTCAGTCTGAGTCCAAAGGCCTGGGAACCAGGGGAACTGATGGCGATGATCTCAGTTCAGAGCCTGGAGGCCTTAGAACCGAGGGAACTGATGGTGATGATCTCAGTTCAGAGCCTGGAGGCCTGAGAGTCTGGAGGCCTGAGAACTGGGGGAACTGATGGCGATGATCTCAGTTCAGAGCCTGGAGGCCTGAGAGTCTGGAGGCCTTAGAACCGGGGGAACTGATGGTGATGATCTCAGTTCAGAGCCTGGAGGCCTGAGAGTCTGGAGGCCTGAGAACCAGGGGAACTGATGGCGATGATCTCAGTTCAGAGTCTGGAGCCTGAGAACCAGGAGCTCTGATTTTCAAAGGTAGGAGAGATGCCCCAGGTCAAGAAGGGAGGAAGTCTGCCCTTCCTTCATCTTTTTTGTTCCATCTGGGCCCCCAGTGGATTGGACAGTTTCAGCCCACCTTGGTGAGGGCCAATCTTCTTTACTCAGTCCACTGAGTCAAATGCTAATCTCCTACAGAAACACCCTCACAGACACACCCAAAATAATGTTTTACCAGCTATCTGGGCATGCCTTGCCCTGGTCAAGTTGACCATCATGTCCTCTATCCCTACAGTCTTTGTGACTCTCAGGAAGGAACATCAACTCTTTGATCTTTGGTTTCTTTATCTATACAATGGTAATAGTATATTTGTAGGGATTTTTTAAGGATTAAAAAGTGTTTATATGCCTAATATATATTTGATGTTCAATATGTTGCAGCCATTGTTCTTAATCATAACATGGGTTTCTAATTAAGGCAACCTCTGAAATGCTATGGTTGTAGGAAATAGTAGTGTTTCAAGTGCACTTCACATTTAAAAAGGACACTTGAGATCAGCCCTTTCTGTATGTCACATACAAACAAAGGCAGCTTGGACAGCAGAGTACAAATTTTTGTACTGTAAGGAAAAAAATGCCTACCAGTTCTACTGGTTTTAACCTTCTCCCTTCAATCTTCAATCTCCTAAATTACCTGAAATACAAATTTTAGTAGGCAAAATTTTAAGATGGCACCTGGATTTTTACCCCTGTGTTACATTCATGATTTTTTTCCCTTATATGGCAAGGATGAAGGGACCTTCCAGTGGTAATGAAAGGCCCAGATCAGTGGACTGTAATCAAAAGGGAGATTATCCTGGGAGGGCCTGACTTGATTAGGTGAAGCCTTTTAAAAGGGAGCTTAGGCCTTCTCTGAGGTCAGATTCTGCTGGCCTTGAAGACTAACTTCCATATTGTGAGAGGTGTGTGGGATGATCACAAACAAAGAGCTGGCAGTGACCACTAGGACCTGAGAGGGGCCCCTGTTACAGGCAGAAAGAAACAGGAGACCTGAAGTCCTACAACTGTGAAGAACAGAATTCTGCCAAAAACCATGTGATCCTGAAAGAGAGCCTGGAGCTCTAGAAAGGAACACAGCCAGGCCTGCCCCTTGATGGCAGTCTGATCCGCAGAAACAGTGAAATAATAAATGCATGTTTTAAGATGCTAAAATTGTGGTTATTTGTTACATAACAGCAGAAAACTAAAATAATATATACATTTTTCTAATCTTCCAACAGCCTGTTTACATGGTGGTTCAGGACTGGAAGATACTATCCAATGGTCTGAATATCAGAGAAGAATGTGACTGGGCTAAAATGATTTCAGTAGGCAAGTCACTTGAACCTGCTCAAGACTGTCAACCATTTAGGTAGAGTTGATTAGAATGGAATATGGGGGGAGGGAAATATCTTTTTAAAAGAGGGAGAAGAAACTTCACTTCCAATTTCATTAGCACACTACTCATCTTTATCAACAACTAAACCAGTCCAAATCACAGTGTTCTTAATTAAAGACACAGTAATTTGACCACTACCCTGATAAAGCAGTTGAAATGTTAGGAGACAATTTAATTAGAAGAAATGAGTCTGTTTGTTTATCAGTATAAAAAGTACAAACAATCATAGAACTAATAATGAGATTAGTTGATTACAAACACTTAGGAGGGTTAATAATAGTTTAAATGTAAATCCTTGAGTTTGATTAGACTTAATCTAGAGTCAGTCCCAGACATCTGTGGGTTCCAAATATGTTCTAAAAACTTATCTAGGTATAAAGATGTATATACCTAGGTATGAAGATGTATCTAGGTATAAAGACGGTACATCTCTGGAAAAGAGGAAAATGAGCTTGAGAATTACCATAATGGCCTCTTATTTAAAACCTATGCATGTTGTAATGAATTAAGTGAAACTGACACATAATTACACAATTTTTAGGTGTCAGTCCATAATAAAGAATAGGGAATTAGTGGTTCAGTATCTTAACATCATCAAACAGCAAAGCAAGCTGTAGTACACTGAATTTGTTATCACCCTTGAAGAAATACCTTGCTCACAACTATGAAGAAAGGTAGGTGGGTTAAAGACTCACAAGTAAAAATGACTCCTGGAAAACTGGCAAGAAATTAAAGTGCTGATAAGCCACACACACTTTATTTCCATGGGACAAAAACATATTAGTCACTTCAGAGGACTCATGTAAATATATCTGTTTCTGGAGGACTTGCAAATGTAAATCTGAATGTCTGTGTGTGACTGTGTGAACATGTGTTTGAGTATCTGCATGTGTGTGTGGGTAAAAATATGAACTCTGACCAGTCCAAATTCTTGTTGTGTGGTGGCATAGAGGTTATTTAGTGTGAAGGTTATATTTCAAAGTCTCTTAACTATTCTACTTTATTCCTATCCCAGGTCAAGTTTTCACACAAAAAAGGCTTAATGCTTATCAGCCCTTGGCCTGAGGAAGTATAAGTCTAAGAGACAATCGATGAACTTCATTTTCTGACTCTCTCCCAAGGGTGAGGGCTGTTCTAGTACACCCACAGCACTCCACAGCACTAGGAGCATCTTGACGGCTTTAGTCATGCGTCTGTCATTTTTCTGAACACCACTGTATTTGGAGGAACACGAAAAAATAATCGCTATCAATGCTGGGGAAATAATACATATACTTCTCTGGTAGATCGAATAAATGTTAAACTTCAATTAAAGCTCCTCTGGTAAGGTAGGATCTAATTTTTCTACTGGTGGGAACACGCACAGGTTTCATCATCACTTTCTCCTATTCAATAATAACAAACTTGACTTACAATTGTGTTACTCTGGAAGAACACATGTTCCTTATAGGAAATAAGAAAACACAGGGAAGTGAAAAGAACATAATTAAAAGCATCTATAGCCTTCTACCTATTTTAATAGTATATTCTTCCCTTTGAGCTAAGCAATACACACACACACACACACACACACACACACACACACAGCCTTGAAAAATACAACAGCTAACATAAAAATTCAATGAGAAGTTCTCAGGGAGCTAAAGCACTCTGGGTTTCGTGGCCTCCAAAGTCAGAGGGTGCAGCCCAGAGCCCACACAGGTCCTCGGGACCACACGGGCAAGCCCATGCTACAGAGGAGGGTATGGGCACATTTGTCAACAATAATGTCTATATTTTCATAGATCCAAGCAATAAAGTTAATGCTTGTCACAAATATAGTAGGTTAAATTTGTATTATAATATATTGATATGAAACTTACATATAAGACTGTCTTTGGGGTATAACTGCATTCAGCATCAAATAACAGGCTAATAAAAACCATAGCAGAGACAGTGTAAGACCCTCCACTGCCTGGTGTTTTACATTATATTATCTTACTGCAGACATCTGAATTAAAGGTTAACAAACACTATTTAATGGTTGTCTGAATGAATGTACATGAATACATGCTTCTTGCAATTTTTATCAGTTTTGATAATACACATGTTTTGTGATTTGGGCTAAGACATGACTAAGTGGGTGATGGTTTTTTACTAACTCTTTTAAATAATATGAAATAGCACATTTTGTTAGACTTCTCCAGTTAAGTGCATATCCACCATCAAAGCAATCTGTCATTGTTTTAACAATGTCATTAACATCTACAATATAACTCACAAGAGTTTTGCTGTTCTTTCAAAATTAGTATCACATACATTTATAGAGAAAGCTTGAGATACAAAAACAAATTTAAGAAGCCTTCAACTCTGAGCTATACAAATATTTTTAAACAGTTACATAGAGGTATGTCTTTACTAAGAAAAGCCCACAGAAATTACATACCCATTAAAATGGATTAATGATATAAAATATAAAGTATTTTTCTTTCTAATGTAGAAATCAAGAATATGGCTTGCTGTACTACAAAATGCACTTGGGTTAATGAAAATAATTTAAATTATTGGGCTACTGAAAGTAAAAATTAGTATATAAAATTTATGATTTACACATATAAATGATTATAATCACTCTTTAGAAATATTTTGGAAAAGATTTAATGCACAAAAATAATATATTAAGTGCCTAATATAAAATATAAAATTTTATTAGCAAATTTAGATGGTGATATCCAACTTTAAATTGCTAAAATACATCTTATTTACTACTGTGGCTTCAGTAAATAGGTTAAGTTTCAATTAATAATTAATGCAGAAAGTTTAAGTTTACAGAATAGATTGGAGGTTCTAGAAGAATATCTCCTATATTCACAAAAAATATACACAATTGTATAAATATTAATTACAAACAAATGTATTTGTTCATGGTTACCTAAAGCTGTCAATATATATAAAAGCTCTCTTAATTTAACATTATTTCCTTATTACTTAGTTACAAATAAAATATCAAATGAAATTAGCTAGAAGGATAGAGATATTATAATCATTTTTCAGGTCATAGAAATCTCCTTTCTCAGACTTAACTTGGTCCGTCTTGTAGTAACTCCTAGAATAATCTACTAAACATTATAGTTAGTTAGAGTCATATATTTTCTCCTTTAATACAGTATAAATTCTTTAAGGATCAATACTCTGTCTTTTTCCAAAATTCCTTCAAAGCTTAGCTCAGCACTTGTACACTATAAATACTAAAAAAATAAATGCCCTGAAATTATCTTAAATATACATGTCCAAAACCAATGCATTGTCCCCATCTCAATAGCTCTTCCTCCTTGAGATTTCTCATCTCAGTAGTTACCAACCATTGAGACCCCTAGGTAATAAAACAGGGAGCCATCCTTGACTACACCCTGGTTCATGAATTGTAGTTTCAAATGCAGTCAAAATCCTATCTCAGTTTAAAGACCCTAACAAATCTGGTTTCTGGTTTCTATCCCCACTGTCACCATTTTTTGACTGGCCCTCTTTTTCTGTGCATCCATCCCAACAGTTCAGTTGGCTCAATACCTTTCTGATTTCAAACCTGGAATATATCTGAATTCTATTTCTAGGTGCAAAACCATGATCCTCTGTGGTACCGAGGAACGGGTTCAGTCCATTGAGCATTTGAGAGTATTTTCCAAATTTGCTCCACTCTTCCACCGCCATTACCTCTCATTTCTTCTCAGTTTTGCCTTTTTCCTAGTTATCCCCATCAGGAGTGCTTACTATTCATTTGTGGTGGAAACAAAATTCTTAATGTTACTTAAAAAAGGGACTTGAGGCATTACATAAACTATGTTAGATTATGGTGAATGAGAATTTAGATTTGGGAATAAAATGCTACATAAATAGACAAGGTCAATCCATTTTAGATTTAAAGAAATATCAACAAAGATCAATCATGCTTTTTCTTCAGTGGGAATTTTTAAGACAGAGTGGTGAATTTCTGGATAGCCTTTTCTGTAGAAGATTACTGGTTTCAACTCAAGTGAAGTCAACTGTTTGCTTCATCTCCTACACAAAATTATTTCCCCCTAAAATAACCACCTTGCCAAAGAAAACTACTGCCACAGTGGTGAATTATTATAGCGTACCAAACTGAGTGAACTATTTCTGAGGCTCTATCATGTTATATCTAGATGATCAAAATCACTGGAGAGAAGTACATCTTGAATTGCCTCTTCTTTCAGAGAAAGATCCAGCACATGGCACTAGAAATGTTCCTCTACAAGTCTAATGAAAAATAGATTTCCAATTTATTCGACATAAACTTTCTAAGCTCTTCTGGAGTGCAAGCGAGCTAGTGGAGCAGTCTTGGTCCGCTTGCTCACTCTTGATTCTCTACGCTCATCAGGGAACAGTCATGTTCTCAAACAAGGATAAAGGCAACGAGCATATGGCATTTAGTCATCATTTTGATACTACACAGGATTCATGTGGAGATTCCCGGATGACAAGATAGCTATAAGGGAAATATAGCTTTTGGAATCAGAAGCCCATAGTCTAAAGCATACATTAGACTAACACTATTTGAGCTTTTCAAAGTAACTCAAACTGTCTATCCTTAAATTCTTCCATTGAGCAAATACCAAGCATTACACTGACTAGGCATTCAGAAGACAATGATAACTCACAGTTAGTAAGTATTTGATACTGCATGGTGCCCTCCACAATTGTTGCTGCATTAATCCTGTAAGGCAGACACCCTTATCCTCATCTTACCCACGGGGAATCAGAAGTACAGAGAGGAGAGGGAGGCACCAATGGTCAAAAGTCAGGACGCAGGAGAACCTGGAGGTAAGCCAGGCCGTTTAGACTTCAGAGTTAATATACTTTCCGGCATTATATAACACTTCTTCACTAGATCATTGTGAGGAATATATGTAAGATAATCGTGAAAATGTCTTATAAATGCTATATACCATGCTATATAACTTTTCATTATCTTATTCCTATTATCAGTGTATTACTAATCTAGTATGTTAAAGTTCTAATGTATTTCAGAGACTGCCACAAACTTGCCTGTGTTAGTGACCCAGAGAAGTGGGAGAGTTCCTCTTATATCCTTCTTGGTTAAGTGAATAAAGAGCAGAAGGAAGAAAGGAAAATACTGTTATTGTTCTCCAGGCATGTTTACATCATATCACATTGAATTTCAAACACCCCCATGGCTTAAGTATTGTTATCCCCACTGTAAGGATAAGGAATCTGAGAGTCAGAGAAATAATATTCTAAACATCCAATAAACAGTAGAGTGGAACTTAAGCTCATATTCATCTGACTGAAAATCCAGGTTCTTTCTACTATAACACACTACCTTAATGAGGTAGCAGATGAGGTATTCTCACCATAACCAAGGTAAAAACCCAGCTCAGTATGTCTGACATTTACTATAAATAAAAGTTTGAAGAATGTGTACACTTGCTTAACAAAGAAAATGTCTTTTTTATCTGGGATTAAATTATCTGGGATATTTTCTTCATTTATAGCATTTGGGACACAACAGAATCTTGTACCCCATTAGAATACTCAAATTAGATTCTAAAACCTTTCTCAAATTGCCAGAGAAAAAACTATTATGAGCAGAATTCATTTATAGATCTATCTGAAAGCCATATATAAAGTAGACCAGAGAGTTGTATGAGATACTTTGCTGACTTAAGATCAGTAATTTTCTATCTTCAGAAGAAAGCTTACATATAGAAACCAGCTCTGTTCACAAATTTTTAATGCCATTGAATTGAGAGAATTAAAAATATAGATATAATTTTTTCACTGTTAAAAAACCACTTAGATAGCTTTTTTGGGTTGTTTTTATTAATTCATTGACTTATAACCCAAACCTGTGGGTTTTTTAACTTCTAATTTTACCTTTTAAATAAACTTTTTATTTCCATTTAGCCAGATTGTACTTGTTAATCTGCACAATCACTTATTTCATTAAATTAATTCAAAAATCATTTTTGAACATCTGACATGGGTTGGCCCTCTGCTAGAGGTCTAAGAGACACAGAAGGATGTAGCAGGCCTGACCCCTGCCTTCTGTGATTCACTGTTTCGTCCTGGGAATGGAGCTGGGAGGGGACAATAATTACACAGGTAATATCAGTATCACATAATTAATATATTCCTATGAGCAGCACAGGTCACTATGTGAGCACTCAACAGGGGACCCAGCTTGGTCTCAGGAGTCAGTCAAGCTCTTTGAAGGTGGGAACGTAACATCTAAGGGCTTAAAAACAAATAGAGAAGGGCTGGCAGGGCAAGGGAAAAGGGCATGGAAAGGTGGTACTCCAGAAAGAAGACTGGATTGTACCTGGTCTCGTGTCCCATAGTGGTCTCGAGAGATACCACTCATGAGGCCCTACACTTCAAGAACAATCTTTAACAGCAGAAAAGGTGTTTTGTGGATTTCAGGAGAATTGCCATTGTGGACACAGAAGCCATGCTTGAACAGCACTCTGAACTTTGATTTTATAATAAATGATCTTAGACTGTAATTGAGTGTACTGTCAATAATAAGTGATTTATGATCACCTTTAGATATTCAGGCATCATGTTCTATTGACTGATATGCCAAAGACTTGACAGCACTAAGTATTACGGCTAATGCAAATAGTAATTTTTCCTGTGAGTTTAATTAAGGGTCTTCATATTGATGTAATTAAAACTGCAATAGCATTTGAAATGCATCACCTAGATAGAGTACCCTAAGATTTGCCCTGTTAAGATTCATAAGAGATCTAAGTAATTGCAATTTGCATTATTTTATTCCATATATCTTACTTCCCTGTAGAAATCAAAGTATCTGCATATTTGTATATGGACATATTATCAAGTATTTCATTACGTTCATGGACAAAATTGTTCACTAGAGCACATCAACATCACAGGTAGGAGCAAATGTTTGTTTAGTATTTAAATCTAGGAGTTCTTACTGCCCATTATCTACTTATTAAGAATTACAAGTTCCAATTCCACCAGTAATTCCATGTTCATTCCATGCTTTATAATGAGATTGTTTGTTATTCCTAGCCTTCAACAGCACCGATTAAACCCCTCAGTGTACTCACTAAGTTGATACTTTTTACCTATTGCCTGCACACCTAGTACAGTGTGATTATTTAAAAAGCAAACTGAAGGAGAGCAGCCCTGATTGTTAATTTTGTCTGATAGATGTCCTCTGGGCTTATAACTCTCTGACATGCAGACGTATCCCACAGAAGACAAAGAAAATATTAGCCACAAGGAGCCATTTATCTCTCTGCAATCCAAACCAGACTCTGCCTCCATGCCATCCCATAACAAATGCATGACTATTACCTAGGATATTGCTCTAGTTTAACAGATCGTTAAACTTTTTCAAAATTACCAACTTTTCATATAAGTATGAATACACACACAGATACACACACACATAAAATTGTCAACTCAATGAACTTAGAAAATCTTCATTCTAGTTAGGAAACCAAGGCTTTAAATGTTTAAATCATGGTGGTGTAGGATTTGAACCCAAACAAATGATCCAAAATCATCACTAATACTCTAGACACTAGTGACTCTCACATGTTAAAAAGAATAGAAAAGGAGTTTCTTTAATGAGTTATTTGACTTTTTTTAAATGAGTGAGCAAAAACAAAATAAAGCATGTCTCCAAAAATACTGAGTCCTTTAGGTTCTGACCAATTCCCACCTATATTTCAAGAAAGCAAGAAGAAAAGGAAATACAAATAATTTTGAAGCACTGCATTTTACTTCTGCTTGCTGAGACTCTAGCAGTAAAGAAGTATTTGCATCATCATATTATGGAAGTGTAGTAAACTCATCATGGGTTGTTTTATTGGAGAAACGATTTTTTCAAAGTAAATAGAGATGAAAGAACAGATTTACAATAAAAAGAAACCACACACTTTATTAGTTCCTATTCTGATAACCCACATGGTCTGCTATAAGAATATATAACTCCTTCCTATTCTGGTTACCTCTGAGCACACCACTAAACAAAATTATTATATCCAGTGGCTATTTTTAATGTAGAGAATGAATATTCAGACAGCAGTTAAAGATTTCAATCCTGAAATCATAACTTTTTTGCTGCAATATTTGTGACTAATCAAAAGCTCAATAATAATTTCTGATGCATACAACATTCACTTCCAAATATTTTTCCACATCTATGAACTGAATTTATCTTCATGCCTCTGGGAAGTAATTAAGATTATCCCTAATTTACAAATAGTGAACAGAGGCATAGGTTGACATAACCCATTTAAGTGAAAAGAATTAAAGACAAGATAGTAGCATGAAAGTGACTAAATGCCAGTCTGCTTTCAAAATTGTCATGGAAATGACTATCCATGTATAAAGACAGAAAGCCTGCATCAACACTGGAAACTGTCCCTGAGGACGTCACACAGCAGAAATCCTGAGCTGTCTACTACTGCTCACACTACTAGAATGAAGAAGGGCCATCAGATTATAGCCACCATGGAACACTGTGGGTAAAACTGCAGTATTTCCAGAATCTCTCACCTGGCTTTAGGACAGCTCCATATCAATAAGTGTTTCCAAGGGGTGGAGAGAAATTGTCCATCTCTATATCAACAGATATTTACAAGGGTGAGGAGGACCAGAGAGAGGTTGGGTGTGGTCCCTTCTTCTGCAACCAGGTTGCAAGAGACACGGGAGAGCAGATGTGGATGACTGCTTGCAAGAAATAAACAGGTTTCTCCTACTTTATTTCTCCCTTTGACTGATTTCAGTTTCAAAGTTATTTTACTCTGGGATTTTTCCCCCCCGACTTACAAACATCAAAAGTAAGTAGATAGAATCCCAGCAGAAAGCCAAAAACACCTTCTAATTCAACTGGGTGGAGATGACTGGTACCTCTAGGGTAGAGACTAAAGAATACTGGGAGCAGAGATCTCACAGCAAGACTTTTTCTCCTACTATGTGCCCATCCAAGAATGAAAGCATTGCCATGGCTGATTCTGCTGAGGGCAGCTACAGTGAGTTTACAATAGGGCCTTCAAATTCTCTGACACAGGTGCCGTCATTTTGCACTTGCTCTGTTTTAAAAGTTATATATTTTACTCTTTCATACTGATCCACTTTTCAGAACATCAGGATATTTTCATATGCCAAGAGCTATTTTGTGTTATGTGTTTTGTTTTGATATCCTTATTGGGGTGGGGTGGGGGTGGGGAATATATGTTATTAATATTTTCATATTGAGAAAATATGATTCTGTGTTTAACTCTATCTTTTAGGTCCAGATGGAAGGATAACAGAGAAGTTAATAGTTGGCTGTAGTTTCACTTTATCAGTTCAGAAATTCGGTAACCCAAGCTGGGGACATCTGAGAACCTGAGGACTGAGCCTGGGCATAAGCCCCATCTCTTCTTGGGTTGGTTGCTGTTACAGTCACCTTATGTTAGGTGAGGGATACTGAGGGCAGGTCTCTCTCTCTCTCTCACACACACACTTACACACACACACACACACAAAGAACTCAAAGCAATGCAGAAATTTCTAAATTCAAGAGAAATAGCAAATAGAGGAGAAAATAAGCAGGGAGGAGGTAGAAGAGGGGAAAGAAGAAAAATTTTCTGAACTGAATAAAGACTTGTATCTGGGGACTGAAGGATACAAATATACCAAATACCAATACAATAATTACAGCTTTGATGGGAGCAATCGCAGATAATCAGAAAGACAGCTGATTAGTAAGGTTGATTGGAGAATTTGGCTTAAATCTTAGGCCACAAAAGCATTCCTAATATGTTAATCCTGAATCACACAGATAGACCCACATAGTCACTAGCACAGTTGTGCCTCCAACACAGTAAAATAAATAAGGACATAAGGAAAATCGTGTATTTGATTCTGTATTTGAAAAACAATGATCTACAATGACGTTCTAGAGTCTTGGATAGTTATGAGCCTCAAAACCAGGCTCATCTATAAACATACCCAAGCAGAATCTGCCAAAGTGAAACAACAGGTGAGTCAGCAGAAGGGCAGGGGCCCAGGCAGCCACATCCACGGCTCAGGCACCTGGCCTGCCCCCTCACAGCAGAAAGGAGAGGGCCAGACAAACAGATTCTGAGTGCCCAGCCTGGAAGAGGAGGGGATGTTTTCACAACAGACTGCCATGCAAAACAAAGGCCAGAGTTTCTGGCCACAATGCAGCACAGTCTGATGTGTCTCGGTGACTCTTCTGCACAGGGCCCAGCATGGCTTGGAAAAGTTACGAGGTGAAGACAGCTGCTCTAAAGATGCACTGGGTGTTAATCAAGCCATCTCTGGAATAGCAGCAATGCTTACATCAAAGACCTTCATTTGCCCCCAAGGCCCTGTTTCTACCTTGATTTAGCAATTCTCACTAATAGCAGGTGTCCTCATTCCACACAAGGTCCCAAGCTTTGGGGTTCTGCTGCCCCTACAGGTTTGCCTTTGCTAGCCCCTCCAGGAGAAAAGCTCCCCAGGAAGGAGACAAAGCTTTATTTTTATCCCAGTTAAAGTCCCTATCCAATCAATTAGTTCCTATGATAACCTTGGTCCAGGGCATTTCCTGGAAAAGCTATATAACCAGCTGGGATGAATGAACTCTCCCTACCATTAATTCCTGGGAGAGGCAGGCATTGGCCTGAATTGTTACTTAATTACTCCTCTGTGTATAGCTTCATAAAGCAATGAAATGCCTTCTTTCAGGAAGAAGGGAGATGGTAATGGGGGTCATCAGAGGCCATTAATTTTACAAATAGTTTGTTAGAAACTACAGTATGTTAAGAAGTCACTCTGGTCCACAAATCAACTCAATACAGTCCTTAAGTAGAGATCCAAAACTTCCCAGGTTTCCTTGACTTATGCGAAAAGTTACAAATTGTACAGAATGCGGCCAAAGTTTACAGACTCATGTCTGCAGGAACATATTCTTTATGTAGTGCAATTTATTTTATCTTCCCCTCTCCCTGCTCTGACTGAAGTTGGCAGAAAATACAATGGGGCCAACTCGAGATATCATGGACTTTTCCCAGTTAAAAATCTCTTATGGCCTTAGGCCCCAGGTTCCCATAGCCACACTCGGGCAGAGAGGAAGCTCAATCTGCGAGAAAAATAAAACACAGGGACCACCCCTTCGTACTACCCAGGAATCACAACCATTAAACTGACTACCACCAAATGGAAGACTTGGCCATAAAACACACACACCCATCTACCCTTAGAACTCTGCATGAATGACCATTGTCACCCACCCCACTGTGACATGCTGCCCCACCCATCCTATGTCAATAGCAGTCCTGACCCTTTGGACGGTTCTGACACTCTACTGGTTGGTTCCAGTGGGGAAAGATTGGACTTCAGAAGCTGAGAGACTAACGTAGAATTAGGAAGCCATTTATGTCAGAAGGGGGACCGTTTTATTGAAGAATTGGAGAAAAAGAGGAAACTAAGGTACAGAATGAACCACATTATCTACTTCTGCTTGGTTTTTCTGAGCCCTATTTAATACTGAAGATCTTAATATCTGAAGATCCTTACAGAGTCCTGGCTAGAGGTCAGAAAGATTACTTTTCAGGGCGGTTATGCACCTACATTCATTCCCATGGGGCCTTAAGGAAAGCAGCTGGGCACGGAGCAAAAAGGAACTTCAGAGGAATGGATAACCTTTATTGATTCTAATTACCTGGAGCAAAGTTTGAAAGGGTTCTTGTTCTAGAGAACCATCTCCGCATATACCCACTAGAAGGATATACATTGAATTTCCCAGCATTATCCCTGTATCCTCAGTTTATCCTTATCTGAAGTACAGTCAGATCAGGGACAGAAGAATCAAAGGGCTGGGTTTTGTCATGGCCAAAACCTGGGGGTTGGAGGGAGGAAATCAGTTGACTTGATTTTGTCCCTATCCTTTGGGACTCTTGGCTAGTTGCCCTGTGTTTCATAAATGGAGCCATTTCCCCAATTCATCCAATGCATGTCTGCTGGTATTTCAGGGAATCCACAATGGAAGAACCCGAGGAGGATCAGCTAGATCACGAGTAAGTATCACGATTATGCAGAGCCACATCCAAGGACCAAGGCGTGAAGCAGGCCTGCGCTGCATGACTTCCCTCATCTCCCCCACCCTCCCTCCTACGCTCCTGTCCACCCCACCCCCTGCTGACACCACCCAAGCACTCCATGTCCTCCTGAAGTGACAGCTATTGTAAATCCCGCATCCAACCAGCCCTTCCAAGGAAGGACTTACTTTGCCAAGATCGTCCCTCATTCCTACTCAAAACAAAAGACCTCTCCCTCACACTTTGTTCCCAGTTAATCATTTCAAAGAGAAACCAATTAACTGACACACAACAAAAAGAAAACATTATTAAGAACTTCCCATTTTTCAGGTACCCTTTCTAAACCACTGAGGTGTTACCATTATTACATTCAAATTTACTTCAAAAAAGACGTTTGCATTCTTGAAAGTGAATGCCTGCATCATATGTGTGTGTACTCGGTGGAGTATCTCCCAGGGTAGATCCCCAAGCTCTGTAGCAGGCAATGGAGAAGCTCTGAGATGCGAGGAGGGAGGGGGAAGCAGAAGCCCCGTCTGCTGGCGGAGAGCTGTGGCGGCATAAGGCGGAACCAACTCTCAGCGATGTGCCAGGTGCCTGGATGAAAACACTCAATGGAAGTGTATTTCATGAGCAGACTCTGTGCACCATTTGCCTGAGAGGCCATCCTCTCCAACACAAGAGGCTATAAGGAAGCAAACTTCTCCTGGAACCAGGGAGGAGGTGCGCTATTACACTGAGCACTTGGATCAAGAAAGCCCGGGAAAATCCTCTCTTGCTCACTGAGTTGAGAATTACTGAAAAAAACTGTAGGGCAGGATTAAGAAATACGATTTCCCATGAAGAAGGAAAGGTGCGCTCCCAGAAACAGCCAGGTTGTTGGATTGCAGGTCTCCTAGATACCCCTCCTGGCCCAAAGATCCCTGACCCTGAGACAACTGGCCCTTGTTCCTTTCGTGGGCTGAACCTATAGGTCAGAGGAGTTGGAGATCTTAAGACTGGCCCGGTCAAAGAGGGACATTGACAATTTGAACACAGACCTTGAAAGAGATCTTCAAAGAATAGATGCAGCAAATCAGCAACTTCTTCTCAAAATCCACGAGAAAGCAGAGGAAATACAGAGGTGAGTGCTGGGGTTCCTTGAGGGAAGTTCCCAATCCAAGGGATGGGATAGAGGAGAGGAGACAAACCTGAATTTTCCTACCTGCTCTAGAGACCTATATCTTATGTAGCAGTTTCTTCTTCATTCTTTGGCATTTTCTGTGGCTCAAACTCTGAATTATAGCAAGTTTCAAAGAGATTCTTAAAAGATTGGATGATATTCACCTGAGCTAAAAGAACACTAGGGTATTTTGGCTTGGGAATCAGGTCAAATGTTGAAGTGATTTTTTTTTCCTGCTTTTGAAGTGACTATGATGGTAAGGACCCAGGAAAGATGGGTTTCTGACTTGGGAGCCATATTTACTGACCCTGAATTACCCTTAAAACTGATAGATGTGTTTTTTTCAGTTCTGAAGCTGTCTGTTCCTCACAATATGTGCTTGTGTCATTCAGGCTGGAAAGTGAGATCACTCAGCCCCAAGACCTGACAGAAGATGAGGAGTGGGAGCAGCAGAATAGCACCACCGTGGGAAGGGAAAGACCACTGCAAGACCTGGAAGAAGACATAGCCAGACTGGTAAGCAGAAAGCTGCGAAGAGCCATCGGATAGGTGTTATTCCTCAGCTTGTCTCTCATCAGTCATCAGATAAGCTAGTCTCCTCTTTTTCACATGCAAAGAATAGTCAAAAGACATGGTAAAATATGTGTTCAGGGCACACTTTCTTTGGTAATATTTCATATTGGGAAGCCCTGCATGTGGGCATGTCTATCCTGGCGAGTTGGCGTAGATACATATGTGGATGTGAAACCACAGGTCCTCTACCTGACAGTATGCAGTGAGGCAGAGCCACTGCAGGGAAACAGCCCCAGGCGAAAGGGGACAGCAATCAGCTGAATAAAGATGGGTGGTCGCAGGGAGCTCCACCGTGATGCTCTGCTTCTTTCTCTCAACAGGAAAGGAAAAATGACACTCTGGTCCATGACACAAGAGAACTTCAGAAAAAGGTGGGATGGGGCTCTAGTTTTCCCCAGGTTCCCCGCAGCGGCTCCAGTTCTCAAAGGGACCAGGGAGGGAAAATGATCACAGAGGATCCCACATGTCAGAAACATCTGTGCTGGGGGTGGGCGGGTTCTACCCCTGCCCCCCTCTCCCGAGGCTGAGCCTCGTCCCTGAATGCCATGGACTCCCTCTGCAGGCATGAGGTGAAGGGAGTGGGTGCGACATTGGGGCTATTTGGTGATCCCGTGGATTTTTCATTCTATCACAAGAAAATGGAATCCACTGACACTTTGTCGGAAGGTGAAAGGTTGATTTTATTTTCAACAGAGACTTTTTAAAATACTTAAATCCCAAGGGCTTCCCCTTTCCTAATCCAGGCATTCACTCCACCTCAACTCCTGCTCAAAATACAGTGGGTTTCCTATGATCACCCTACTTTCTGACCCACGCTTGCAGCCCTCTGCAGCCCGGAATGGCATAGGGTTCAGGGAAGTACTGCTGCTTGGGCAGACTCCAGCTCTGCTGGCCAAGACTAGTGAGAAGAAGATGGAGGTAGAATAAAGATGTTTCCAAGGGCAGCAAGTATCCATTAAGGGACCATCTCCTGGCAGCTTTATCAAGGCCATGTTATTGGCTCTACACACCAAACAGTGTGCTTGTCTTCTAGAATTTTTTATTTGATGTACTGTTATTTAAAATATGTATTTATTTAAAATCATAGCTTACAAGGAAATCGCAAAAGGCAACCAAGTGTGAACAAGGCCATCTACAGGGACCACTAGAAGAGTCAAAGGTAAATGAAAAAGCAATCTTGAGTGGGTTTGGGTTACGTGACTAGGAAGCAAGCTTTTAAGTGGAAACAACTATCAAAACTGGGATAAATTATTTGTAGTTTTAGCCCATGTCAGACTTAAGCGTAGGCTACTGAGTAATGAATTCTTTTCTGCCCTTGGTAAAGAATTTCACTCTGAAGCCATACATTTTGTTTCTCTTCCTTCAGGAAGAGCAGAACACAATTGCACAATGCATATATAACACTGAAGTCCCTGGTTTATATCCTGGTCCCAGCACTTAGTGAGGTAGATGAAGTTGGGAAATTTAATCAGCCCCTTTCAGCCTCAGTTTGAAAACTGAATGAAACTGTATATTTTTAAAATACTTTCCTTTTTTTGAAGAGTAAATCCTCGAAATGTCACATATTTAACATGATTATTTAAAAGTCTAGCTGAGGCAAATGTATGGATTCATACAGCAGAGCTAGCACTTGTCAATCTATGGTGTGCTAGGTAATTTACACACTCTGTCACTGACTCCCATCCAGAAAGGTTTCATTCAATTTATCACTCAAATATTTAGTGATCTCTACCTTCTGAGTGCATCATTCATTGCTTAGCATTTCTCTAATTGTGTTCCAAAGATAAAAACCTGGGCACAACCACCATCCATCTGAACAAAGATGCGAAAAGGTGGACTTATTTTTTTATTCAGAAATCAGGTAAAATTCTTACTTGATACTTACTGTAGAATTCCATCTTGCCCTTGCCTTATTTCTCTTTAGCTTCTTAAGCTCACACTTAAGCCCATACTATGTCTGTGGAGCCTCTGAAGGTATGGACACACTGAAAATAGAAATACAAAGTGAAAAACAGAGAATTACTTCCCTATTTCCTGTCAGCCAAATTAATACTGATGGCCACACACACAAAAAAAAAACAGGAAGTCCAAAGCCACCCAAACAGCTTGCTTGGCCATGCCTGTCCAGGAAATGAATCTGGAAAGGAAGAAATGTGGAGCCTGCATGTGCTTCAGGATAAACTTGGGGCTCAGGTTAGAAAGGCTTAGGAAGCCCCTTGACTAGCCTTGCCGTATAACTAACTGCATTGGCTTCCTTCTGCTCAAAACAGGTTTTCTTGACACTCGCCCAGCAGAGCCCATGGTGAGGCTATAAGTCTGGTGATGCTGTGTCACCCCAGCTGAGCCGAAAGACTATAGGTAGTTCCAGGTATTGTCAGAACAGTGGCCATTATTTTCCCGGAAGCTATTAGCCCACCTCCAGAGAACTCTAAAGCATTATTGACCCTTTAGATTACTCCCATTTGCCTACATGTGTTGTAGAATTCTCAAGTGATTTCTCTTAATTCTATGAAATCCATAGCATCTCTTGCTTCTGTTGTTCTTACATCCTGGCAATCAGCTCCTCAGTTTAATGGTAGGCCTGCTGCGCCTCTTTGTGTCTCAGACCACCGTCCTGAAAATACAGCCCTTAGTGCATTTGGCTCTCTGGTCCTGGATATAACTGACTGAAGAGGAAAGAACTGTTAGAAGTCTTCAGATGTGAAACAATGGTACCCAGATCAAAGTGGGAACAGTAGAGCTAAAAGTGGAAGGAAGGGAAGACGCAGGCTCGTCTGCTCTAACGAGGGAATATGCCCCGAGCACATCTATCCCTCTGTTACTATTCCCCTTCTGCAGGCCACCATCAGCCCTTGCCTGGACGCCAAATTAGCCTCTTAGTCTTCCTGCTTCTGCTCTTACCCTTAATCTGCTTTTCACACATAGAAAAGACTTATTCTTTAAAAACACAAATCAGATTATGTCCTTACTACTTCGAGTTCACACCTGGCTTCTCACTGCAATTAAAACACGGAACCAAACTCTAGAAGCCGCAAGGCCCTACATAATCTCACCCAGGTCAACCTTTCCCCGCCTCATCTCCTCCTTCCCAGGTGTGTCCCCACGCTCCAGCCACATAACTTCCACATACACACTACATATGTGCTCTTTCACAGTCTTGGCTCTTGCTGAAACCCTGCATGGGAAATATTTCTTCCAGATCTCCATTTGGCTAATATTTACCATTTAGATTTCAACCCAGTATCATCCCATCAGACAGGACTTCACCTATGATAGCTCTCATGCCATCGCTATCACTACATTTCTCTGTTTGTATTTCTTTCATAGCATTTATCATTATCATGTTGACTTACCTGTTAATGTCCCCAACTAGAATGTCAGCTCTGTGAGGCTGAGACTCTGCCTGTCAATCCTGTTCACCACTGTATCCTTTCTGCTCTCATGGCCCTCTGCCCATCACTCCAACATAGTGACCAATATAGAACAGGCTTTCACCAAACAAGGAAGGAAAAGGAGGAAGAAGGAACACGGGGAGCAAAAAAGGAGTGAGCAGTAAGTATGTAAAAGGAAAAGGAAGAGTGAAGTTTTTCAAGACTGATGTTTTTCCTAAGAGAAATAGCTAACAAGAAAGGAAGCTAAGAATTGTAGTTTAAGCGTGAGTGGAGCCCTGATGAATGCTAAGGGCTTGGGAGTGTAGAAGGGTAGGTTCACCTTAAGGACGCTGCATGGTTTGACTCTCCTCCATTAAAAAGACATCTGATATCATACCTGATGCACGTCAACCACCTGTAAGATAACCTTGGAGACAGCATTTCAGAATGGAATCCGCTTGCAGCCTGAGTTACCCATCTCCTTCCCTTTCTATAGGTTAAGTTACAACAGCTGGAAGCTTCCTGTGCTGACCGAGAGAAGGAACTGGCCAAGGTGATGGTAGTAATTTCAGTATTACTTCTCCCAGAGGAAGAAAAGTTGATGTTCAGTTAGACGATGCAATACATTCTGCAAATGATTGACATATATAGTAAGGTTCCAGATCCAGAACCATTACGGGGTTGAGGAGGGGATGAAGGAAAGGAAGATAAGTGCAGTCTCCTAGGTTTCCTTCTCTTCAGTAATTTTTACAGGATATGTTCCACATCTGTATCTTCAACAAATTAGTATCTATTCTTCTCCCAACTGTCCCAAAATAAAATTCCCCTCAAAATAAAGCTTATCTATCCTCAAAAAAGAAATGAGCTCATATATACAGAAAAAAACTTATTTAGAACAATTAGAAAACTACATTTAGGGTCTGGGATTTAGGAAGAAACAAGTATACTCTGGTTCTTAGAGAAATTTCCTGAAAGAAATTTAAGACTGAATTTTGGTTTCCCAGGTAATGGAAGACTATGCATTGGTGGCCCAGCTCTGCAAAGATCAGGTCATCTGCATTAAGGTACAGTTTCTCAGTAACAGGTCAGAAAGAGTTCGTAAGGTACAGGATATGAAACCAGGCTTTTCAAAGAGCACTTTCTAGAGCAATATTAACTCTTCAAAGTGGCATTACAAAGGGACTTTGGGTCCTTGACAACCCACCACCAATATCATTCTGTTACAGTCCTGGTCTCCTGACCTCTCTGCTCTTAAATTCATAATGAGCACTTTTTCTTTCATGATGCCAATCACCCAGGGACCTGCCTGGGAAGGTAGGAAGTGCAGCGAGTGATCAGGAGCGGTGGTGGGTGTGGGGGCTGCAACAGGAGACCAAGCATTCATGTCACCACATAATAACACATGCTTCATACGATTAGAAACAGTGTAAGGCTTCTAATTAGTAACTGTGGTTTCTTTTATTTCTCTTGGAAGAAGTACCAGGAAACTTCGAAAAAAATTGAAGAAGAAGTAGAGACTCAGCTCCTTGAGAGAGAAGTGTGAGTTTTGGCAAAAAAAGGAACTTCTTGGTTTTAGTGGTAACTGCAACTCAGCCTGGATCACAGCAAACATTTCTCTGATGAATTCCTACTTGGGACTGAGGGAGCCCCAATGCCACATCTCTCTCCCTTCTGTTAGTGATTGTTGACTCCCACTAAACCAACCACACCAACTTTAAAATGCAGGTCCTTCTCCCATCCATCTTAAAAAACCACAGAAACACATCTCCCTTCATACTTTTATAACATTTTCAATTATTCAGGTTTATATTAAGGGCAGGAACATCTGATTTGAAAAGGGCTGGTGGTCAGGCACTCTGATGAGTAGGACATTCCTACTTTCACAGAAAAGCCCTTTAACCTAATACCACCCTCATTTCCCCAAAAACATAGAGACTCAGCCATATAAGATAGGCATGAAACTAACCTCTAGACACACAAAGGCTATCATATTACAAAACTCAAACTGTACACCATATTAACTACTAAACTATGATCATTAAAGGTTAGAAATTGTAAGACAAAAGCCCCTTCCTTTCTGAGTTTGTCTAGAATTGAAATGGTGAGAAAACAAAGTCAAAAATCTCACTCCCATTTCTTGGCCCCTTTTAGAAGTTAAATCTTAACTTAGTCAAGAAGTACTTACATGTATTAAATATTTTAGAATCTTGGGATCAAGGTAAAGAGACCCAAACTTCATACCACCTCTAAATAGCCCTGGTATGCATTGTGGCCTGGCAGCGCCACAGGGTACCAGGACTTGGAATTGTGAAGGATACATTCAAGTTTCCTGAGAACCTTCTTGAACACTAAGTATGGCTTCACTGCTAAGCTCAGTTTCTAGAACAGAGCTGCCCAGTAAAACTTTGTGCCATCCAATAAGTAGCCACTGGCCACCTACTGAGTACCTTGAAACATGGTTGGTGTGACTGAGGAACTGATTTTTTTTTATTTTAATTAATTTTAATGTTCACAGCTACATGCAGCCACTGGCTTCCATAGTGCACAGCACAGCTTTAGAATATAAAACTTTTTAAATAATCATTATGTGGTATGAATATTTGAGTGTACTTTCTTCAATCCCTATCTTGGTTCATTTCCTCCTAGATCAAAAGTCTTGAGCATGAACTCCGCAACAAAAGAATATAACAGTCAAAATAATAAGGTGAGCATTCCACCCTTGTGTCCAAAACACTATAAGCCATAAAACATACACAAATCTTCCCATGTGCATTTTCCAAGAACAATACTAGATATAATTTCAAGGCATTCCAACCTGAAACAAACAAAGAAGACAACTGTCTTCCCTCTCTTACAGCCATGTAAATGCCACGTCCTCATAGAAACTAGTCTAAGACCTGAAAGGGTCAGAATGCAGGCAAGAAGCAACAGTAACTGAGGGTGTGCTCTACAGGGAAGAGGCTAATACATGACACATACACCACACCGTCCGCCTCCTGCAATCACAGAACTCTCTCCAGCTGATCCCAACATGGTCCCGAATCTTTCCAAATACAGACAGAGCACCAGGGTTATCTGTCACTATCTGATCAGCGTTGCCCCATGAGTTAACATAAGTGTTGCCCCATGAGTTAACACAAGAAGTCAAAATCTGTTTGTTTAACATCGTTATGTCACCAGCAATATGCAAAGGTCAAAAGGACATAGAATTGGATGCAGAGCATCACAGCTCTTTGCCTGTTTGGCATTTTGTGGCAGCAAGTTCACAGGGCTAAAACATAAACTTTTATTTAGCTTTATTTTTGTAATGTATATTGGTTTTAGAGGCAAAAAATTCACCAGAAATTTTTTGGCATGAAATATATGGTCTTGATAATCTTAGAAAAAAAAAGAGGTCTTCTTTTCCTAAAAAGCAAACATCAATTATCTACCATTGTCCCTGGGGTCATCCAGATGTTTGGGTATATGTCAGACATGCCCACAGTGACCATGACTCCAATTGTCCTGAGCAAGTTATTCTGGCCCCTCTCTTGCATATTCCACTCAGCAAAAAAGTTAACTGGACCCTGAAATTAACTGGACTCCCCCTCTCTAGGACGAGGCTTAGCATACTTTCTGACATGTCCCATCATCTATCCCCAGTGGTTCATCAAAGTATTCATTTGACTACCCATCAGAGGAAAAACAGAGTGTCTTCATCAAGGTTACCAGAGTCCCATGACGGTCCCGTGCCCTGAGGCTGAGCCGTCTTTACAGAGGCGCTCCCTGAGCACTGATTAGAGGGCACTTCCCCTCATCGGACTCAAGCTATAGAACCAAATTGGTAAAACACAAAGTTTCTCATGATTCCAATTCTATGAGCCTTATTTACACAATTTTAAAAATGTGATCTTAATTCCTCTGTCTTTTTATCTCCCAAGGAAGTTAAAAGGAAAATGAAATAACTAAGAAAATATTTTGTAAAAGAAATGCCACAGAAATTCAGGATATATCTTCATCTTTACATTTTTATACCTTTTAAAACTTATCTCAGAATATATTTGTGTGATTTCTGTAGCTTGTTCATTCCTCTAAGGGTTGCTGGCTGAGCAGAAGGTAAGCAAAGAGTTATGAGAGCCCAGAATGTAGATTCCCAGAGGTCCCAGGCTTCAGGCCTAGCCCTACCACTTACTAGCTATATAACCTTGGGCAACATACTTTATGTTTCTATGCCTTCCTTTATTCCTATCAGTATATAAGAAGGTGATACAAAATTATATATAAATATGTAAGTGTATATATATATGTATATATAAACAATGCACACACACATATATGCATATATATGTATATACACTGTCTTTGAAAATTTCATCTATGCTTATGAAATTTGTATGGTATCTAAGCATAACATATAACTAATGGCTCACTGAATATTACTTGACAGTGATGACAGCTTTCAGAAATTGCTTATTTATCAATGTCCTTTCTTCTTCTCCCAGGACAATTCTTTCCAAAAGAAGGGAATATGGCTCTGTAAAAGGCAAGTAAATATCTTTGAGCAAACCTCCTGAAAACTGGGAGATCTACTAGCCATCCTGCAGACGACAAGGAGAACCTTGTATACACACTCACACACTCTCTCTCTCTCTCTCTCTCTCACACACACACACACAGTCAACAAACTAGTGTCATCTGTGACCACATTTCTCAATTCTAATGCTATGACTTCTTGCAGAAAGGCAATTACTAATCTCATTTTCCAGTATTAGCAGCCAACAGCCCAGTAGTAATCAGAAACAGGAATCTTATCACCTAAAAGTGATGTGGCAAATCTCATACTTACACTCTCTTCCCTTAACAATCTGAATTCATTTGATGTATCTGGATCCCCAGTAGAATCAGTAGATTAGAAATGGGGTTCATAAGCATAGTGATTGGGTTTTAACCCTATTGTATGAGACATGCCTCCCTCAAACCTTGTTACAACGTCAGTTCTTTACCCCTGACATGAAAAATATATACATACATAGGGAGAGAACTTCTAAATGCAAGTATACTGCTGCCTAATAACAGATAAAAGAGGAAATGATTGTGAAAAAGAGATAAAGCACATAACAGTATCCAGCACATAATTGCTCAAAAATATTCATTAACCTGAGTAAGAACTCAAGATTCCAAGAACCAAGTGCATATTAGTACTGAAGGAATCACTGTGATAGCAAAGATTTGTATTCATGTAGCCCTTGCTTTTTCAAGAAAAGGTCAAATTATGTTCAATACAATCTGTTTAAGAAGGCATACAGAAACATATATTCAAAGTGGTATAAAATATGATTTAGAAAGAGTTCCATCAAAATGATTAACAAACTTATTGGTGTTTAAAGGTAATTTCCAATTGTCTAGAATACTGGCTTAAGGGGGATATCCCTTCATACAAGGTAAATGAAGTACTACATATTTTGATATCCCTAAATATAGTGTTCCTGGAACAACTAGGAGAATTTTTCCTAGAACTCCTAGGACTGCCTTCACCTATACTTTTAACACCAGTGCCCAGCATGGAATTACCCACGTGGACTCCCAAGGACTGTCTGCCTTAATGAGAGTTGGTAATCTGGAGGAGAATGTACAAGTTTAGTTCAGCAAACGACAAATACCTTCCCTCTTGTTTTACTCGACCATTCTGTGGGGCACTGGTATGCTGGTTGTTAACTCAAGAGATTAAAAAGTTGGTTATTCCTAAGATTTTCCCTGGGAATGTCATCCAGAACCTCCTTATGAATACTGTATCCAGCCTCAAGGAGATTTGCAGGAAGGAGGTTTGTAAAGGGCCTCTGATTCTAATTCTAAGATACTTTACTAGAATGGATCCTGGATCCTGGCCCTAAGATCAACTCTAGAGAAAGACATCAGAGAACTGGTGGGGAAGGGGTTCTCTCTGACTAGTGAGTGCAGGTGGTAATGAATTTGTCCTGGGCCTGGAGGCAGCCCAGAAAAGCTGCGTAAGGTAAATGTAGGAAGGAAACAGTGGCAGTTTGCTCATGCAAATCACAGCAGTAGAAAAAGGGCAAAAAAACATCATTTAAAGAAGAAATCAAGACCACTATAGGGAAATTTATAGAAATGTATTAAGAAATATTAAAAGTACCATGAATGAAAGAAGAGAAATACCATGATCATGGATAGGTAGCCTTATTATCAGAAATATATCAGTTGTCTCCAGTTGATAAATAGTCAATTCAATTCCAATCAGACTCCCCAAAAGATTTTTCATGGAATTGAATGAAATGATTCTAAAATATACTATATTTGGAGGAGTAAAGGGTCAGAGATAACCTAGAAATTTTAAAGAAAAGCAAGATGTGCGGAATATGCCATTTCAGATCTCAGAACTTACTATGAAGCTACAATAATTATGATAGTGTGCTATTGGGACCAGACTAGGAAAACTGAACAATGAAACAGAACAAAAAAAGAGCTTAGAAACAGTGCCTATTTAGACCTTTGATATGTAATACTATATGTCATAGGAGAAAGGAAGAATTGTTCAAAAATATGGTAGGGAAAAACTTTATCCAAATAAGACAAAAAATGGTATCAGATCACTAACATTCAGCATATATAAAAATCAAGCCCAATATGTTAAAGACTTAAATGTCCACAAAAATAAATAAAGGAATCTTTAAAATTCAGCATGAGTTATCTATTCCCACTTAACAAATTACCCCAAAACTTACTGGTTTCAAATAATAAACATTTATCATCCCATAGTTTCTGTGAGTCAGGAATCTTTGAGTCATTTAGCCTGGTAGTTCTACCTGAAGGTCTGTAGTGAGGCTACAGATAATATGTTGGCCAAAGTTACAGTAATTAGAAGGCTTGGCTGGGGCTAGAGGATCTATTTTCACACTGGCTTTTTGGCTGAATTTTGGCCAGAGGTCTCAGTTCCTCATCACGTGCACATCTCCGCAGGGCTGGTTGTGTATCCTCCCAATATGACAGCTGGTTTTCTCCTGAGAGTAAGGAAGAAGCTGCAGTGTCTTTAGTACCTCGTCTAGGAAGTCATACACTGTCACTTCCACAATATTGTATTCTTTAGAAATGAGCCATTAAGTCCAGTCCACATCCAATAAAGGGAAATCACATAATGAGGAGAGTATCAAAGAATTTGTGAACATATTTTTAAAATGTGTGAACATAATTTTAAAATGCTACAAACTCTCAATGAAGATAGAAGTAACTTTCAGGCCTTGGAATAGGGCATGGATTTTTAACATGACATAAAAAGGATTGATTATAATTAAAGGAAAGGTTGACAAACTAGACTTTATCAAAAATTAACTTTTGCTCTTCAACACTTAGAGCAAGTGAAAGGTAGAAAGTACAGGGAAGTTATTCAAAGTACACATGGAAAAGGATTCATATCAAGAACATATAAAGAACTTTTACCATTTAGTAAGAAAAGCTCAAGCAACCTAGAAGATAAATGGGTAAAAGGAACACATAAGACCAATAAACCTATGCACAGATATTTAGCATCACTGTTCATCAGGGAAATACAAATCAAGGCCGTATTGAGATATTACTTTACACCCATTTGATTAGTGAAACTTTAAAAATCTGATGGTAAGTGTTGGAGAGGGTGTAGATCCATAGAAATGTATACTCTGCTAGTGGGGTATAAACTGGTGTGACTACTTCACAAGATGATTTCAGATAATGATAAATACTAAAAGAAAATAAAACACAGTGATGGAAGGCAGTAACTAGCAAGGCAGCACAAGGGAAGGACCACATTTACAAGGGGTTGCTGGGAACAGAGACAAGATTTAGTGGGAGACACTTGAATATCAAGATGGAACCAGGTGTGCATTTAGGTATGACTTACTATTTTGTTTCTGGTTTTCTAACATCTGGTTAACAGTTTCTTGGCTTTCTATTTTCAGGGTTTTTCAGGTTCTCTTTTTCATCACCCTATTTTTCATCACACTGCTGGGCTACTTGTTTTTCCACATAAGCTTTATAAATCCAGATCTCCTAATCAACATACTACCCAAGATACTAAACAGGAGCACCTTGTGGAGGCTAAGAAGCTTCCTCTCTGCATCTCTCACACTTCAGACTGAGGACTTGTTGCCCCACTAATCCCCAAAAAACATCCTTGGAAAAAGAAGGCAAGTGGTACCTGACTGTGTACACTAGGAGATGGTGGAACTTGTACAGGGAAGATGTTTTCTTCAGTTATTCCCTTGAGGTTTGCCTACTGATGACCTTTCCTCCCATGTTGTCTTTCCAAGATCGACCTTGCCCAGCAAACAGCTCTGTCAATAGATTTCAGTGGCTATAGGATAAGCTAAATAGTATGAAATAGTAAACAAAGTAGACCATTTTCAGAATTTCATAGATGCTAAGCAAAGTTAGAGTCCATCAATACTTCTAGTTTATCTTCAAAATGTAAGAGACTGGATCTCTGCAATGCAGATGGCTCACTACTGATAATTAGAACTCTATAGCAGCAAGTGACCTTAACTTAAGCTAATTTACAAGTTACAGAAAAATTTAAAAAAAGATACTGCCTTATGGAACTAAAAAAATGAGGTTTCAGGCATGGCTGAATGCAGAAGTTTCACCAGTGCCCTCAGGGCTTCATCTCTCTCCCTCCTTTCTCTGAATGGGCATTGCTCCTTTAAGTGGCAGTATTCTGCCAATAACCTAAATCCTATGCTACCAGATTAGCAACTTCAGCGCAATCAGTCTGTTCCAATAGCTACAGCAGGAAAGACCAGAGTCTGTATTGGCTGAGGTCCATTGCCTATCCCTGTCCCATAATCAGCTGATCATGTGTCAGCAAAGTCATCCTTTAATGAAAGGCTTAAAGGCATCTTGTACCACAGATAAATATTTCAAACAGAAGTAACCAAATGGAAAAAAAAGTAAGCAACTTTCTTAATCTGGTTAATTGCCTAGAATGAGTAAATTCTTTCTTCACCCCAGGCCTCAGAGAAAACAAAATCCTCTTCTCCTGACAATCACTATAGTAATGCGCAATTATGCATCATCTGACAATACAAGTCACTTGAGTTTTTACCTGGCACCCTAAATGGAAACACCCTCCACCATCTCAAAGAACAGCACTGAACGCATGGCTTATTCCCACACTGAGTGGCAGTGGCATTCTAGGGTCCAGGGAAATCTGGCAGTTTCTGCCCAGTAGGTGTGACCTTAATAGGTGTTTCATTAAACCAGACTTCGTTCTTGGCACAAGGGGAGGATAAGGTATGGCCAGCTCCCATTTACCATTGTCCTGCCACATGACAGAGCAAGAAATCCACTCCTCTGCACTCATGAATTGGAGACTTAGAATAATGAAAGAAAAAGTATTTTCACACATTGTGATTTCAGAGTCACTTAAGAAAACTTTATAAAATTTTTCCTTTCATGCATACTTCATTATTCATCACTATGTTTTCTCTGCTGTAGCTAAGTGAACTAATGCTGAGAAAACAGTTCAAAAGTTGTTAGGAAGGACACAAATCCCTAATAACATCTTGAAGTCCATAATTGCCCTTGTTGTTGGTTAAAGTAAAGGTAAATGTTGACTATATCATTCAGGGTCACACCCACAATACAAAATTGAGAATGAGAATTCAGAGTGGAGAGAACCAGCAAAAACAGTTGTTCCCAGAATGTAAAGTGAGTCAGCAAAAAAAGTTTCCACTATGTGACATCATTCCCGTAGATGGAGATTCTGGCAACTTTAGATGGTTTTATTAAAAATATGATGATGATGATGATGATGATGATGATGGAGGGGGAAGCAGGGAAGGGAGGAAGGAAGGAAGGAAAAAAATAAAGGAAACGAGGCTGATCCCTTAGCAGTGTAAACTTCCAACAGTGAACTGCTGTTCTGTTCTACATGACTACTTCACTGCAGCCATTGACTGTGCTTCCTTTAATTTTATAATACTGAGAATCATAAGTTTTCTAAAGACAAGCTTCAGTGGTTAAAATCACTGTTGTGAAAATTCCTTCTGCTAAGAAGCAAAACTAATGGAGGCTCTTCTGTGTTTGCAGCAAAAATAGGGAAGGAGCATTCACATGCAGTGTGGGATTAGAGCCTGGGAACAGATGTAGGGGAGGTCAGCTGCTGTGGCTGGGCTGTCTTGATTCTCCTGCTGAATAATTACAGCGGAGACTGGCTGCAGGTGCCAGGAGTTGGCCTCCCAGTACCTTGACCATTGCAAACAAGGAGCAGCTTGCTTTGTCTCTGGAGCAGTGCACTCTTCCCTCATGATCTGACTATGGCCGAATGGCTCCCTCAGAAACAGCAGAGGGCACTGTTCCATGGTAAACGCAGGCTCTCCTCAGAAGCTGTTTCTTTACCACAGGTATATATTGTACCCCGGAAAATTGCCAACAAGATGGGGGCAGCTCTGTGATAACAGCAAAACTGTCCCATTTTTCACAGGGTCATCAGCCAGATCTGGGTTTGAACATCAAGAGCAGATGATATAGTCTCCTACCCCAGGTGCTGAGTCACTACCTACAGTGATCATCTGCCTAATATCTTCAGAATATTTGTTCTAAGTGGAAGGATTTCCTCACACGGTCTCTGCCCTTATACGTATGCCCACCATGGAGCAAAATTCCACAGTTTGATAAATGCCAAAAAGAGATATCAATCCACAGTGCTATTTACATTAAGTTTTATAAATAAATAAATTTAAGATTCATGGAGACAAAAAAAGGACGCATGTTGCTATTTGCTGTACAGAAACTGAATCGCACCCCCCTTGGTCATGTTTATTTTTTCAAAATCCCCTTTCCTCCTGACTCTGGAATCCATCTGCCTTCCTCTTCCTATACACAGCTTTAAAAAAAATTGCAACTAAAGCCAGTCAGCTCTCCCTCTCAGACTGTATTTTCCACTCAAAAAAACCAAAGCTTAGGAGTCGACCTGTAAAATAAGCTGAGTTTGTCTGATCACACACTAAGATGTCTCAGCAGACCCAAAAATAGTTTGCCATGACACTTACCCAGCCCCTTTATAACAAACATGGTGTTAATGACCGTCAATTCCATTTATTGAGCACTTGTTGTGTGCCAGACACATCACTAAGTGTGTTTCACTTGCATTATTATATTAAAGGCTCAGAGTCTTCCAAGATAGATACTATTATGCCAGTTTACAAACACGGAAGCCAATTCAGAAAGCAAATAAACATAAGTCATGAGTTGAAAGAACCAGGATTGGTGCCTGAGCCTGGCTCCAAAGCTTCACCTGTAAAGAACCTCTATTGCTTTTTGACAGCAGACGTCAACTGGATAGCTGGCCAGGGGGAGGTGGGTATACAGTCTGGAGCAGTGGGATGTTCACCCACCTGTGAAGGGGGGAATCCCAGCCGTAGCTGCATTTATAGAATTACACACCAGAGAAACTCAGACAAATCATTGAGTTGTAGGATTGACAGGGAATTTAGAGACTGTTAGTTCATTCAGGCCCAGTAAGATACTTATTTACACCCCCCTCAAAATCATATAACTTGCTAGTGACAGAATCAGGATAAACCTGGTCTCTTGACAAGTCTTTTTTCAGTAGCCCTTCTAGTAAACCAGCATTACCCAACTCTTTATGCTGGGGCACTAACATAATGGAGATTTTGTTGCAATTGTTAATTAAGCCCAAACCAATTGTACCCTCCTGTCTACTAAGGTAAAGTCATAATTCTTACCTCTGGGGAAATAAACTTCATTTCTCTCCCTGCTTCTACAGAAACTAACTGGGGACGGGGAAAAAAGAAAAGGTGACGCTTGGAATACATGAACCTTTTTTTAGCAAAGCACATTAATAAGTCTTGAGTTATACAAAGTGTGAACGGTAGGGGAGGATGAGTGCTAGAGTGCAAATGCTCTTTATAATAATAAAATACAAGAAATTTTTGTCACATCTGAGAAGAGGAGAAGCAGGAGAGAAAGCTGAATAACAAGATGAAACACTGACATCCAAGTTGGTAGACACGGACCAGAGAATTCCTGGAAAAAAGGAAGGAGCCAATATTCAATTTTAGATTATTTTCTAAGTAGTACTGCAATGTATGCTCCCATGCACTTACTTCAGTCAACAGTAAACTCTACCACACACAGTTGTAGATATTTGACCCTACAAGTTGCCTTTTATTGTCTCTTACAATTGAATTTGGGAGAAAAGTAGCAGTCATGCCTCAAGTTTGAATGAATGTTGGATTAGAAATAAACAACCCTAAATTATTTAGTGGAGAGGTAATTAGGATAAAAGATTGCAGAAACAGGAAAAGAACAAAAGGTAATCTTAGCTAGAATTCAAGAATGTGGAGGCTCCTGGTGACACCTAGATTATAGAAGAATCTTCTACATTTCTTCTTCCCTCTTACTTCTCTCTAAAGAGATGAATGGCAAGGAGCTTTCCCCTAAGTTTTCTTCTAAACACTTTATGATTTCAGTTCTTACATCTAAGTCTTTTGAATTGATCCATTTTGAGATTATTTTTGTGTATGGTGTAAAATAAGGGTCCAATTTCATTCTCAGGCATGTGGATTCCAGTTTTCCCAACACTAGTTATTGGCGATACTATTTTATTCCCATTGTGCATTCTTAGGGCCTTTGTCAAAAATTAGTTGACCATATATGTATGGGCTTAATTCTCAGTCCTCTATTCTGGTCCATGGATCTGTGTGTTTTTATGCCAATAACTTATGGTTTTGATTATTACAGCTTTATAACACTGCTTGAAATGAGGATGTGTGATGCCTCCAGCTTTGTTCTTCTTGCTCAAGATGGCTTGAGTTATTTGGTGTCTTATGTGGCTCCATATGAATTTCAGGATTGCTTGTTTCTTTTTCTGTAAAAAACGTCATTGGAATTTTGAATAGAGATTGCACTGAATCTGTAGATTATTTTGAGTATTAATTCTCTAACCCATAAACATGAGTTTACTTCCATTTAACAGTGTCTTCTTCAAGTTCTTTCATCGCTGTTTTAGACTTCAGAGTATAGGTCTCTCTCCTCCTTGGTTAGATTCATTCCTAAATAGTTTATTCTTTTTGACGTTATTGTAAATGGGACTGTATTCAAAATTTCTTTCTCAGTTCATTGTTAGTGCATAAAAGTGCAATTGATTTTGTATAATGCAACTTTACTGAATTTAGTTTAACAGTTTTTCGGTGATATTTTTAGGGTTTTGTGTACATAAGATCTTGTCACCTACAAATAAAGATAATATTTCTTCTACCGTTCTGATTTAGATTCCTTTATTTCTTTTTCTTGCCTGACTACTCTGGCTAGGACTTCCAGTACTATGTTGAATAAACGTGGTGAGAGTGGGCACATTTGTCTTGTTACCGATCTTTAAAGAAAATCTTTCAGCTCGTCACCCTTGAATATAATGTTAGCTGTGGACTTGTCATATTGGCCTTTATTATGTTGAGGTACATTTCTTTCATACCTAATTTGTTGAAAATTGCCACGAAAGGATGTTGAATTCCATTAAATTCTTTTTCTGCATCAACTGAGTTGATCATATGATTTATCCTTCATTTTGTTAATGTGGTATATCATATTTATTGATTGGCATATGTTAATCCACCCTTCTATCCCTGGAATAAATTCCTTTTGATCATGGTGTATGATTCCTTTAATGTGCTGTTTAATTTGGTTTGCTCGTATTTTATCAAGGATTTTTGTATCTATGTTCAGCAGGGATATTGGACTATAATTCTCTTTCCTTGTAGTGTCCTTTTCTGACTTTGGTATCAAGGTAATGTTGACCTTGTAAAATGAGAAGTGTCCTCTCCTATTCAATTTTATAAGATTTTAAGTTGATATTAATTCTCCTTTAAATTTAAATGGTTGGTAGCATTTTCCAGTGAAGCCATCAAATCCTAGGCTTTTCTTCATTGTGAAAGTTCTAATTACTGATACAATCCCCTTACTTTTTATTGATCTATTCAGATTTTCCATTTCTTCATGATTTAGTCTTGGTAGATTGTATATTTTTAGAAATTTATCCCTTTCTTCTAAGTTATCCAATTTGTTGGTATATAATTATTCATAGTAGTCCCTTTGATCCTTTATGTTTCTATGGTATCACAGTTTTAATGTCCCGTCTTTCATTTCTGATTTTATTCTAGTCTTCTCTCTCTTTAGTCTAGCTAAAGGTCTGTTAGTTTTGCTTATCTTTTCAAAAACCAACTCTTAGTTTTGTTGGTCTTTTCTATTGTCTTTCTCATCTCTTATTTCATTTACTTATGCTATTTGTTATTTATTTCCTTCATGCTACAAACTGTGGGTTTTGTTCATTCTTTTCATAGTTCCTTGAGACACTAAAAGCACAGACAGCAAAAGAAGAAATAAACAATTGGGACTACACCAAAGTCAAAAATGTGCATAGAAAGAGAAACAATCAAGCACATGAAATGGTAACCTACAAAATGGAATTACTTTTGCAAAACATATATGTGATAAAGAGTTAATATCCAGAAATTTTTCTAAATTTAAAAATGGGTAAAGGACCTGAATAGACATTTCTTCAAAAAAGACATAAATGGCCAACAGATATATGAAAAGATGTTCAACAACACAAATTATCAGGGAACTGTAAATCAAAAACTTCATACCTGTTAGGATGGCTATTAGCAAAAAGTCAAAAGTACTGGTGAGGATGTGAAGGAAATAGAACACTTGTGCACTGCTGATGGGAATATAAATTGACACAGCCATTACGGAAAACAGTATGGAGATTCTTCAAAAAAAAACTAGAACTACCATGTGATCCAGCAAACTGACTTCTGGTTAAATATCCAAAGGAAATAAAATCATTATTTGAAATAGATTAGCTGAACTCCCATGTTCATTGCATGGTATTCACAATAGCTAAGATAATGGAAACAAAACCGCAATGTCAGCCAACGGCTGAATGGATCAAGAAAACGTGGTATATACATAGAATATTATTTAGCCTTTTTAAAGAAAGAAAATCCTGCCATTTGAGACAAAATGGATGAACCTGGAAGGCACTGTGATAAGTGAAATAAGCCAAACACGGGCAAATATTGCATAATCTCATGTGCACATGGACTCTAAAAAAAGAAAAAGAAGAAAGTTGAACTCATAGTAACAGAATAGGATGGTGGCTGTCAGGAGCTGGGGTACAGGGAAAGAAGAGAGATTTTTTTAAATTCAGAAAATGTCCTCTCACATTCCTCACATATACAGCAAGTGAATCATATGGATGGTTATATAATTCCACCAGACATTAACTGTGAGGTTGTAGGGAACAGTAGTGTTAGTTTTTCTTCTAAAATTAGAATAATTTTCTCTGGTTTTTATCATTGGGTTCCTTGCTCCTGTAAAAATATTTTAATGCAAATATTTTCTTTCATCCAAAGCTCATAGTATTCATAAATATCTACTGGAGTTCTAGCAATACATCATAAGTTTTTTTAAGTTTTGTGGATAACTATAAGAAATGTTGTGCTCTACCATGACATAGTAATACTTTTTTAGAAACTTGAAAATTCCTTTCATTCTATTTTTTAAGAAAAATTTAAATAGGTTGACTTTTTCACTTCTAGAGATATCACAGAGAACCACACAATTTCAGGGCAGAATAACGATCCATATTACCTTGGGTCCCTTTAAATTCAGAACCTGTGTTCATTCAGATGTGTGTAGACTAAAGGACTGCCTTGCTCATTCCCATCTATTCATTGAAACATGGCTTAAACTCAGCTACCCTGTTATCCTCTCTAAAATCTAAGTTTTTGAAATTGCATTTTTCTAAAATATATCCTGAAAATCAATTTCTCATGAATTTATATTAGGCTTCAATGTTAATCCAAATTTTACTACATTCTCTGTAGAAAGAATATGTATTGTTTGGAGCCTCTTCTACTCAATTGATTATTCAGGAAGAAAGCAATAAATACACCTTTATCATCCTTCAGCTTCCAAAATGTGTAGGATTTTGGAACTAGAAAAAAAATCCAGGACAATTGAATACCAGAGAAGTTATGTGATTTACTTTAGTTTACATAGATAGCTAGTACTGGAAGGTAGAACTCACTGAATCATAGAAATTCAGCTATAAAAAGCAAAACATTTTTTATTATAGTAAAATACACATAACATAAAATTTACTATCAGCCATTTTTTAATGTACAATTCAGTGGTATTAAGTACATTCTTGTGTCGCCACCTACACCATCAGAACATTTTCTTTCTCCACCAAGATTTTCAGAATTCTTTTGATCTTGAAAAACTGAAACACTATGCCCAATAAACAATAATTCTCTATTCTCCCTCCTAGCCCCTGGCAATTCTGGGTGACTTACATAACTGGAATAATACCACTTTTATCATTTTGTGACTGTTTTATTTCACTTAACATAATGCTCTGAAAGTTCATCCATGTTGTAGCATTTGTCAAAATGTCCTTCCTTTTTAAGGCTAAATAATATTCCTTCTTATGGATATACCACTGTTGCTTATCTATTCATCCATCAATAGATATTTGAGTTGTTTCCACATTTTAGCTATTGTAAACAATGCTGTGAACATGGGTGTACAAATACCTCTTCAAGACCCTGCTTTCAATTATCCTGGATATATGCCCAAAAGTGGAATTGCTAGATTATACGGTAATTCTGTTTTTAATTTTAAGGACCTGTCATTGTTTTCCACAGCAGTTACACCATTTTGCATTTCCACCAAGAGTGCATAAGGTTTCTAATTTCTCCACATCCTTGTCAGCACTTGGAGCTTCTGTTAGTATTCTTTATATAGTAGCCATCTTAATGGATGTGAGGTGGCATCTTTTTGTGGTTTTGATTTGCATTTCCCTAAAAATAAGTGATGTTGACCATCTTTTCATGTGCTTATTGGTCATTTGTATATCTTCTTTTAAAAGTGTCTTTTCAAGTATTTCATCCATTTTTGAATTAGGTTATTTGCTTTTCTGTTGTTGAGTTTTAGGATTCTCCATATATTCTAGGTATTAATCCTTTTTCAGACATATGATTTGCGATTTTTTTTTCCATTCTGTGGGTTGCCTTTTATTCTATTAACAGTGCCTTTGATGATAAAATTTTTTAATTTCCTGAGGTCCAATTTCTCTTTTTCCTTTTGCTACCTGTGCCTTTGGTATAATATCCAAGGAATCATTGCCAAATCCAATGCATTGAAGCTTTTTTAGTACATTTTATTCTAAGAGTTTTACAGTTTTAACTTTCACGTTCAGGTCTCTGATACACATTAAGTTAATTTTTGTATATGATGTTAGATAACAGTACAACTTCATTCTTTTGATATTGTGTAACTGGTTTTCCAGGCATCATTTGTTGAAAAGACTGACCATTCCCCATTGAATGATCTTGACATTCTGACGAAAATTATTTGTGTATCTATTCACAGATTTCTGGGCTCTCTCTTCTGATCCATTGGTTTATATGCATGTCTTTATGCCAGCACCACACTGTTTTCATTGCCATAGCTTTGTAGTAAGTCTTGACATCAGGAAGTGTAAGTTCTTCAACTGTGTTGAAAATTTCTCAAGATTATTTTGGCTATCCACTGTCCCTTGAGATTCCTTATAAATTTTAGGATGGATTTTTTTTGTGTGTGTTTCTCAAAAACAAATCATTGGGATTTTGGCAGAGACTGCATTGAAGGTATAGCTCTTTGGGCAATAATTGGCATCTTAACAGAATTTATGAACATGAGATGTCTTCCAATTTATTTTGCCTTCTTTAATTTCTTTCAGCAATGTTTTGTAGTTTTCATTGTATAAGTTATTCACCTCCTCCATTAATTCCTAAGTATTCTGTTATTTTGAAGCTATTGTAAATGGACTTACCTTATTTCATTTTCAGATTGCTTTATTGTTAGTGTTTAGATATGCAACTGATTTTTGTGTGTTGATTTGATATTCTGCTACTTTGCTGAATTTATTAGTTCTAGCATGTCTTGTATGCGTGTATGTGTGTGTGTGTCTGTGTTTGTAATCTTTAAGATTTTATAACCTATAAGATCACAGAATTTGGGAACACAGATAATCTTACTCCTTCCTTTCCCATTTGAATGATTTTTACTTCTTCTTCTTGCCTATTTCTCTGGCTAAAATTTCCATTACTATATTGAGTGGAAGTGGTGAAAGCCACATCCTTGCATTTTTTCTTATTTTAGAGGAAAAGCTTTTTCTGTCTTTCACCACTGAGAATGATGTTCTCTGTAGGTTTTTCATAGATTGCTTTTAATTCTGTTGAGACAGTTTCTATTCCTAGTTTGTTGAGTGTGTCTATCATGAAAGGATATTGAATTTTGTCAAATGCTTTTTCTGTGTCAAGTGAGATGACCATGTTTCCTTCCTCCATCCTGTCAATATAGTATATCATATTGATTAATTTTTATATGTTAAGTCATGTTTGTATTCCAGGAATAAATCCCACTTGGTCATGATATATAATTATTTCAATATGCTGTTGGATTTAATTTGACAGCATTTTGTTGAGAATTTTTGGATCACTTTCATAAGGGAAACTGGGCTATAGTTTCCTTACAGTGTCTTTGGTTTTGATATTAGGTAAATGGTAGCCTCAAAGAATGAGTTAGGAGTGTTTCCTTCTCTTCAATTTTTGGAAAAGTTTAAAAAGGATTAGTGTTAGTTCTTTCAATATTTGTTAAAATTCACCAGTGAAGCCATTGGGTTCCATGCTTTTCTTCGTTGGGACCTTTTTATTACTGATTCAGTCTCCTTTTATATTTCTTCATGATCCAGTCTTGGCAGGTTTTGTGTTTCTAGGGTTTGTTCATTTCGCTTGGGTTATCCAATTTTTTGGCATGCAGTTGTCTGTAGTATTTTTTCATAATACTTGTTATTTATGTAACATTGGTAGTAATGCCCCCACTTTCATATTTTAATTATTTGATTCTCTTTTTTTCAGTCATCTAGCTAAAAGTTTGTCAATTTTGTTGACCTTTATGAAGAACTTTTGATTTCATTATTTTTCTCTATTTTTCTATTTTCTGTTTATCTCTGCTCTAATCCTAAATCTGTATTTCACATATCAAATGGCTCACCAAGCTTCCTGTCACACTTAAGTTTGATAAATAATCTTCTACAGAGGAGAGCTCCACAGCATGTCCCTGGAAACTCCTTCGAGATTGGCAATGGCCCATATTCTACCCCAAGAAGCTCTTTCAATCTGAATTTCCAAATATATTAATGTCTACAGCTATAGGAGCCAATCTGGTTATGGGAAGGAGTCAAGTGGATGTATAAAGGAAATAGTGACTGGTGGGTGGCAATCACTGTTCTGTACATTTTCTTACCACTTTAGTAACTCATCAAAGAGAAGAAATGTTAGCATACTTTGATTCTTTTTTTTTTACTTCCCCAAATTTCAACAGGCAAAGCTTCCTCTTTTAGGCATTGATAAGTTTTTATTCCTTTTGGGGTTTGGGGACTAGCAAAGGAAAGAATAAGACTGGAAGAGTGGCCTAGGTATTAACACATTAGATATTAAATGGTGCTAGATCTTCATAAGCAAGAGCTCTCCCCACCTCTACCTATTAAAGCCTGCTACCAACACATACTATCAGTTACTTTGGAAATTAAGAGTCAAACTCTCCAGGCTTCAACCCTCTCCAGAGATACTGGTGCCAGCTACACAGGAAAGACTGCTATAGAGGTAAAGATCTTTCTTCTATTTTTGCCAGCCACTCCCTCAACCATCTTAGGACTTAAAGACATAGTCAAGAGAACATCTCTACATTGTTCTCTTCTATCCTCTTCATTCTCCCAACAGTAAAAAAAAATTCCATGTAATTTTCACTCCCCACAGGAGGTAAACTATATGGTTTGGTAAAATTATTTTGAATGTTACAACCAGATTTTCTTTCTCTTTCCTTCCTCTGATGCAGCTTGCATCCTTAGCAATAAAGGTTAGAAAATTGCCTCAGCAACAGGTCCTGGCATTTCTCACAGGTGCAATTCAGTAACTTCCACTTGTGAACTCAGTGGCTAATGCCAAATGAGATATCTAATTCATACTCCACTCTGAGAATATTCCACTGCTGTTTTCCTGCATGCAGTGCAGCCATTTTGTAGAAGCACAAGATCCTTGAGAGCCCAGCAGCGTGTGACACTGCTACAAAAAGTATTTTTATCACTATGATGCTTTGTGATGACTCAGAGAAGACATAAGAAACAGGCGAGAGATGGTAGTTACATTTATCATGGAGATCAGTTCATAACATATATAAGTATGGAATCACTATGTTGTACACCAGAAACTGATATAATATTGTATGTCCACTTCAGTTTAAAAAAAGAAGAAATAGCCTAAGAGATAGTGTAAAGGCACATTTCCAGAGACACAATCCTGGCCTGTTATGCAAACAGAAGAAAAGTCTGTACGCACTTTATCCGCAGGGTGGTGCTATCCTCAAAACAACTGCCCAAAAGGGAAACAAAACCAGTTACACTTTCCTCTCCTGAATGACAAAGCTGACACAGACAAGGCGGTGCTCAGAGGGAAGTATACTGCAATACAGACCTACCTCAGGGAAGAACAACAATACCATACCAACAGTCTAAACTCACACTTATCACTACTAGAAAAAGAACAAATGAGGCCCAAAGTCAGCAGAAAGAGGAACATAATAAAGATTAACGCAGAAATAAATAAAATCGAGAAGAATGAAACAATGAAAGCAGGAGCTGATTCTTCGAGAAAATAAACAAAATAGATAAACCCCTAGCCAGACCAAAAAAGAAAAAAAGAGAGCCTGCACACATAACAGAATCAGAAATGAGAAAGGGAAAATCACTATGGAAACCACAGAAATACAGAGAATTATTAGAGAATACTATGGAAAATTATATGCTAACAAACTGTATAACCTAGAAGAAATGGACAACTTTCTAGAACAATGCAACCTTCCAAGGCTATCCTAGGAAGAACAGAAAATCTGAACAGACCAATTAACAGCAACTAAATTGAAAGGGTAATCTAAAATCTATCTGAGAACAAAACACCTGAACCACATGACTTCACCACTGACTTTAATCAAACATTTAGTGAACATCTACTACCATCCTACTTAAGCTTTTCCAAAAAGTAGAAGAGGAAGGAATACTTCTAAACTCATTCTACAATGCCAGCATCACCGTGATACCAAAACCAGGCAAAGACAACACAAGAAAAAGTAAATCACAGACCAATATCACTGACAAACATAGATGCAAAAATACTCAACAAAATATTAGCACACCAAATTCAAAAATACATCAAGAGTATCATCCATCATGATCAAGTAGGATTCATCCCAGGGATGCAGGGATGGCACAACAGTTGAAAATCCATCAGCATCATCCACCACATCAACAAAAAGAAGGACAAAAGCCCCACGATCATCTCCACAGACACTGGAAAAGCATTCAACAAAACTCAACAACCATTCATGATAAAACTCTCAACAAAATGGGTATAGAGGGCAAGTACATCAACATAATAAAGGCCATATATGACAAGCCCACAGCCAACATCATACTTAACAGTGAGAAGCTGAAAGCTTTTCCTCTAAGATAGGAACAAGACAGGGATGCCCACTCTCACCATTGTTATGCAACATAGCATACTGGAAGTGCGAGCCACAGCAATCAGACAAAAAAAAAGAAATACAAGGAATCCAGATTGGTAAAGAACAAGTCAAACTGTCACTATTTGCAGATGACATGATATTGTACATAAAAAACCCTAAGGACTCCACTCCATAACCACTAGAACTAATATGTGAATTCAGCAAAGTTGCAGGAGACAAAATTAATCCACAGAAATCTGTTGCTTTCCTATACACTAATGATGAACTAGCAGAAAGAGAAATCAGGAAAACAATTCTGTTCACAATTGCATGAAAAATAATAAAATACCTATGAATAAACCTAACCAAGGAAGTGAAAGGCCTACTATACCCTGAAAACTGCAAGACAGTCTTCAGAGAAATTAAAGAGGACACTAATAAATAGAAACTCATCCCATACTCTTGGGTAGGAAGAATTAATACTGTCAAAATGGCCATCCTGCCTAAAACAATCTAGAGATTCAATGCAATCGCTTTCAAAAACCAACAGCATTCCTCAACAAACTGCAACAAATAGTTCAACAGTTCATATGGAACCACAAAGACCCAAACTAGCCAAAGTAATCCTGAGAAGGAAGAAAAAAGCAGGGGGATCTCTCTTCCCAACTCATGCACTGCACAACAAAGCCACAGTAATCAACAATTTAGTACGGGCACAAGAACAGACACACAGACCAGGGGAACAGAATTGAGATTCCAGATATTAACCCAAGCATATATGGTCAATTAATACATGATAAAGGAGCCATGGATACACAATGGGGAAATGACAGCCTCTTCAACAGCTGGTGTGGGCAAAACTGAACAGCTACATGTAGGAGAATGAAACTGGATCACTGTCTAACCCCATATACAAAAGTAAACTCAAAATGGATTAAAAGAAGACCTGAATGTAAGTCATGAAACCATAAAACTCTTAGGAAAAAACACAGGCTAAAATCTCTTAGACATAAACATGAGCAATTTCTTCATGAACGTATCTCCCCAGGCAAGGGAAACAAAAGCAAAAATGAACAAGCGGGACTATATCAAACTAAGAAGCTTCTGTACAGCAAAGGATACCATCAGAAGAGCAAAAAGACATCCTACAGTATGGGAGAATATACTTATAAATGACATATACAATAAGGGGTTGACATCCAAAACATATGAGGAGCTCATGCACCTCAACATTAAAAAAGCAAATTATCCAATTAAAAATTGGGCACAGACACTTTTCCAAAGAAGAAATTCAGTTGGTCAACAGGCACATGAAAAGATGCTCCACCTCGCTAATTATCAGGGAAATTCAAATTAAAACCACAATGAGGTATCACCTCACACCAGTTAGGATCATCAACATCCAAAAGACTAGGAACAACAAATGCTGGCGAGGATGTGGAGAAAAGGGAACCCTCCTACACTGCTGGGGGGAAATGTAAAGTAGTTCAACTACTGGGGAAAGCAGTATGGAGGTTCCTCCAAAAACTCAAAACAGAAATACTATTTGACCCGGGAATTCCACTCCCAGGAATCCACCCAAAGAAAACAACTTCTCAGATTAAAAAAGACGTGCACCCTTATGTGTACTGCAGTGCTATTTACAGGAGCCGAGATATGGAAGCAACCTAAGTGTCCATCAGGAGATGAATGGATAAAGAAGAGGTGGTACATATACACAGTGGAATACTATTCAGCCATAAGACATAAACAAATCCTATCATTTGCAACAACATGGATGGAGATAGAGGGTATTACGCTCAGTGAAATAAGCCAGGCAGAGACAGACAAGTACCAAATGATTTTCCTCATTTGTGAAATATAACAACAAAGAAAAACTGAAGGAACAAAACAGCAGCAGAGTCACAGAACCCGCCGCCTGGGGGCCACGTCCCACTAAACACACAGCCCACCGGCCTGCACCTCAAGGGGCCCCGCGCCCACGCCCCGCCCACCTTGACCAAGTGCAGCTGGAGCGTCACGAGCGGCCACCACCTGCGCCGCCAGTCTGCCCTCCACTTCGGAGTCGGCCACCCGCGGCGCCGCCCCACGTCCTGCCGGGGCTCTCGGGCACCGCGCGGGCTCCGCAGTGCAGCCGCCGCTGCCGCTCGGGGCGGGGCAGGGACCCCCGCGGGCCATACTGAGGGGCCTCCACCTACCCACGGCCTAGGGCCCTCACGCGCTCCCAGTACGGCCCGTTAACGGGGGTCGGCAGGCTTCGAGGGACACGGCAGCGAAGTGGTCGGCATGGCAATTCCCGTCAGACCGCCTTCAGCGGGTCCAACATCTGGTCTCCGCCAGGCCCGCCGTGCGGAGGGGTCGGCTGGCTGGGGGCGCCGGGTCGCTGCTGCGGACAGGGCCGGCGGACAGAAGAATGGAGTGGGGCCTTAGAAACCCCTCTCCTGGCGGCGCTCGCGACGCTACTGAGTACTGAGTACGGACGCGGCGGAGCCTGCAGCTACTGCGCAGCCGCCGGAAACACGTTTTTGCGGGCGCGCCCATTGCTGGCCTGCATCACGTCAGCGCTCACTCAATGGCTGCGAGGGACGCCTGTCTGGGGCGGGCCTGCGAGTGACTCCGCGCACTCATTGGCAGGCAGCGCCATCAGTCGAGGGCGGGGAGCCATTGGGCGCACACACAGAACACATTCATTCGACGACTGCGCGGTAGCTCCGTATTCAGTTCTGTAATTTTTCATTTTATACGTAGTTCTGTGATCCACTTTTGAGTTTAATTTGTGGAGTGTATAAGGCCTGTGTCTAGACTCCCTTTTTGCACATGACGCCCAGTTTTTCTAGCACCATTTGTGGAAAAAATTAACTTTGTTCCATTGTTTTACTTTTGCTCCTTCGTCAAAAACCAGGTGACTAAATTTATGGGATCTGTTTCTGGAATTTTATCATGTTCCACTAATCTATTATCTATTGTTTTGCCAATGCTAAACCATTTTGATTACATAGCTTTATAGTAAATCCTGAAGTCAGGTAGTGTCAGTCCTCCAACTTCATTCTTCTTTAATATTGTGTTGGTTGTTCTGGGTCTCTTGCCTCTCAACATAAACTTTAGACCCAGTTAGTTAATACCCACAAAATAATTTGCTGGGATTTTGATAAGGAATGCATTAAATCTTAGATCAAATTGGGAAGAACTGATATCTAGACAATATTGTGTCTTCCTATGTGGATACATGGACTATCTCTCCATTTATTTAGTTCTTTGATTTCATTCATTAGAGTTTTATGGTCTTACTCATACAGGTATTAACCATATCTTGTTATATTTATATCTAGGTATTTCATTTTCAGGTTGCTATCGTAAATGGTATTGAATTTTAAATGTTGTATTCTACTTACTTGTTCCTGGTATCTAGGAAAGTCCCCGAGTCCTGCCTCTTAACCTTGTGCACTGCCCCGTGCTATAAACTCCTTAGTAGTACCAGGAGGGGTTTCTTTGTTTATTCCTTCAGATTTTTCTACACAGATAAAACACAAAGACAGGTAATTTCTTCTTCTTTGCCAGTCTGTATCTTTTATTTGTTTTCCTTGTCTAATTGTATAAGCTAGAAATTCCAGTACCATGTTGAAGACAGGTTGTGGGAGGAGACACCCTTGCCTTGTATGTAATGTGAGATTGAAAGCTCTGAGCTCCGCTCCAAGTTAATTTTGTATCATTCCACCATTTAAATGGTGCTTCCTACAATTTAGAATTTAATTGTTCCACATTTAATCCCATTGATTACATGTCATGTATCCACACATTCCTTTATATATTGTGGATTTTGAGTTATTCTCATAACCTTCTCTGAATAATGGTTTACTACAACCACACTTTTAGGGTGTTGATTGTATTTGTGGTTATAGGACAGCTTATGCTTGAAAACAATCATTGAATTGTATATTAAGCCTTAGAGAATGTATTGTGTATAAATTATGCAGCAATGAAAGTGATTTTTAAACTTGAATAGAGATGTATTTCATATTTGTCTGTGTGTGTGTGTGTGTGTGTGTGTGTTGCAGGTAGAGATCGATTAGGAGAAGCGTGGCGAATGGGGAGATCACGGCGAGACGATGTCTGTCTCTTGGCCGTGCCTAAGGACAGACTTAGACATCTGATGGGGACCAGAAGTCACAGGAGCAATGTTCACAGTTACGGTGCCTTCAGCACTTTTGTTAAAATGGAAAACAAAGAATTAGGGGAAAACGCACACATACAAAAATATTAACTTTTCCCTCCTGATCCTTGATGCTGTCCTCTGTCCACTGAAGCTCCTGAAGCCACCAGGAGAGGAGAGGAGAGGAGACTAGAACCGTAGTGATAAAAACAGAAAATTAAACCAGCCAATGCCAAGTAAGTGAGCAGATTCCATATTTATTGTTCAGTTGAGGCAGCAGTCTGCAGTATCAGAAGTTGCCTAAGGACATAAGGTCTGCTGTGGAATTCCCAGAGAAGACACAGATAAGGCGAAGATCAATAACTGGAGTTTAGGGAGATGATTTGGGCTTCTGGACACCAAGGTAGGGAGATCTTCCGACTGCAGCTCAAGCTTTTGCCCAGACCTGTCTGCACTCAGGGGGCTCAGAGGAAGAGGAGGTCAGGTCGGCTTCAGCAGCAGCCTCCAGAGGACTGACCCACATCCTCTCCGCAGCAGCTGGAGGCCCCCGAGGACTGGCTGCAGCAGTCAGCAGGTTTGTGGTGCCTGCAGTGGCAGAGGGCCCTGTGGAGCCTGTGGTGGCTCAGAAAGCAGCCAGAGCCCACAGAGCTGGGGCCACAGCAGCTCCCTAGGCTGGGACCACAGCAGTCCCCTGAGCTGAGGCCAGAGCAGCCTCCAGAACTGCCACTACAGCAGGAAGAGGCTGGAGGGCACTTTGGGAGACACTGGGGGGCATTTAGGGTCAGGGAACTTAGGAGGGGGCTGGCAGTGCTGCTGGATCTCCTGGAGGAACATCTTGGTGGGCAGGGTACTAGAGCTGGTGTTAGTATTAGTGTTACGGCTATGTCTAGGGCCTGTGTTAGTGCTAAGTCTAGGGTTAGGTGTAGGTTTAGTGTTAGATTAGTACTAGGGTTACATTTAAGATTAGGACTAAAACTAGGTCTTGGGTTAGGTATAGGGCTAGGTCTAGGCTTCAAGTTAGGGTTAGCATTAGGCCTTGGCCTTGGCCAGGGTTTATGGGTAGGGTCAGAATTAATGTGAGGGTTAGGGTTTGGGCTAAGCTATGGCTATGGCTAGGGTTAGGATTAGGGCTAGGTGTAGGATTAAAGTTAGAGTTAGGGTTTGGGTTAAGTTTAGAATTATGACTAGGGCTAAGAATAGGATTAGGGCTAGGGTTAGTGTTAGAGTTAGGGGTAGGGATTGGCTTTCAGCTGGGTTTAGGGTTATGTTTAGAGTTAGAGTTTGGGTTAAGGCTATGGCTAGGAGTAGGATTAAGATTAGGGCTAGGACTAGAGTTAGGGTTAGTGTCAGTAATAGGTTTCATGTAAGGGCTCTAAGGTTAGTGATAGGGTTACGGTTAGCATTCGGGTTAAGATTAGGGCTATGACTAGGTCTAGGGTTAGGGTAAGGATTAGGATTTAGGCTTGAAGTTTGGGTTAGGGTTTGAGTTAGGTTTAAAGTTAGGTTGAGGTTGATGGTGAGGGTGAGGATTAGGGTTATGATTAGGGTTTGGTTTATCTTCAGGGTTAGTGTTAGTGGTAGGGGCAGAATTAGGGTTAGGCTTAGGTTTAGGGTTAAAGTTAGGATTTGTGTTATGTTTGTAGTTAGGGTTAAGGTGACGGTGTGGGTGAGGTTTAGGTTTGGGATTAAGTTAGGGTTAGGTGTTCGGGTATGTGTAAGTGTTTTGTTGGGATTAGGTTTAGTTTGAAGTTTAGGGTTCAGGTTAGACTCAGTGTTAGGTTTATGTGTAGGGTTATGGTTATGTTTAGGTTTTATGGTTAGGTGTAATGGTGGACTTTAGTAGTAGACGTAGGGTTAGGCTCATTAGTATTAGGTTTAGGGTTATGGTTAGGATTAGTTCCTGACCTGGGTCTTGGGTTTGTGGTAAGATTAGTGTTAAGATTAGTGTTTTGGGTAGGGGTAGGAGTAGGCGTAGGTTTAGGGTTAATTGTTGGTTTACCATTAGGGTTACAGTTAGGTTTAGGGTTACAGTTAGGGTTAGGGTTAGGTTTAGGGTTACAGTTAGGTCTATGTCTATGCCTAGGGTTAGGGTTCGGGCTTTGGTTCGGTTCAGGGTTAGGCTTAAGTGTTGCTTCACAGTTAGGTATAGGGGTTGGGTTAGGGGTACTGGTAGGATTAGGGTTAGGGTTAAGGCTACAGCTTGTTCTAGGGTTCGGTTTGGGGTTAGGTCTAGCTTTAGGATTAGGATTAGGGCTATGTATTGGGCTATGGTTAGTGTTCTGTCTAGGTCTATGGTTAGGTTCAGGGTTAGATTTAGGGTTAGGTTTAAGCTTAGGTCTAGGCCTGGAGCTTGGTTTAGGATTAGGATAAGGTTATTTTTAGGTTTAAAGGTGGGTGTAGTGGTAGCCATAGGTTTAGGGTTAGAATTAGGTTTAGGATTAAGGTTAGTTTTTGGCCTAGTGCTGGGGTTAGGGTTAGGTTTATGGTTAGGGGTCGTGTTAAGTTTATGCATAGGATTAGTTTTAGGGTTAGATTTAGGTTTAGGATTACTATTATGGTTAGGATTAGGGCAATGGTTAGTGTTATGGTTTAGGCTATGGCTAGGGGTGGTGCCAGGTGACCTCAGATATTGGAACGTCCTGAGAAGTTGGGAAAAATTAGTTTAATCCTAATTGCAGGCAACCTCAGGCCACGGAATGCCCTGAAAGAGTGGGGATTCCCTCTTTCAAGGTTTTTTCATAAATGTTACAAAGGTCTAGAGTTTGAGCTTGTTACATCTTCTCAAGTATCATGGCTCTGATGTTGTTTCTTATTAATCCTGTATGTATTTTAAAAATTAGCTTCTCAAGACAGTCTTCCCTTCTTCAAAGTTGGGCAGAGTTATTTGTTTGCAGGAAAGTATGTTAAGAATCTTTCTTCTTAAACATACTCAGTTTTTTTCAAAATGAAATTTTGGATTTAAGGTGGGATCTGAACTTTTGAGCTTTATCTGATTAACTCTGAGTCTTTTCTGGCTTTCTAGTATTACCTGGTAAACTGAGTCTTTTCTGGGGGGCTTTACTGACCGTGCTCTCTTTCCACACCGCTCAGATCTATTTTCCTGCCTAACACTCAGATGGGACCGTGGCGACCCGACCGTGGTGACCCCACTCAGTACACAGCTGGCCTCCAATACCCTGTTGGGAAGGGTCTCCATCTCACCATGAATCTTGGCTGTTTCATGGAGAGTCTGAGCACTTCAGGGAGAAGCTGTTGCCTTTGGACTTGGGAACCCACAGCCCTTTCTCCCTTGGGCCCGGTGTGTCCAGCAGAACCCAGACCCCTAGAATGCAGTCCACAAAAATCAACTGGGCGGACACACGCTCCATGATGCTCCAGGAAGCTCCGCCCTGCCTGGACCCTGACGGGCAGGCCTCTCGGCAAACCGGAGTGGTGCAGGGCGGGATGCCCAACCCTCCATCATGTGCGCCCAATGGCAGGGCGCGACTAGCTGATGGACGGGTACAAGTTTGCGCGGGCTCGGCGAAGTGTCTGCCTCCTGCATCAGGAGGCGCGTCCAAAGCCACACCCACCACGGACGAAGCGGATTCGCCACGTGAGCCCTGCTCCCTGGCCACGGCCCGCTCCCGACCCAGCTTCAGCCCTACGCAGGTGACCTGTCACTGCAGCAAGTGGTGAGTGCAGCAGGGCAGTTCGGAGAGCCTGGGTCATGCGGTTGGATGGAAATCCTGCTGTCCTTGCCAGGCACGCATGCCGGCTCGCAGGGGCGCAGGTGAACCTCGAGCGGTGGGCGGGGCTCTGCGGCGGGGTCGGAGGACGCAAGCAGTGGGGCCTGGGCATGCCGATGGTGGTCCATTCTGCCTCACCTAGACTCGCTGCTCAGTCTCACCATCCCAGGCTGTTGCTCCTTGGGGCCAACAAGTGCCTTCAGGCCACATGTGGGTGTCACTGTGGCCATTGCTTTGGAAGGCTCGCTCACCCGCCAGGGTCCTAAGGTTCCTGCTGAAGGCACCCACACCAACCGAGTCTTGTGTTTAGGAGGTAATTGCACGCTGCCCCTGCATACGCACTCTCTCATTAAACATCACAAATCGTGAACACTCCAGCAGGTGCCCCAGACCTTTTTTTTTTCTACCATCTTTGTTTCTTGTTTCTTTTTTTTTTGGTCACATTAATCTACAACTACATGAGGAACATTATGTTTATTAAACTCCCCCATCACCAAGTTACCCCCACATACCCCATTGGAGTCACTGTCCATCAGCATAGTAAGATGCTGTTGAATCACTACTTGTCTTCTCTGTGTTGTACATCCCTCCCTGTGCCCCCACACACACTACAATTGCTAATCATAATGCCCCATTTTCCCTCCCTGTTTTCCCTCCCTTCCCACCCATCCTTCCCAGTCCCTTTCGCTTTGATAGCTGTTAGTCCATTCTTGGGTTCTGTGATTCTGCTGATGTTTTGTTCCTTCAGTTCTTTTCTTTGTTCTTAGACTCCTCAGATGAGTGAAATCTTTTGATACTTGTCTTTCTCCTGGCTTATTTCACCAGACATAATACCCTCTAGCTCCATCCATGTTGTTGCAAATGTTAGGATTTGTTTTCTTCTTATGGCTGAATGATATTCCACAGTGTGTATGTACCACATCTTCTTTATCCATTCATCTACTGATGGACACTTAGGTTGCTCCCATTTGTTGGCTATTGTGAACAGTGCTGTGATAAACATAGGGGTGCACATGTGTTTTTCAAACTGGGCTACTGCATTCTTAGGGTAAATTCCTAGGTGTGGAATTCCTGGGTCAAATGCTATTTATATTTTGATTTTTATGAGGAACCTCCCTACTGCTTTCCACAATGGTTGAAATAATTTACATTCCCACCAGCAGTGTAGGAGTGCTCCCCTTTCCCAGGCCCTTTTTCTTTCTTACCTGTTCCCATGGGCCCATCACTCCTTATGGTCTTTTCCTGCTAGTCTGTCTGCTTAACTGGAACTTTCTCCCCCAGCTAACCTCCCCATGTGCCCTATTTTGTACAAAGTTCTTAGGTCAACAGTGCACCAGGGGGTTCTCTAACTTGTGCAGGAGCACAGGCCAGTCCACCAGGTTAGGGAGTTCTTTCTCTGCCTGCTTGTCATCCTGTACCTGGAGTGGTGCCCAGCATGCAGTTGGTGCTCAGTAAATGCTTGTTTCATGCACCAACATGGCTGATGGCACCCAGAGCTGGTTGTTGGCTGGCACTGGACTGCCCGGACACTCCACTGTGTGCTCCACTGTGGCCAGACCTGTTCTTGTCAGGAAGGGAACTGGCAGCCTCAGCTGGCAGGGCCTCCAGTTCAGGCTTTGTGCCTACCTAGCAACTTCTAATTTGTGTGTGTGATTTGCAAGCTGCTCTCAGCTGTCATCCTTGTCTTTGGGGGAGGCCTGCTCCCCGACTCTTTTACACATTATATGCAGCTGGAGGAGAGACCCCACTCCTAACCCTGGCTGGAAGCAGCTGTGCCACCATGCTTGCTGAACCCCCGTTACCTGGATGTTATGGCCCATAAGCCAGGCAGGAACCGGGAGCTCTGGGGCCTAGGAATGGATGAGTGCTGCTTACTTGCAGGTGGGACAGGAGACTTCCACATTGCTTCATACTGTAGCGCCTTGAGGATGATGGAATATAAGCTCGCGATGGTGGGTGCTGCGGGTGTGGGGAAGAGTGCCCTGATCATCCAGCTCATCAAGAACCACTTCGTGGAAGAGTATTACCCCACCATCGAGGTGCATGGGGCTGCTCCTGTCTGTCCCCAGCCCTGAATCCTGACCTGGGCTTATCTTCTGCCTGCTCCACGGGAGGGGGTCCCCTCACGGTGGGACATGGAAGGAGATACAAGGAAACAGTTGGCAGGTGAGTGCCCCATGCCAGGAGGGGAAGGGCCCTTGAGCAGTGTCCTCCCACAGGATTCCTACCGGAAGCAAGTGGTCATAGATAGAGAGCCATGTCTGCTGGACATCCTGGACACAATTAGCGAGGAGGAGTACACCTTCATGCGGGACCAACTCTTGTGCACTGCGGAGGGCTTCCTCTGCATCTTTGCCATCAACAACACCAAATCCTTCGAGGACATCCACAGATACAGGTGAGCTGACCCCAGGCCCTCAGAGGTCCTGTCTTATGTATGTCCTGGGTGCAGCTGTGCCTGCACCCCACTAACCAGCACACTGTCCTCACAGGGAGCAGATCAAGCGACTGAAGGACTCAGATGATGTGCCCATCGTCCTAGTAGGGAACAAGTGTGACCTGGCTGCACGCACTGTGGAGTCTCAGCAGGCACAGGACCTTGCCCGAAGCGACGGCATCCCCTACATAGAGACATCGGCCAAGACACGCCAGGTGAGCAGGCTCCGCACCCAACAGCTAGCCAAGGAACAGCCCCACCCCGCCTGGACAGTGAGCAGAGCCCATTGCCCCTCTACCTTGACACAGGGCTGCTGCTCTGGCTCTGGCTCCAGGTCCGGGACCCTCTGGGACCCTCCAGGACCCCTGTGACCCAGCAGCCCCTTGTGCTCTAAGTCTCCCTGGATGGCAGGGCAGCAAGGGAGGCCAGGGCCGGGGTCTGTGCTGACAGCTGCTAGGGGAGATGGAGGTCCCTGGAGAGAGCTGCCCTGAGCCAGGCTGGAGCGGGTACCCTGGGGCGTCAGACCCTCTGCCTCCAGAGAGTCCTGTGGTCCCTTTGGCCCTGACCCCTTAGTGGGCTGTGGTGGACAAGGGTGGTGGCTCATACAGGAGCTGGGTACAGGTGGTCAAGCTTGGAGCCAGACCAGCGGCTGCCCTATAGTCCTAGGGTGGTCATAGGGTTGTTCTGTGAGCACCTGGCAGTTTGCAGATAGTGGGAGGGACCGGGAAGATTCCTGAGCCTTCCCCCTTCCAGGGCGTGGAAGATGCCTTCTACACCCTGGTGCGTGAGATCCGGCAGCACAAGGCGTGCAAACTAAGCCCACCGGACGAGGGCAGCCCGGGCTGCAAGTGCCTGCTCTCCTGACCACGCTACATGCACTCCTGCTGTGGATCCGTGGTGCCCACACTGGATGCAGACGCCTGATGCGGGAGGAGGCATTGGTGGAGGGAGGAGAGGGAAGGAAGGGCTGCTGAGCTTGGCGGGAGTGGGGGTGTTGGTGAATGGCAGACCTCGGGGATGCTTTGCATAGTAAATTATTGCAATAAATTATTTGATGGTGTTGACCCTGGTATCTGGCCGAGGATGGGGGCTGTGGTACATGTGGCCTTGCATGGGCAGCTGGCAGGACGGTGCTCAGGAGGCTTGGGTGCCCCCAAGTTGGAAGTCTCCAACCCTGTGCCACTGGGGTTGACTATAAGGCGTTTGGCATCTTAACACAAAAAATGCTTTATTGACATTAATCAGTAGTGGGTGGTTAAGAGGAAGGGTGGTCACTCCCCACTTGGAGAGAGGCCTAACTGGGGAAACCCCCAAAACCCCTGGAGGGCAGGGAGGGGCTCCACTACCTTAGAGTTTTTTTCTGGGTGGGATCCTGTTTCCTGAGTTTTAGGGGCCCTGGAGGCAGTTGTTGCTGGTAATGAAAGGCCCTGCTTATGGGGTCCAAGCCTGACATGGAGCAGAGGCCTGCCCCAGAGGTGCCAAATGGCTGCTCAGGGCTGGTGTCCTGGCTGAGTGTGTGTGTGTGTCCAGCCCTCCTGCCCCTACTGCCCTCTCACTGGGTGGTCTGTTGCTCCTCCCATAGCTTCCTCAGGTCACCGGTATGGCCTTGTGGGGTGTCCACAGGCCCCAGGAGCCCACATACTGCTCTGCCTTGGGCCCAAATACAGAACTGGCCACAGGCAGCTCAGTCCCCTCTGTGTGCATCCTGATTGCGGGCTTGTTTGTGGTGCACCTGCCCTCCCAGGCCCTGGTTCAGGCCTGGCCAGGCCCTTCTGGGTCAGGGACTTGGTTCGTGTGAGGGGGACACCGTCCACAATGGTCAAGGGGCAGGGTGTGCTGTTGGCTCCAGGACACCCCTCACTGTAGGCCTCCAAGCATCTAGCCTCCCCATGGACACAGGTTGGGTTGGCAGGTACCTGCAAGGCCGCTGGGCAGCTCGCCAGATGCTGCCCTGTCTCCATCTCCACCCTTCTGGTCACTGCCTGCTGTGGGGTGGTGGCTGCAGGGGCCACAGGGCATGAGCCGTGTCCTGGGCCCTGCACCCCCATCTTTAGTCTCTGGGCGTGTCACGTTGCAGGGCCAGGCCTGCTGTGGCCCCAGGGGCAGCCCAGAATGTGTTAAAGGGAAAAAGATCCAGCATTCTGGCTTAAAGCTATTGTGCGGGTCCTCCTGCCTGTGGCTTCCCTGCTCACTGGGAAGTTTGGGAAGGAATTGCATCACTGGGGCTACAGCCCCTGGGGAGAAGTGGGCAGTCTCGGGCCCTGTGCTTGCTCCCTCGTACTGCCATCCCTGGGTGCTGGCAACAGGGTAGCTGGGCGAGGTGGACCAGGGAACATCTCAGTGCCATGAGTGAGGAGGGTCATGGGTACTAGGGATACTTGCTCCAGGCCCAGGGTCTTCCTGGGGACTCCTCAGGTTTTGCTGAGAACAATGAGCTCCACACCAGGCCATCTGGCCCTGCAGGCAGGTCTTTGTGTGGCCCCCTGGCCTGACGCTGAGGACATTCTCCAGGCTGCTCATCCCCTTGTGTGAGAAGCGCCTGCCCTGGGCTGGTGATTGGGGTACGTGCACTTGAGTTCCCTTGGGGGGCATCTCAGCCACAGAAACCTGAAGGCACCTGAGCACCACATCGCCCTCCAGGCGCAGGTCTGAGACAGCACACCCTGTAGGAACTCGCACAGCTTCAGGAGGAGCTCTCAGTGTGGGGATACGTGTCAGGGCTCCGAGGGCTGCTCAGGTGGGTGGCTGCTATAGCCTGGTGTGTGCCGCATCTAGGGGTCCATCTGTGCCAGTAGTACCACAGTGGGGACACCGTCATGGGGGCCTGCATGCCTGGGGCACACCTGGGCCTGTGGGCTCACTCCTGTGCACCTTGAGGGCTGTGTGCCGTGGCTGTCAGAACACACTTGCCCTCCAGAATGTAGGTGAGATGTTCCAGAGCCTCAGAGTGAGTCAGAAGGGTGTCTGTGGGAGCAAAAAGTGTGAAAAACAGGCTGAGCAGGGCCCATGGGTCCCACTTGGACCTAAGGGCCTGGTCAGCATGTCACTAACCTGGGGGGGCAATAGACACCTTCACTCTGCAGTAACACCCCAAGAGGAGTAAGACACAAGCTGCAAAATAAGCCGAGGCCTCGTTCACACTCCGCTGGGCCTCAGGTGCCAAACTGCATGGCCCTGGGGCCTCGAGGAAGCTCTGTGCTTCCCCAGCATGGGTCCTGGCCCCAGCCTGCACCTCTGATGCCCCTGGGGTGGGGCCCAGCTCACTGGGGTGTGGGAGTGTGGGCTGAGCTCGGGCCTCCTTGAGCATCGGCGTCTCCTTGTTCAGCCTCACTGAGTCAGTGAAGCACTGAAGGAACCACACAGTGTAAATACCAGCAGACCTCTTTGACCTAATGGGAGGATGGATGCTCAGGGCCCACCTGGCTGGTGGAAAGCTTACTTGTGGAGCCTGTGCAGTGCTCCCGGAGCCCCACTCAGCCCCAGGCCTGCCCCTGCTAGGTGCCCCCTGCTAAACCCAAGGCCTCTCCTGCAGTGACCCCACATGCCCACAGCCCTCCTAGGTCCTTGGTGGACACACTCTTGCCAAAGCGCAGGCCTGCAATTGAGGCCTGGGATGGCCAGGCGCTGAGGATGCTCTGATGAGGCCACATTGACTGGCCCCTGTGCTGAAAGCCACAGGGGAAGGGGTCCCAGCATGAAGGATGGCAGTGGGGGAGCAGGTGCATGGCCATCTCCCAAGATGGAAGGTGGCTGGGCAGGACGAGGCCTGACCAGGGCTGCAGAATGGTGGGTGTAATGGGGGAGCTGGTGCCCTTCACTGACAGGCAGATGGCCTGATGGGGTCCCTGCCGGCCCTGCTAAGTGGGCTCTGTGGCAGGTGCTCAGGCTCCAGGCCACGTCCAGTGTCTCATCATGGCCACTACCATGCATGGCATGCCTCTCGTTGGTCATCAGCTCGGCCAGTGCCCAGAGGTTGGCACCTTCACTCAAGAGCATGAGCAGGATGGTGAAACCTGGCTTGTGCCCTGACAGCTGTGTGAAGGCCCCTCCCTTGCTCTGGTGTCTCAGAGCTCCTGCATTGCCCAGTTCACAGGCTATGGGGCAGAGGTGAGGTGGCGGGGCCAGGCCAGGGGCAGCCCCCTGCCCGGGTCCCTTTTCCCAGATGAGAGGGAACAGGGAAGTCTGAGCCCCCTGAGTGCAGGGGGGAGGGTCTGATTGTCACACAAGAGGGTGCAGAAGGCTGGCTGAGTCTAGAACGGGCTGTGGGCAGCCCTTGCCACTGTCTGAGCAGGGCCCATGGGTCCCACTTGGACCTAAGGGCCTGGTCAGCATGTCACTTACCTGGGGGGGCAATAGACACGTGCACCACCTCCCCCACTACACCCACCGGGACCTGCTCACAGACGGGGTGTCCTAGCCTGGGGCAGGTATGCAGTGCTCCAGGGACAAGGAGTTAATGCTAAAAAGGGATACAAGATGGGCAATCCTGCTCTGGGGGGAGGCCTGGCCTGTGGGGCACTGTGGGGCAACCAGGTCTCCGGGCTGAGTGGGGCAGCTCTTGCTAGGCGGGTGACTGCCATACCCAACCTGGGGAGCAGGCTGTCCAGGACACTGCCTTCCTTGATGGCCTCCTTCACCACGAGTCAGTCCTGGTCCAGCTTCCGGGAGGCTGGCAGGTCTGTGTGTATGGCGGCATCTCATCCAGGACCCGCAGCTGGGGGACGAGCTACCTCACCTCTGCTCAGTAGTGGTAGCCCTAGGGTGCCTGCAGGGTGAGGGGCAGGCATGAGTCCAGTGGGCCCCTCAGGACAGCTTTATCCTGTGGCTGCTTCCCCTAGACCTACGGGGCAGGGCAGATCAGGAAGGTGCATCAGTGCTGCTGTCCCACCCTGCCAGGGCTGGCCAGGGCACTCTGCACTCACCCACATGTGACCTCACTCTCCAGGCTCACCACCAGGCTCCAGCAGGGCCATCTGGCCTGTGGAGCTACCCTGAGCACCGCTTGGGCCAGGTGGGAGGCCTCCATGTACTTCCTCAACCAAGCTCCGGATGGAAAGGCAGGGTGAGCGAGCTTGGGGCGTGCATGGCAGCTGTGTGGTGTGTAGGCCTGTGATGTATGAATGCATTGCCATGCAGAGCATGCACAGCCTGAGGCAGTGGGGGCTTTGCTGGGGCATGCACAGGGGTGTGTGAGCGTGTGTTTGTGTTCACGGTTCTGTGTGGAGACTATACAGGGCATGCACATGCCTCCATGGGCTGGGGGCATGTCATGTGTGCATTTAGCCCAGTGGGGTTTGCTCCTGGCCGAGGAGGATGCACCAGCAGCTGCCAGGCCTCCAGTGACACCACAGAATGAGTTAACGGGAATGAGCCACAGCCTACTTGCTGTTCCCCAGATATGCATGCTGCCCGGCCTGGAGATGGCCAGTGCCAGGGTAAGCATACAGGCTGGGTGCCTACCTTGTTGGAGGGGCTGGGTCGCAGGCACACCAGGTTGCCCTGCAGGGTAAGCGTGGCCAGCCTTGGGCACAGCTGCAGGTAGCGCAGCTGCCCCAGACCCTCCACGCTGTTGCCCTCCAGGTCCAGCACCTCGAGCTGCACCAGAAGGCTCAGCGGGCTCAGATCTGAGATGTCATCGTAGAAGACGTAGAGTTCCTGGGGCAGCGTGGGGGCCTCAGCCAGGGTCTGGCCTGGTGTCCTCTTCCTAGCCCAGGGCTCCCACACTCACCTTCAGGGCTGGGAATGAGCCAAGGCCATCTGGGTTGGTCAGACCGCATGCGGAGGAGGTCACTGCTTGCCAGTGCTGGTCCTGGTGCTCTCTGGGAGTGGCCAGGCTGCACCCAGTTCCACCCTGTCCTCTTGTCTGGGGCAGGGGCTGAGAAGGACAGGACCTCTGTGCCTGGGGCTCTACTTCAGGCCAGTTGTTGTGTCCATCCAACTCCAGCCTGTGCAGAGCCCCATCAGAGTCAGGCTGTTTCTGTGCATTCTGGTCTCCCTGTGGCCACAGGAAGGCCTGTGGCAGGACCACCAGCCAGGACCCCATGAACATCAGCTCCTCCAATGCCTCTCTCTACCTGCTGTCTGAGCACCCAGACTTCATAAGCACTGAGGGCCACAGGACCCAAGAACTGGCCCGCCTGAAGAGGCCTACAGCTGAGAGGCTCTCTGTTACCTAGGGACTATCCAGGAACAGGCGGGTGGACCCATCCTGATGTGACAGTTTCACGCTGGACCAGGGCACTGGGAAGGTGTGGGTGCCATAGGAATGGGGCATGGCAGGGGGGGAGTGTCCCTCCACCATCAGTGACCAGTCATCACAGACCCTTCTCCGAGTTGGTCGGGGAGGTGGGTGGGGACCTCTGGCTGCCAGGCTTCCTTCTGCCATGTGTTAGTGGGTGCACCTCCTCGGGGTGTCCAAGAAACCCCTCTGTGTGGGCATCTCACTTGAGTGCAAGCATACATGCAGGGGGATGGGTACCGGGGGAGGGTCTGGGTAGGTCCTGTGCCGTGGTGTCTGCCCCCTCTACATGGCCAAAGGTGGTTGAGGGGCATGGCCAGGAAGGGATGCAGGGCTGGAGCTGGGAGGTACAGAGTTCCCAGTTGGGTATCCGGAAGGGAAAATACTCTCAGGAGAGCTCTGCAGGTCCTGCTCAGCCTCAGAGTGAGGGTGCAGGCGACAGCGAACCCCACCCCAGATTTGGGAGAAAGTCTTCAGCAGCTGCCCCGTTATGGCAGAGCGATCCCAGAATGGCCCCACCTGACTAGTCCATTCCGGTGCCTGGGTTAACCTTCCTCTACCCACCACTTATTTCCAGCATGGCCAGGACACGTGGGGACAGAGGGCAGGCTGGACACTGGCCTGGGAAGTCGCCCTATACAGGCCCCTGCGGCCAGGGCCCCCAGCCCCCAGCACTCACCAGCAGGGCAGGTGACAGGTACTCCACCAGCAGCTCACAGTGACTGCCCCCATGGCTGCCCCGGTCCTTGCTCTATGGGCAGGGGTTGTGCAGGCCCTGCCAGCTCAGCTCCTGCACTAGGACACTGGCCATGCTGGGCCGAGGCCCACAGGCTCTGTCCCAGGCCTGGTCCATTCTTACCCGACCTGCTTGGGATAGGCAGAGGGCAAAGCCATCAAGCCTTCACTTTTCTGATCTGCAGCCTGGCTGAGACCCTCACACATCCCTCAACACATCTCCACACACAGAAAGCCCCTGGAGCCCACCCTCCAGTGTCTGTGAGAGGGGTGCAGCTCCAGGCCTTCTTGTCTGAGGCCCCATGTTGGTTGTGAGCTGCAGGGGGCACAGGGAGACAGGCCACATGTCATGCTTATTCAGCTGCTGTCCAAGCCCAGCAGCAAGCTCTGTGCTGTGCATCCCTCTCCACCTATGGTCTCTGTGCCTGGAAGGACCAGGACCAGGGTCTCAGGCACCCCCACACTGTCCCTGTGCCCACTGAACTCCCTTACCTGGAGGCAGCTGCCTTTTCCCACTGTGGATCAAACATCCAGGCAAGGGGGTGGCATCTGGCCCCAGGCAGCACCCTCAAGGGCATCATGCCCAGGGGACTCAGAACAGGCTGGGCCAAGATCAGAGGCCCAGAAGAAGGCGTAGAGGTGGTAGAGGCTGGGCCTTGCCCTTTGGTCCTTTCAACCATCCTCACAGGGGACCAGGCCCAGCTAAAGAGGAAGACAGCAAGGTGGGTGATTGACTCCATCCTCTCTTGAAAAGGGGTCCCAAGTCTGTGCTCTGGACCATCTCCCATGGGCTGGCCTCCTGAGCCCCAAGTCCAGGCCCCATGGGAGGCTTCCAGTGTGTCCCTAGACCACCTGCACCAGCTTACCTGGCATTGCTCTGCAGAGACTTGGGTGCCTATGCCCTCCCCAAACCCTGGAGCCATCTCAGCATGTAGAGCCAGAAGTCTGCCCTGAATGTCCTGGCCTCCTCCCTCCATCTTGGGTTGAGGCCTCCCTGACTCCCCCCTCCTGCGTGCCCTCCTGCTCTTCCCAGACCTGCTTTCCCACTGAGGCTGACCCTGCTACAGCACTCTGTTTTTTGACTCACTCACTGCTCCAAGACATTGTGGGCCCTGTGCCAGCAGGACACTCGACTGTGAGTCCACAGTGTGCGGAAGAGGGGCCCTAAAATAGTGGCCCCTGTGGGATTGGCCCCCTGTGCACACTCAAGATTCTTCCTCCCCATCGGGGCTAGAGACACCCACACTCCACCCCCAGCCAGGAGTGTGGTCTGCTGGGCTTTGACAGAGGCCGAGGGCAGAAGGGCTGGGCCCTGGGATAGGCTCCAGCCCAGTGTGTCTGGAAAGCGACCTATTCACCAAGGATCCGGGGTAAGGCCGTGGCGGTGAGCCCCAGCGTGGACCCTCATTGGGTTTCTGGACAGGACTTCTTTCCAAAAGTTCCCTGTGCTGTCTGCCTTCCTCCTGCTGGAGAAGGGCCCCAAGCCTCGCAGGACTCCACCACCATGCCCCCTGCGAGGATGCTGCCCATTCTCACACAAGAGGCCTGCCAGCCCCAGGCCATGGGGAGAGTGAGCTGGCCCGGCTGTGGCCCTGGACACCAGTGGGCAGCATCCAGGGCTGAGCTGCTGCCCTCCTCCCTCTGGGCCGGAGAGCCGCTGACCTGAGGTCCTGCCCACAGCTAGGCCCAGAGTATCCGTCTAGTCCAGCCCAAGGGTCTTGGGGCCCAAGGAGCACGAGTAGGGCCTGGCTGGGAGGCTGTAGCTCCCAACTGGACACCATCCCTCCCGTTCATGTACCGGCCCTTACCTATCCTCACGGCCTGCATGGCCCTGCTCTCACCCTGCCCCGCCAGTTTATGGGCCATGCCCACCGCAAGCAGGAACCCTGCGGGCCGTGGGTCTCCGAAGCCCAGGGGAGTGCCGACCCCCGGCCCGGCTGCTTGGCTCCCTGGGTCCTCCACCCCTCCATGCCTTCTGCACAGCCGGCGGGGCTCTGAGGGCAGGGCCTGCTCCGCTCCTAGTCCCCACCGTGGAAGCTCCCAGAGCAGAGTCGGGGTCCCTGCTTCTGTCTCTCCTCCCAGGGGCAGGGCTTGGGGCCCACCCTGTCTCAGTGGCTGGGACCCGCTCAGAGCACGGCCAGTGGTCGTGGGCCGCTTCCCCGGGGGGACATATTTGACACCTGGGGACACCCCTGAGTCCCCAGCTGGCTTTGTTGCTCCATCCTGACGTCTACCCCTCGGCCTCACGTTTCCCCCTGGCACCGGCGAGACAGCGAGGCCTGCGGCCTCGGACCCAACGGCGCGCTCGGCCCTCACCTGAGGGGTCGCCCTGGCGACGAAGCCCTGGGCGCCCTCCGCTCTGAGCCCTCTCTCAGCCAAAGGGTAGTTACTTCGGCAGCGGGGTTGTGGGCCCCGGGTGCCATGGCAACTGGGGCGGGGCTTACTGAATGCCCAAATGCGAGCCGCGGGGTCCGCCAGGTTCCTCGGGCGCAGCCACGCCCCCTGGCGCCTGCTGCTCGGGCAGGGCGGGGGGCGGCGCCGCAGCGGGTCGGGTGGGGGCGCCCGCGCTGTGCTCCGCACGTGCGCTGGGGAAGGCCCGCCGCGCACGGCAATGTGCGGGACCCCGGCCCAGGCGGCGAGCAGAGAGACTCGCTCCCCCGTAGCCAGATCCCTGGGGCGGCGCCCTGCGGGGTTGACCCCACCGGGCAGTGCGGCCCGCGCCTCGACACGAGGAAACGCCATGGGAAGGAACCCTCCGAGCCCGAGGGATTGCGGACTCCAGCACCCGCAGCGGCTCCCGAGGGTCCGCCTGCCGGCGCCTGTTTGCCTGTCCTTCGCGCCCCCTCGCAGTGGCGCGACTCGGGTTGGGGCGTCGCCAAGGCGCCTTGCAGGGTGGCCAGGGGCAGCGGGCGGCCCCGCGGACAGAACCTGCAGGGCGTGAGTTCCGGGTCGGTACCGCGCCCGCAAGCTTGGGCCGTGCGTACTGCACCGCTCTTCCTTGTGAGGTAAGGAGGGTGCGTTCATGCGCTACTTTGAAAATTCAGAGACACTAATAAAATACGTGTTTTTGAGAAGAGATAATGTGTGTGTTGTGCTTGCAATTAGAGGTCTTCAGTTCACCTCCTATGGCGACTTTTGGGTTGGATTTGCTGGTACTGTTTGTTAATGGGGCTTCAGTGAGCTTTTGCAGTACTGGAACCTTGAGTTTGGGGGTGCTGTGTGAGCCAGTGGTCTGCAGTCTACCCAAGTCAGGAGACTGGTGGTGAGGGGTGATGCGGGATGAGGGACAGGCACCCTTCTCGAAGCCCCGCGGGGGGTCTCGCTAGGTAAATAGGAAGCAGGATCCCCATACAGGGTAAAAGGATGAGCACTGCATGGCCCGGGACACACCCGATGAAGATGCCAGGCCCCTGGGTGGGGTGGCACCCGTCTTGGAGTAAACTCCGGGGACGGTGGTGTGGGGCAGCAGGGCCCAGGACACTGGGAGCTCAGGTTCCTGGCTCAGCCTGCTCCGATCACCTGACCCTCAACCTGGCGCCCCTCCACCTTTCTGCAGCTGCATGCGGGGGGGTCGTCCTGGGTGCTGACCCTGAGCGCCCTGAGGCTCCACCTCTGGCTCTTCCTTCCATGCTGGGGACCGTCGGTGGGCTGCGCGGCATGGCACGGTGCAGAGAAGGTGCACACTGGGGACCCGAGCGCTGCTGTTGAGACAGGGACGGTGGTGTAGTCGGAGTAGCATGAGGGCCTCCGGAAAAAGCGAGGCAGGATATTTGCAGTCAGAACAATAACTATGTGCAAGGAAATCCCTCCACTAAAACTCTGTGTTAAATCTTCAGCTCTAGAGCCATTCTTCAGTGAGGTCAGTTGGTGTGTCCCAGATAAAGAGTAGCGCATGTTTACTTTATGCTAATTATTTATAATCATGTGTAAGATTCACTTTAACATGGAAAAGGCCCAGGCCTATGTGCTGTCTTTCCTCCTTCAGACCTCATGAGGTGATTCTGCAAACTGGGCCAACTAATGTAGCTGCAGGCCCAGCCACAACACAGTAAAGACAGGAAGGATTCCACCTTAAAGATACGATTGCACTTGACTCACTCTTCAGCAAACAATGCCTCAGCCCACCTTGGGGTCAGGCTGAGCAGCTTTGTTTCAGATGCCCCCAGACCAAGATGCTGGTATCTCCGGAAGAAATCAACAAAGCAGGAAGTTAATTGTATCAAGTTACTTGTAAATATCCTAGGACCATTTAGTAAGTCCACATCCCTAAGCCTTTTTTCATGTTCTCGAAACATCATCATCTGCCTATAAAACCCCTACACAGCACACCACCCAGGGCTCTCTCGTCCCCTCCTGGTGTGAGCAAGGAGCTCTTTCCTCTTTATCACTAAATAAAAGCTTGTTCCTTCCTCTCCTACACTGAGTGTTTGTGAAACTCATTCTTTGGCTTCCTGAACAAGAACCCCAGAATCAAGGACAGGGTAGGGCCCTTCCCAAATAGGCTGCAATTGAGATTGGGGCGACCCATCTTCCCAGACTTTGATGAGGACTTGGATCCCTGGGCTCTAGAGAGGCTTGTCTTCTGATGGGTCAGGCTATGACCTGAGTGAGTCCAAATTCTCTTAAAGCCAGTTGGAATTATGTGTTGATGTGGCACATTCTGATAAGGCACTGGCCTTAAGAAGTTGGCCGATAGTATCAGTTGGTAAGGGCTTGAATTTTTCAGGACAACAGGACCTTAATCTCAAGGGACTGTAATCTGGAAGAAATCAATTTAGTTAAGAGGTTTAGTAAGCATGGTTCACACAGTGGGGCTAGTTAAAAGTATTAGAAGTTCAGCAAAGGGTAGAAGCCAGGATGCCCGTCTCTAAAAGTGGAACTGAACTCATGATTCTGAGAGCCTCTGATGAATCTGAGAGACTGGATCAGCTAGTTTCTTCGCTACTTGTCAGAGACAGAGGTTGAAATCCTTGTCTGAGTAACATGGGGAGTTGGACTTTCCATTCTGGAAGAACAAACTTGACAAGGAGATTAAATGCATGGCCAAATATGAGGATTAGGAATAGTAAGATTGGGATGAGAGAAAAGTGGGAACACTGGAGAGTCATAGATAGCTATTTGAGGAAACAAGAATTTAGGATTTAGTTTTTTTCACAATGACTGGTATTAGAATCTAGCTGCATTATAGAAACAATCCTTTTCTCTCTAAAGTTACCCTCATATTTATTAGATGTACTCATATCAAGAAAATAAGTTTAGCTTCAGAACACCTGGCTTGATTATTTACATAAATGCAGCAAGAAAAGCAGTTGATCACATAGGATCTTTTAAATGTGCTCTGCTGGAACTTTTTGTAAGGAATTTCAGATTGAGCTGTTAATGGCCTCTTGAGGCCAGGAAAGCCAAGCCAGACTTTCCATCAGGTGTTGCCTACAGTACCTGTAGATTTGGGTGAATTCCTCTCTTTCTGAGTTTCCCAAAATATTTTGAGTTTCCTGCACCTGCCAGGAAGTGACCTTCCTTACTCACCTGGTAAGGCTGCCAGTAACCCTGAAAGCAAGGTACCAGACCAGTTCTTCCAAGGGGCTTTATTGGCTCCATAAAGTCAATCTTAGTTCCTTAAAGCTGTCTGGTCATACCTGAGTCTATGCATGTGTCTCACATATGACATTCCAGTCAAAGCCTTGGTAATAACCAGTGTTTTCAATTGCGTCCTGTTACAAGGAGAGCAGATTCTTATTGAACGTTTGCAAATAATAATGTTGCTATAAAATATGAAAATAGTTACTAGGAGTTTTTTAATTCTGGAGGGATCAGGTAGAGAGAAAGATAAATGTTTCAATTCTGCTTACAAAGGTATCCTCATTTACTAAACTGTTGTCAGCTTAAAAGAAAAAGCTTAGAACACCGAATCAGCAACATTTGAAACAGAAAGCCACAAAATCATTTTCCTCAGTTTACTCAGTCTTAGGTAATTAATTCTTGCTTTACTTGAATCTAGGTTTTTTACTAGTTTTGGAATAAAAGAGCAATTATAAATGACAAAAGACTTAGAAATGGCTATGGTTAATACAACTGACAAGGAGATTTGGCCATTTCTGTAACCTGTAACAGTTTAATCATCTAAAATTTAGCATCATTCACTTGACAGTGGTTCCCAAATAATTATATATCAAATGTACAAGCTGAACTAGCTAAAACGTTTTCTTGTATGAGGAGGAAATTTTATGATCTCTGGAAAATCTTGGAGTTAACTAGAGGTAAAAGTACCTTTTGAATGTGATTTTGGGAAGAAAGTGTTTAAGGCAATTGCTTAAAACAAGATTGTAAGTCATTAAGAAACAATATTTAGTTTTTCATTTAACCAAAGTGACAAAGATTTTAAAGGCAGATACAGAGTCACATAGTTGTTAGCAGAACTTAGCGCTTTTAATATTAAGATTTTTGTCTTGAGTAAAGAAACATATTACTGAGACATTAGGCACAAGAGTGAGCTGCTGTAAACTGTTATGCTAGCATTCTTAGGCTTGTCTTTATGCACAGGAGGTTTCTTTCTACAGACCATCTTTGTCATTATCACTTAAGTTAGGATCTACTGCGGGAATAGCAGTATTTCTTTTTATCTTAAAATATTTTTTATTTTGATATTGTTAATGTACAATTACTTGAACAACATTATGGTTACTAGACTCCCCCCATCACCAAGTCCCCCCCACGTACCCGATTACAGTCACAGTCCATCAGCATAGTAAGATGCTGTAGAATGACTACCTGTCTCCTCTGTTATTCTTTTTTTTTTTTGGCATAATTAATCCCCGGCCGGGTTCAGCCGAACCCAGCCCCCTAGGCCACAGCCCCCGAAAGCCAACCGTGACGATCCCTGAAGTCCTGCCAGGCCGTGGCCCCTGATGGGCGGGCCTCTCGGCCACGCGGAGCGGGATGCCCCCCGGAGTTGCCCCCCCACCCCCCACCCCCCTGCGCGCTCCCAATAGCAGGGCGCGCTTGGCTGACGGACGTGCGCGGGGGCAGGGTCTGTGCGGCCCGGCCAAGTGTCCGCCCCCCGTCTCCGGAACCGCACTCGCCACGGACGGAGCGCATTCGCCGGGCGAGCCGCGCGCCCCGACCCCGCTCCCCTCTCCCGCCAGGGCTTCGGCTGCAGCCCCCGGGCCAGTGGCGCCAGCGACGGTGAGTGCAGCACGGCGGCGGGAACGGGGCTGGCGGGCCCGGGGCGCGCGGCACGGGCGGGGGTCCCGCTGTCCCGCCGGGCGCGCAGGCGGGGGCGCGGGGGCGCAGGTGAGCCTCAGGCGGAAGGCGGGGCGCTGCGGCGGGGTCGGGGGCCGCAGGCGGCGGGGGCTGGCCGTGCCGGCGGCGGGACCCCTCTCCTACCGCTGGCTCGAAGTGCTGCAGGTGAGCAGCTGTGCCACCATGCTGGCTACACCCGCGTTACCTGGATGTCACGGCCCAGCAGCCAGGCAGGAACCGGGTGCGCTGTGGCCTGCCCCGGGGGCCTGGGCCCGGCTGAGTGCTGCTTCCTTGCAGGTGGGACAGGAGACCCCTGCAGTGCTTCGTACTGTAGCGCCTTAAGGATGGCGGAATATAAGGTCGCGGTGGTGGGCGCCGAGGCTGTGGGGAAGAGTGCCCTGACCATCCGGCTCACCCATAACCATTTCGTGGAAGTGTATGACCCCACCATCATGGTTCGTGGGGCTGCTCCTGTCCCCAGCCCTGAATCCTGACCTGGGCTTATCTTCTGCCTGCTCCACGGGAGGGGGTCCCCTCACGGTGGGGCATGGAAGGGGGTACAAGGAAACAGTTGGCAGGTGAGTGCCCCATGCCAGGAGGGGAAGAGCCCTTGAGCAGTGTCCTCCCACAGGATTCCTACCGGAAGCAACTGATCATTGATGGTGAGTCGTGTGTGCTGGACATCCTGGACACGGCGGGCCAGGAGGAGTTCAGGGCCATATGGGACCAGTACATGCGCACTGCGGAGGGCTTCCTGTGTGTGTTTGCAATTAACAACACCAAATCCTTCGAGGACATCCACCAATACAGGTGAGGTGCCCTGCTGTCCCTCAGAGGCCCTGTCTTATGTATGTCCTGGGTGCAGCTGTGCCTGCACCCCACTAACCAGCACACTGTCCTCACAGGGAGCAGATCAGGCGGCTGAAGGACTCAGATGATGTGCCCGTCGTCCTAGTAGGGAACAAGTGTGACCTGGCTGCACGCACCGTGGAGTCTCAGCAGGCACAGGACCTTGCCCGAAGCCATGGCATCCCCTACATAGAGACGTCGGCCAAGACACGCCAGGTGAGCAGGCTCCCCACCCAACAGCTAGCCAGGGACCCACCCCACCCCACCTGGACAGTGAACAGAGCCCATTGCCCCTCTCCCTTGACACAGGGCTGCTGCTCTGGCTCTGGCTCCAGGTCCGGGACCCTCTGGGACTCTAAAGGACCCAGAGGCCCCTTGTGCTCTAAGTCTCCCCGGATGGCAGGGCAGCGAGAAAGGCCAGGGCCGGGGTCTGTGCTGACAGCTGCTAGGGAAGATGGAGGTCCCTGGAGAGAGCTGCCCTGAGCCAGGCTGGAGCGGGTACCCTGGGGCGTCAGACCCTCTGCCTCCAGAGCGTCCTGTGGTCCCTTTGGCCCTGACCCCTTAGTGGGCTGTGGTGGACAAGGGTGGTGGCTCATACAGGAGCTGGGTACAGGTGGTCAAGCTTGGAGCCAGACCAGCGGCTGCCCTGTAGTCCTGGGGTGGTCATAGGGTTGTCCTGTGAGCACCTGGCAGTTTGCAGATAGTGGGAGGGACCGGGAAGATTCCTGAGCCTTCCCCCTTCCAGGGCGTGGAGGATGCCTTCTACACCCTGGTGCATGAGATCCGGCAGCACAAGGCGTGCAAACTAAGCCCACCGGACGAGGGCAGCCCGGGCTGCAAATGCCTGCTCTCCTGACCACGCTTCATGCACTCCTGCTGTGGATCCGTGGTGCCTACACTGGATGCAGAGGCCTGATGCAGGAGGAGGCATCGGTGGAGGGAGGAGAGAGAAGGAAGGGCTGCTGAGCTCGGCGGGGGTGGGGGTGTTGGTGAATGGCAGACCTCCAGGATGCTTTGCACAGTAAATTATTGCAGCAAATTAATTGATGGTCTTGACCCTGAAATTTGGCCGATGACGGGGGGCTGTGGTACATGTGACCTGGCACAGGCAGCTGACGGGAGGGTGCTCAGGTGGCCTGGGCACCCCACCCTGTGCCTCTGGGGTTGACTATAAGGCATTTGGCATCTTAACACAAAAAATGCTTTATTGACATTAATCAGTAGTGGGTGGTTAAGAGGAAGGGTGGTCACTCCCCACTTGGAGAGAGGCCTAACTGGGGAACCCCCAAAAGCCCTGGAGGGCAGGGAGGGGCTCCACTACCTTGGAGTTTTTTTCTGGGTGGGATCCTGTTTCCTGAGTTTTAGGGGCCCTGGAGACAGTTGTTGCTGGTAATGAAAGGCCCTGCTTGTGGGGTCCAAGCCTGACATGGAGCAGAGGCCTGCCCCAGAGGTGCCAGATGGCTGCTCAGGGCTGGTGTCCTGGCTGAGTGTGTGTGGGTCCAGCCCACCTGCCCCTACTGCCCTCTCACTGGGTGGTCTGTTGCTCCTCCCATAGCTTCCTCAGGTCACCGGTATGGCCTTGTGGGGTGTCCACAGGCCCCAGGAGCCCACATACTGCTCTGCCTTGGGCCCATATACAGAACATATCCACAGGCAGCTCGGTCCCCTCTGTGTGCATCCTGATTGCGGGCTTGTTCGTGGTGCAACTGCCCTCCCAGGCCCTGGTTCAGGCCTGGCCAGGCCCTTCTGGGTCAGGGACTTGGTTCGTGTGAGGGGGACACTGTCTACAGTGGTCAAGGGGCAGGGTGTGCTGTTGGCTCCAGGACACCCCTCACCAAAGGCCTCCATGCATCTAGCCTCCCCATGGACACAGGTTGGGTTGGCAGGTACCTGCAAGGCCTCTGGGCAGCTCCCCAGATGCTGCTCTGTGTCCATCTCTACCCTTCTGGTCACTGCCTGCTGTGGGGTGGTGGCTGCAGGGGCCACAGGGCATGAGCCGTGTCCTGGGCCCTGCACCCCCATCTTTAGTCACTGGGCGTGTCACGTTGCAGGGCCAGGTCTGCTGTGGCCCCAGGGGCAGCCCAGAAGGTATTAAAGGGAAAAAGATCCAGCATTCTGGCTTAAAGCCATTGTCTGGGTCCTCCTACCTGTGGCTTCCCTGCTCACTGGGAAGTTTGGGAAGGAATTGCATCACTGGGGCTACAGCCCCTGGGGAGAAGTGGGCAGTCTCGGGCCCTGTGCTTGCTCCCTCGTACTGCCATCCCTGGGTGCTGGCAACAGGGTGGCTGGGCAAGGTGGACCAGGGAACATCTCAGTGCCATGAGTGAGGAGGGTCATGGGTACTAGGGATACTTGCTCCAGGCCCAGGGTCTTCCTGGGGACTCCTCAGGTTTTGCTGAGAACAATGAGCTCCACACCAGGCCATCTGGCCCTGCAGGCAGGTCTTTGTGTGGCCCCCTGGCCTGACGCTGAGCACAGTCTCCAGGCTGCTCATCCCTTGTGTGGGAAGTGTCTCCCCTTGGTGAGTGATGGGCGCTTGAGCCCCGTGGGCCCTCGATGGTGGGATTATGTGACTGCCAGCCAGACACCCCTCTGCTCCTGCCCTCTGCCCTCTGCTGCTCATTCCACTGCAGGAAGCAGAGCAGACCTGTAGCAGGCCAGGCTGGTGCCCAAGGGAATAAGAACTCACCTGTGTGTTCCACATCAGTCTCCCATTCCTTCTGCTGGGGGTCAGCTTGGAGAACTCCCCCAGCCGACCAGGAAGGCTTCCAGTTTGGGGGAAGTGTTACACAGCGGGCCTCCAGCAGCTACCTGCAGGCAGAGGAACAATAGGCCTCACAATTCTGAGCAAGGTATGAGGAGGTGGCTTTCTTTCCCTCTTTTTGGAGAAGGAATGTGTTGGCTGGTGGGATGCAAGGTCCAGGCGCACACCCAAGGGGACTGCTCTGCAGGGAGCATTTCTAGGGGACTGTGGCCAGAGACAGAGGGCCAGGGGCAGGGGCTGTACAGGTGAGCCTGTGCCTCAGCCCCGGCTGCAGGCCGGTGATCCATCACGTAGCCAGGTGTTCTGAATGTGGGACAGGCTGGAGAGCCTGGCAGTGAGCAGGGAGTCCGTCATGCACGCCCGCCCAGTCTCTGACCTCAGCCTGCACAGCTGCACACCGGGCAGCCAAGGGAGGCTAAGCCACCGCCATCTGTCCCCAAGGGGTGGAGAAAGTGTTCACACTCACCCATCTGACCAATCCCTCACTTTGTGAGCTGCACCTTTCGACATGGGTCGCGCAGGGCCGTGTGAGTGTGGCAGAGTTGGGCTCATTGTGCAGGCACCTCTAACTGGCTATGGATATGAAACACAGTGGTGCCAGGCAGTGGCAGAAACTGGGGGCACAGCCATTCCAGCCAGTAGTGGGGCTTGGTTCCATGCATGGCCCTTAACGGGGGCATGGGCCCTGACACTACACAAGGTGCCAAGGGGCACTTGAGTCCCGCCACTTCCACCCCTCCCCAAGGCCCGGGGCCAGGGTCACAACCCATCCCCTTCTGTAAATTGCTCTCACAGTGCCTGATTCTGGGCTCCATCAGTCTTTCACTGCACATCACAAGCGGACCCCATCCCCAGAGGCCCCTCCACCTTGCCAGTGGCTGTGTAATGTGGCTTTGTGGATCCACTGGGATGTCCTATGGGCCCCCCATGCGTGGGCACCAGGGCAGCGCTCTGGCAGCTATAACGTGCTCATGGCAGGGGCTGCTTGTGCCGGTCCCCCTCAGGCCCCACTGGACCTCCGGGGCTGCCTGCCTCTCAGGCCTCTGCTGCTGCTGGCCTCCTGGCTCTGCCAGGTGAGAGGCGCACTGTGACGTGGCTCTGGTTTCTGCCCATGTGGCCCTCAGGAGGAGGTGAGCAGCCTGTTGCCATCACTTGGGAGCCATCGTGAGCTCTCTGTTCACATCATTCCCCATTTGGCCTTTTAGAAACTTCTCCCACGTTAAGAAAATTAGAGCTTTAAATGTCCCGTTTTGTGTTTCCCTGAGTTTAGGTGACAGATTGTTCCCAGGATGCTTGATTTTTGTGTTGTAGAATTTGTTACTTTTTGTAAGTGCTTTCTGGGATGTGTCCCACTTAGAAAGGCTTTTCTCTGTATTCTGATAATATAAAAAGTATGTGTTTTCTTTATACCTAAAAGTTCCATTTTTGTGAACAGTCTGAATCGTTTGGAAGTCATACTGGCATGAAGTGTGAGATGGGGACCGGTTTAATTTTCCCCCATCTGTCTACATCCTGCTTTCAGAATGACTTGCCTCTGACTAGAAATCATCAAGGTGGTCATGTCCCATGCATATTTGGGGACTGTCTTAATTGTTAGAGCATCACAGTTTCATTTAGGGTTTCATAGCTGCTAGGGTTACATCCTCTTGGGGCTCTACTACAGGCTTTCTCATTTTTCCACAGGTGTGAGAGTAAGTTGTCTAGACCATACACCCCTGCACACCTCCCCTGGCCTCTGTGGGCACTGACTCATCTCGATGCAGCATCCTGGAGGCATCCTCAAGAAGACATGACTGCTGGGGGCCCGTGAGCTGGGTGGGCACTTGGAGGCCCTCGACCTCCCCATCCCTGGAATGGGGGTGCTACCTGCTCCATCCCCATAATCATTTAGACTATGTCTCATAAGGCTTTGGGGCTTCCTGAGTCTTGGCCCACCACCCAATAAAGTAAACCAAGCAATGAGCTCACAGACCCTTGAGGAGGCCTCCAGGGTGGCGTGTGCTCACGCCTTCCTGCATCTGTCTCAGCTCACCTCCTTGGTGAGCCTTTCCCAGGGCCTCCGAGGCCCCAGCAGCTCACAGCCCCACAGGCCCAGGTGGACTTTTATCAGACCCCAGAAATGCCTTATCATAGGCATTTGTTGTTATATCTGCATCCACCAGAGTGTAAGGTGGAAATTGTTTTACCATCTCTGAATCCCCAGGGCTTAGCATTTTGTATGGTAGTTACCTGCAAATACTTATTGTTAGGCTGGAAAATAGATATACAGGGGGGTGGAAAGGGAAAAAGGCCAAAAAAAAGACCCAAAATGAATCAATTAAAGCTCTAAAAGCCAAGAGCAACTTGGCCTGGAATGTTTGAATATTTCCCAGATAAAGGAAGGTACCTCAGCATAGCCCAAGTCTTTATTGTGTTAATCATGCAGGCCCAGCTTACTTTCTTTACCTTTACCTCTATGCTGATTTTTTACTCCTTCTGGCCCAAATTAAGTAGTTTGTAACCTAGGCAACTAATTTAGCATGCAGGCCCAACCATAAACAACATAGTGAAAGGCAGGAAAGATTCCATCTTAAAGGTTGTATTTTAATACCCAGAAAATTAAAAATGTAAGATTCTTAACTTTTTAGCAAACAGACAATTGCTCAGCCCCCCTTGGGGGCTGGACAAGCAGCCTGTTTGATCTGCTCCCAGACCAAGAGGCTGGTGTCCCAGGGAGAAATCAGAGCGGGAACTTCCTTGTGTTAAGTTCATTCTAAGTATTCAAAGCCCACTTAGCAAGTCTGCACTCCCAGCCCTTAGTCACATTCCTAAAGAATCCTTAAAAGGGGAAACCCCCAACATTTTGGGGTGCTTCTCTCTCTGAGGTCACCCGCACTGAGTGCATAACCCTTTACCTTTAAACTCTCTCTTTTCAACCTTTCAGTGCGTGCTCCTCTCTGAGGTCACCCACACTTTCTAAGTGTGTAACCTTTTAATCTTAACTTTCTCTCCAACCTTGTAGGGTGCCTCTCCTTGGCTGTACTTTTTCTCTCTTTAAGTAACTTTAAGTGAAACTTTTACTCTTCTTCACTACTGTGCCTCTGCCCTTCCATTCTTTGTTGTGGCGGGAACAAGGGACTGAGAAAAATGCGCACACTCCCCCAACATTTATAAAGTGCCTGAATGAATGAATGATTTCCTGCCCTGTACCTAAAAACACTTTCTCCACCCAGCCAAACAGTGCATACAATTGTAATAGATATTATAATATGATATTTTCTTCTTTTGGTTCAAGAATTGGTGCTTATTAATGGATGAAGGCTCTTCAGATGTTTCAGCCTTAGGGGAGATGTATGGATGTTAGGAGAGATGATTGCTATGGGGCCTAATAACGGGCAAAGGAAGGGGAAGGTGCAGAAAGGTAATCAAAAGATGAGAGACCCTCTCGTCCAGTTTCTTAGCAGAAACTCGTCAAAGCAACAGCAGCCATTTGTGGTACTTCTTCCAGCTTCCTTCCTGCTGGTGAGGAGGAACTGAGAGCCACAAGCTCTTCACACAGCAGGGCATTCTCCTGGCATCTCAGAGTGGAGCTGGGGTCAGACTCGGGGAGACGCAGCTTGAGCTGGACCAGCACAGGCGGCCAAGGGAGAAAGCTGAGCTGCCAGGAGGTGAAGTGAAGGCTGCTGGGAGGTGGAGGCTGCCGGGAGATGGAGGCCAACTCAGAACGAGTTTCACAGGAGTTGGGGAGTCGGCTGCCATGCTGGCAAATGACAGTTGGGCAACAGCCCTCAGAGGAGATTCCCCAGAGATCTTCTGACTTCACTGATTCTATATGACCTGCTGACTGCAAAATGGGGAGCCTTGAACAGCAATGGCAGTTTTCAAAGGCAGCTGCTGACTCCAGTGGGCACCCCACACAGCATTGTTTGCCGGAGCTTCCAATGACTTACTCATGACAACAGGGCCAGAGAATCCTGTTCTAAACAGGAAATGAGAAGAACGCCAGATCTGTGAATAGGAAATCGTGCATGAGGAGGAGTCTGTGTCCGTATAGTGTGGAATTTGTAGTCCTAATTACATCAACGGCTTTATTGCAAGATTTGCCAATTTTTGCAGCAGAAATATGATTTAAAAATGCCAAAAAACAGTTATCTTTTTATTGTCTCCTTTCTGCTTATTCTAAACCATCTCGAACCAACAGTCCTTTATTTGCAAGGATTGAGGAAAGGCAGGAATTGGGGTAATCATAAATTACATTTGATAGATTTATTGATCAATATAATTTATTGCAGTGTAACAAACAACAGAAATTGAAGACATAAGGAAATTGTGAATTCACAAAAATATTGGAACTTATAAAAGTTTTCTGTTAAAGGGAGTTACCTGTTCTATTAACACCAAAGGAAAACTTCTCCACACAATTCCTGGCGCTGATCACGGCTCCCTGAGCAGCAGCACCGCAGGAGCCTGTAACCCCACGCAGCTCCCACCACGTGCAGCCTCTCATTCTCAGCAGCAAGCCAAGGAATCTACCGAGCAGCCTGCTGTCGGCATTTATCCTCAGTCATTCTCACGTCTGCTTCTCCAAGTATGATGCATTTCATAAACATGTTTATAAGCCAATGATTTGTTTCTGGCACTATTTTTGCTTCTTTTTACACAAAAATTCATTCATGGAGAGGAGGTATGTTAATTGTCTCATTGTTAAGTGACCTTTCTTACTATGTTGTTATGAGATTTTACAGAGCATGTGAATAAGCATGGTCTAAAATCAAGCTGCAGGTTGGCATTTTAAACCACAACAGTCAGAAGTGAAGCATCCAGCCGAGGGGGTGGGAGGGAGACCCCCTCAGAGCATTCCCTGAGGACATCCCAGAGTTAAATAGCATCAGGAAATAGCTCTGAGTGTCTCATGATCTCCAGATGACAGTGTGGTGTTTCATTTTAAGGCTATGTGTTAAGATGGAAAACCAAACAGAGCTAATTCAATTTGGTTTATAAAATAGTCTATGATTGAGGGGAGATAAAAAGGAGGGAGGCTGAGAGGGAGACAGGTAGAGAGGACACAGTCTCTCCTGACCAGGCTGGAGCACCCCTCTGGCTCACCCACCACACTCTCTCACCTGCCCTTTTCATGGGGTGTCTTGAGTAATAGATGAGGTGGTCTCTGTGTAGAATTCCTACAACAGCTCACGAAATGTCCTGAAGCAGATAGACGATGTAATAAGAGGTCTGCCGCCGAGCCCTGTCTTGGCGCTGTCCTTCATAAGATGCAGACTCATACGCTCCGTAGAGAGGAAGCCAGTACTGACACGGGGAGCAGGGAGCGTCACTTGAGATATTTGAGGTATTTACATTCTGTGCCATGTTCCACACAGCTTGCTACAAGAAAGCATACACAAAAATGCCAACATACTGTAGTAAGAACAAAGAATCAGGGCTAGGACACAAAACCTGATAGGAGATGAACACCCAGGGTTAGGGACTTATGTAAGGGACAAGCCAGGAAGATGAGGCTATGGCTACACTCGAGTCTTGTTTGGTTCTGTATTTCCTGGCAGGACAGTAAAGCAGGATGTGTTGCCCACGTGTGGCACAAGCTGACCGGTGGAGCTGGCCTGCTGGCACACGCCCACCTCTCACCTCTGTGCTGCCTGTGGAGAAGCCCTGCAGCAGAGGGCCCGGGCCTTAGGCCTCATGGCCTGTGAGAGCTTCTTGACGGTGGCGTTTCAGCAGTGGCCTATTGGAGGCAATGGCTAGGGACAGAGCTTCAGGCCAGGGGCAAAGAAGGTCTTCAGGCATGCAAGGGTCTTCTGGTGCTCCAGGAGCATCCTGACTCCCTCTGGTCCTGGCCTGCACCCTGTGTTTACATGAGCACATGAGGAGAGAGAAAACATAGGGCTGCTTTAGAACACAGCCCAGCAGCCTCGTGATACAACAGGCCCTTTAAGAAGCTTCCAGAAAGAAATGGCCTCCTGGTGGGACCTCATCCCCCCAGTGACTCAGGGGCCAGGAAGCTTATACCCTGAAGCCCAGAGCCAAGGATAAATCCCATTGCTCCACTGCCGACACTCCATTGTGTCTGACTTTTTATTTAATGTCCAGCCAGAGACTGACATGATACACTTCTATGTTTTCATCCAGAGAGCAAACAAATACAAGTCTTTGAACAAGAGAAAACAAAAAGAGACAAATGTGGCTATTGTTCCTCATCCAGAGTTAAATAACATCAGGAAATGGCTCTGATGGGTCTCAGAGGGTCAGGCTCTAAACCCCAAAGAAGATGCTGAGGCCATAGCGGTGAGACAGGGACCATGGATGCAGTCAGAATAGGGTGAGGGCCTCTGGAGGGGGCAGGGCGGGATATTTGCAGTCAGCAATGTAACTACATGCAAAGAAACCCCCCTGCTAAAATTCTATGTTACATTGAGCTCTAGAATCATTCTTCAGTGAAATCAGTTAATGTTCCCCAGATAAAGAAGAGTAGCATGTGTTTTATTATGCTAACCATTTATAATCATGTGTAAGGTTCTCTTTAGCATACTAAAAGGCCCAGGCCTATGTGCTGTCTTTCTCCTTCAGATCTGATGAAGTGATTTTGCCAACTGTGCAACTAACTTAGCTAGTAAGCCCAGGCATTAACAACAGAGTAAAAGGCAGGAAGGATTCCACCTTAAAGATAAGACTGCGTTTTAATATCCAAGAAGTTAAGACGTGAGAAATTCTTAACTTACTCTTTAGCTAACAATACCTCAGCCCACTTTGAGGAGAGGGCAGATGATGCAAGTCCGCACCCCTAAGTTTTTTGTGTGTTCTTGAAAAATCCTCAAATGCCTATAAAACCCCCTAGACAATGCACCGCTACGGACTCTCTTGTCCCCTCCTCGCGTGAGCCGGGAGCTCTGTCCTTTCGCCTTCTCTCTAAATAAAAGCCTGTACCTTGCTCCCCTGCCTTGACTGTTTGTGAAGTTCATTCTTCAGCTCTGCAAACAAGAACCCTGGCATCAGTGGGAGACTTACTTCCCAGGAAACGCAGGGAGAGGTGAAGAGAAGCATGGAGGCTTTGCCTGTCTCTCTTGACATTTTCCAGGTCTTGCTGTGGGGATCGCGGGCTGTGGCAGGAGTTCCCATCATGTGCCCAAGGCCACGTCCGTCACCCTGCAGCCCTGCTGCTACGTCCCAAGGCCCTCGGTCTCTGCCTCCTTCATGCGAGGAGGGATGACGTGGGTCCTGTCTGCACAAGGGACCTGGGGAAACATCGCAGACTCACCACTAACAGAAACAAAAATGCCCTATCTCGTTTACTCTTCACTCCAACCCATTCTAAGGGCCTCTCCATCCCCATTTGGTATGTGAGGAAACTGAGATGTAGAGATTGCGTAGCTTGAAAGTGATTTACAACTGTTGGGGGAGTGTGTGTATATCCTCATCCTTGTCCCGCAGCAACAAAGAATGGAAGGGCAGAGATACGGCAGTGAAGCAGAGTAAAAGCTTTATTTAAGGTTACTTAATGAGAGAAGAGGTGCAGCAGGCAACCTCAGCTAGGAGAGGAGCCCTGAAAGGCTGGGGAGAAAGTTTAAGATTTAAAGGTTACACACTTGGAAAGTGCAGGCGACCTCAGAGAGGAGCGCCCCGAAAGGCTGGGAGTTCCCCCTTTTAAGGATTCTTTAGGAATGTGACTAAGGGATGGGGGTGCAGATTTGTTAAGTGGTCTTTTGAATACTTAGATTTAACACAAGGAAGATCCCGCTCTGATTTCTCCCTGGGACACCGGCTTCTTGGTCTGGGAGCAGATCAGACAGGCTGCTTGTCCAGCCCCCAAGGGGGGCTGAGCAATTGTCTGTTTGCTAAAGAGTAAGTTAAGAATCTTACATTTTTTACTTTCTGGGTATTAAAATACAACCTCTAAGATGGAATCTTTCCTGCCTTTCACTATGTTGTTTATGGTTGGGCCTGCATGCTAAATTAGTTGCCTAGGTTACAAACTACTTAATTTGGGCCAGAAGGAGTAAAAAACAGCATAGAGGTAAAGGTAAAGAAAGTAAGCTGGGCCTGCATGATTAACACAATAAAGACTTGGGCTATGCTGAGGTACCTTCCTTTATCTGGGAAATATTCAAACATTCCAGGCCAAGTTGCTCTTGGCTTTTAGAGCTTTAATTGATTCATTTTGGGTCTTTTTTAGTGGACTTTCTGGCCTTTTTCTCTTTCCATCCGGCTCATTTCTATTTTCCTGCCTAACACAACCATTAAAAGATGACTCAGGATGCAATCACGGTGCCTCCTGTCCGGGGTGGAAGTGGAAATGGCAAAAGCGCCCCTTTTAAAAAGACATGTGTTTCCTACATTTTCGAGTTGCTCCTGAGTAGCAAGGGGGTGGAAACCTCCAGAAGGTGTGAGGTAGTGGATGGAGGCAGTGTCCCTGGGGGCATCAGGTGGATGGGATTTGCCATCAGTCCACATGGCATCCCTGGGAGGCATCGGCATCCTCCCCATTTGCACACAATGGGCTGAAGCTTCTGCTCCACATGGGCCTCAGGCCACGCAGGCCGGAAATGGAGTTGCTGCAAGGAGAGACCTGCCCACTCTCATCAGCTGCCCCTGAACTCTCCCTCTCGTGGAATATGCCCCAAGCTGCACTGTGTGCCTATTATTTACTTAGTGCTCACGGCAGCCTGCCTACCTGGTGTGTCACTGTGCATTTACAGCCCCCTAGTGTTAGAGCTTTGATAGGCCTCATGAAATACAGTCTCTTTACTTTTCAATCCTTGCATCGTTTCTAAGTTTTGGGCATTCTGAGAACAGTCATGCAGGGGACACATTTTCCGTTTTCACAGTATTTCAGTTCTGGGTCTGAAAGACCTAGATTAGAAGAGGAAAAAAAGTTAAAAAAAATGCGGAGAAGATTAAACTTCTCTTTTTTTTAAAAGGAAAATGGAGAAAAGCTTATTTCTCAGTTGATTCAACTATCCTAGGAAACAAGCAGTACCTCAGGTCACCTCTTTACATCACTGCACATGACTGCAGACAGCCTCCCCAATGTTACCATTGGTCATTTGAGGCTGGCACTGAGGTTATTCTAAATAAAGTTTGATTTTTTCATCTCACCATGATAGAATTATGCGTTTGCACCTTTTATGACTTTATGTTCTTGAAATTAGCTGTGAATCAGGAATAAGCTTGCCTGGAGCTGCTGCATTTACTTGATATTGTAAAGTGAGAGTCACGTGTGTAATACACATGTCTGAGTTGTGCTGTTCTGTGAAAGTTTGCAAATAAATCTTTCTGAACCAAACTGAAAATGTAGGATCTTCCTTTTGTGGGGCAAGGTAATGCTCAGAAGAATGTTGGGGGCCGGGTTCTGAACTCTGCCTCTGCTCCTCACAGTGGCATCTGAGGCCCTGCTCTTGGGGAGGGTGAAGTGGTGAGCGTGGGCCTGAGAGACTTCCCGCTGATTGGCAGGGTTCTGGGTTCTGTGGGAGGTGGGGGTGTTACTGCCTAACAATTCATTAATCTGTCCATGTGTTTTAGGCAGTTTTCTGGGTTTGTGTTATATTTAAACAGTTTTAAAAAGTTGGTTTGCTTTAAAGAGACCTACTGTGGACAAGGCAGGGTGCCAAGCTCCACAGGTTTAGGATCCTTTGTGTATGTTTTGTTCAGAGTTGAATCTTCAGCACCTAGAAAAGTTCCTGGCGTGTAGTAGCGGCCTGATAGCTATTTGTTGAAAAAGATTACAATGGATGAAAAAGTCATTCATTCACTCTTTCCTACATTGAGATGGGATATTCGGTAAACTACAGGTGCCAGCAAGGATTTAGGTTCATACAGTAGGTCTGGGTTGGGGCCTAGGGATCAGAATTACTATTAATTTTTTATCATAAATATTTTCTAACAGACAGGAAAATAGAGAATAGTGATTGCACATATATCCATTACCTATATCAATAGTTATTAATAGTTTTCCCATGTTTACATCATCAACTTTTTAGCCAAAATATTTTTAAAAATTAAATGGACACCATGAAAATCAGAATATTTTGCTTCCTAAAATCAATACCATTGTATAGTTAACATAATTAATGGTAATTTTCTTTTTTCATCATCCAATACCTGATCCATATTTAAAATTTTCCAATTGCTCCAAAAAATGTATGTCACTCCCACTTGAGTCATACTCCCCACTGTGTTTGGTTGTTCCATCCCCTGTGTCACTTATAATCTGGAATGGTGCTCCCCCGCCCCTTTCTCTGGCATGACATTAACTTGGTGAAGAGACCAGGCCAGCTGTCCCTCAGAATGGCCTAGTTTCTGAATTTGTCCAGCTGCTGAATTTGTGGTGGCATTTACATTATTTCACTTACCCATGAATTCCCTGTAACCTGGAGTGTGGATACAGAGGCTGGATTACATTTAGGGTAAACATTTCAGGCAAGTCATCATCATTGATGCCGTATGATAATTGCATTCCCTCATGAGGCACATCTAACTGAGTCTTTATCAGTAGCAAAGACAGCCTCACGTCTCCCTCGTAAAGTTCTATTTCTCTTTTTAAACCATCAGATAATCTGTGGAGTCAGATTTGAGCAGCACTAGGGGCTGCAGCTCTCAGGCAGTGTATCACCTAAGCTTAATCATCCATTGATGATTCTTGCCTCCACTAATGACTTCGCCAGGGGTTGCAAAATGTGGATTTCTTAATTTCTATCATTCCTTTTGTATTCATGTCTTTGTCAGACAGTCTTTGTCAGAAGGAAAGAGCAAGGGAGAGATTTAGCTTATCAACTGCTTCTTCTGGAAAGGCAAGGTATATAGTTATGCATTTGAATTGTTCCTTTAATAGTAAGGAAGAGACCTCAAATGTGTTTTGCCTGTTTTGTCTTTGGTTTTCTCTTTTCTGAGTATCATTTTATAGATTTACTGGGTTGAATATAGTCAGTGGATTTCATTCATTTTGAAGCTGCAATTTTCCCATCTTTGGCCTGTAAGAGCCCCTTCAAACTGCCTCTTTCCTGGCCCAGGAAGGTGTCCCCGGCTCACCAAGTGCACCCCCTCTCCCAGACCCAGAACCAGCCACTTCTCTAAAGAGCCCTGGTTCCGTTCCTGGGGAAAGTAGTTAGACACAGAACTCTGGCTCACTGCCACTGGGTCATCAATGCTTCTAGGCACACCAATGGGCAAATATAGGGGATGTGCTGCCAATGGGCTTCAGCCCCGGGCAAGTTCGCTATGGATTCAATGTGACCAAAGAAATTGACAGCAAAACATTCTTGAGGTGGAAGGGTTATACCCAACTTTATTTCCAGGTAGCAAGTCAGTAACTAAAATCCTGTTCACTCAGAGTGAGTCTGCATGCAGCAAGCCAGTCTCTGCCTCAGGGCCCCCCTGTCCCAACAGCCATCCTCTGGGCCTCTCTGCCTGTGCAGCAATCCCACACAACCGTCCCCTGGGCCTCTCTGCACAGTCATCCTGCAAAGCCATCCTCTGGGTCTCTGACCTCAGCGCTGCCACCACTCCAGCCTCTGTTCTGCACTCCTGTAGCCTAGAAAGACAAAGTGAGAAAAAAAACCAAAAAGAGCCTTGGGAACCACAGGTAATCTAAAGAGGTTCATGGGAAATCAAACTCCTGAGGCCTCACAGAAGACCCCAGGTATTAGAAGAAAATGTTATATTTTTCAGCTTTAAGACTATTTTTTTTCATGACCCAACCAAAGGTGTTAGGGAATTGTTTACCATTTTATATGCAGATGGGTTTACACAATACAGCTTCACATTAGAAAATGTTTATCACAGAATAAGAAACTGTATCTGACTTGTAAGTGCTATATTGTTTCAAAAGTGGTTTTTTTTGATAGGGTGTCTCTCATATTTATTGATCAAATGGTTGTTAACAACAATAAAATTCTGTATAGGTGAGTCAATGCTCAATGCACAATCATTAGTCCACCCCCAGCCTAATTCTCGTCAGTCTCCAATCTTCTGAAGCATAACAAACAAGTTCTTACATGGTGAACAACTTCTTACATAGTGAATAAGTTCTTACATGGTTAACAGTACAAGGGCAGTTATCACAAAAACTTTTGGTTTTGATCACTCATTATGAACTATAAACAATCAGGTCAAATATGAATATTTGTTTGATTTTTATACTTGATTTATATGTGAATCCCACATTTCTCCCTTTATTATTATTATTATTTTTTTAAAATAAATTGCTGAAGTGGTCAGTAGATGCAAGATAAAGGTAGAAAACAGTTTAATGTTGTAAGAGAGCAAATGTAGATGATCAGGTGTGTGCCTGTAGACTATGTGTTAATCCAAGCTACACAAGGGCAGTAAAACATCCATGGATGCAGAATATTTCTCTCAAAACAGGGGAGTGAGGTTCTAAGCCTCACCTCTGTTGATCCCCAGTTTCTCACCTGATGGCCCCCCTGCGACTGTGCCTGTCTTAGGTTGTTCCTCCCTTGAGGAATCTTACCCGTCTCTGGCTAACCAGTCATCTTCCGGGGCCATACAGGGAGATGCAAAGTTGGTAAGTGAGAGAGAAGCCATATTGTTTGAAAAGGTTAGCTTTTTACTTCTTTGCAGATTTATGCCCTGTGGCTTCTATGCCCAGCATTTGTCTTGAGGTATCTACAGCACTTGGAGGAATTATGATACTCGGTAAATTCGATATGAGGCACGAATTCTATTTAAGGGTTGTAATTAGGAAGGAAGAAGAAAAGCTATAGAGGTAGCATATGGAAGAAAACATGGGAAGATTGATTATTTCTTTGACATATCTTCTTGTAGAGTAACTTCAGCATGTATAGGTTTTAAACTACTAATTAAATTGTGCACACACATTGACATAATAGGAATACAGCTACATAATCAAATCAGACCTACAATTACCAGCCATCTCCAGTGAAACCACGAAAACCAGTCAGGCACCCTAGGCATTTGTGAAAATTTGTCTATGATATAATGGATATTGTCCAACTGTACTTGAACATTCTGGGAGAAATAAGACAAATTAAAACAACCCATTCCTGGGGACTGTTCACATCCCATATGTTCTTTTAACAGTAGATAGTCTGTAGTTGTAAGATTTTGGAGCGCTACAACTTGCACTTCTCCTAATTCTTGGTTGAGTTCCAACAGTATAGATCCAGTCAAACTTGTTGTTTTACTGAAAGCACAGGCCAGCTTAGATATCTCCTTCTTCATTCCAATGGCAAGTCCAGGAACCAGTGGGATGGATGCAGCTACAACTGCAGCATCGCCTGGATCTTTGTTGAGGTTTTTTGATGATCATCTTCTCGTATGAGTCTTCCAGAGAGTGCTGATGTTGGAAGTTCTTCTTCATATCGTATCTTAGTTCATTTTCTGGGTAGCCAAATTAGGCTTTGATCCTCTGTTAGTCCATTCTTGGGTTCTGTGATTCCACTACTGTTTTGTTCCTTCAGTTTTTCCTTTGTTCTTATACTCCATGGATGAGTGAAATCATTTGGTATTTCTCTTTCTCTGCTTGGCTTATTTCACTGAGCATAATACCCTCTAGCTCCATCCATGTTGTTGCAAATGGTAGGATTTGTTTTCTTCTTATGGCTGAATAATATTCCATTGTGTATATGTACCACATCTTCTTTATCCATTCATCTACTGATGGACACTTAGGTTGCTTCCTATTCTTGGCTATTGTAAATATTGCTGCGATAAACATAGGGGTGCATCTGTCTTTATCAAACTTGATTGCTGTGTTCTTAGAGTTAATTCTTAGGAGTGGAATTCCTGGGTCAAATGGTAAGTCTGTTTTGAACATTTTGATGAACCTCCATACTGCTTTCCACAATGGTTGAACTAATTTACATTCCCACCAGCAGTGTAGGAGTGTTCCTCTTTCTCCACAGCCTCACCAACATTTGTTGTTGTTTGTCTTTTGGATGGTAACTATCCTTACTGGTGTGAGGTGATACCTCATTGTAGTTTTAATTTGCATTTCTCTGATAAATAGGGATGTGGAACATCTTTTCATGTGTCTGTTGGCCATCTGTATTTCTTTTTTGGAGAACTGTCTTTTCAGTCCCTCTGCCCATTTTTTAATTGGATTATTTGATTTTTGTTTGTTGAGGCATGTGAGCTCTTTATATATTTTGGACATCAAGCCTTTATCAGATCTGTCATTTACAAATATATTCTTCCATACTGTAGGGTTCCTTTTTGTTCTATTGATGGTGTCTTTTGCTGTACAGAAGCTTTTCAGCTTAATATAGTCCCACTTGTTCATTTTTGCTGTTGTTTTCCTTGCCTGGGGAGATATGTTCAAGAAGAGGTCACTCATGTTTATATCTAAGAGGTTTTTGCCTATGTTTTCTTCCACGAGTTTAATGGTTTCATGACTTACATTCATGTCTTTGATCCATTCCAAATTTACTTTTGTATATGGGGTTAGACAATGGTCCAGTTTCATTCTCCTACATGTAGCTGTCCAGTTTTGCCAGCACCATCTGTTGAAGAGACTGTCATTTTGCCATTGAATGTCCATGGCTCCTTTATCAAATATTAATTGACCATATATGTTTGGGTTAATGTCTGGAGTCTCTAATCTGTTCCAGTGGTCTGTGGCTCTGTTCTTGTGCCAGTACCAAATTGTCTTGATTGCTATGGCTTTATAGTAGAGCTTGAAGTTGGTGAGTGAGATCCCCCCTACTTTATTCTTCTTTCTCAGGATTGCTTTGACTATTCGGGTCTTTGGTGTTTCCGTATGAATTTTGAATTATTTGTTCCAGTTCATTGAAGAATGTTACTGGTAATTTGATAGGGATTGCATCATATCTGTATATTGCTTTGGGCAGGACAGCCATTTTGAATATATTGATTCTGCCTAGCCATGAGAATGGGATGTGTTTCCATTTGTTACTTTATTCTTTAATTTCTCGTAAGAGTGACTTGTAGTTTTCAGAGTATAGGTCATTCACTTCTTTGGTTAGATTTATTCCTAGGTATTTTATTCTTTTTATGCAATTTTGAATGGAATTGTTTTCCTGCTTTCTCTTTCTATTGGTTCATTGTTAGTGTATGGGAAAGCTACAGATTTCTGTGTGTTAATTTTGTATCCTGCAACTTTGCTGTATACCGATATCAGTTCTAGTAGTTTTGGGGTGGAGTCCTTAGGGTTTTTTATGTACAATATCATGTCATCTGCAAAAAGTGACAGTTTAACTTCTTCTTTACCAATCTGGATTCCTTGTATTTCTTTGTTTTGTCTGATTGCCGTGACTAGGACCTCCAGTACTATGTTAAATAGCAGTGGGGAGAGTGGGCATCCCTGTCTAGTTCCTGATCTCAGAGGAAATACTTTCAGCTTCTCGCTGTTCAGTATAATGTGGGCTGTGGGTTTATGATATATGGCCTTTATTATGTTGAGGTACTTGCCCTCTATGCCCATTTTGCTGAGAGTTTTTATCATGAATGGGTGTTGAATTTTGTCAAATGCTTTTTCAGCATCTATGGAGATGATCATGTGGTTTTTGTCTTTCTTTTTGTTGATGTGGTGGATGATGTTGATGGACTTTCGCATGTTGTACCATCCTTGCATCCCTGGAATGAATCCCACTTGGTCATGGTGTATGATCGTTTTGAGATACTTTTGAATTCGGTTTGCTAATATTTTATTGAGTATTTTTGCATCTACATTCATCAGGGATATTGGTCTGTAATTTTCTTTTTTGGTGGAGTCTTTGCCTGGTTCTGGTATTAGGGTGATGTTGGCTTCATAGAATTAGTTTGGGAGTATTCCCTCCTCTTCTATTTTTTGGAAAACTTTAAGGAGAATGGGTATTATGTCTTCTCTGTGTGTCTGATAAAATTCCGAGGTAAATCCGTCCGGCCCGGGTGCTTTGTTCTTGGGAAATTTTTTGATTACTGTTTCAATTTCTTTGCTCGTAATTGGTTTGTTTAACTTTTGTGTTTCTTCCTTGGTCGGTCTTGGAAGATTGTATTTTTCTAGGAAGTTGTCCATTTCTTCTAGTTTTTCCAGCTTGTTGGCCTATAGGTTTTCATAGTACTCTCTAATAATTCTTTGTGTTTCTGAGGAGTCTATTGTGATTTTTCCATTCTTAATTCTGATTCTGTTGATTTGTGTTGATTCTCTTTTTCTCTTAATAAGTTTGACTAGAGGTTTATCTATTTTGTTTATTTTCTCAAAGAACCAGCTCTTGGTTTCATTGATTTTTGCTATTGTTTTATTCTTCTCAATTTTGTTTATTTCTTCTCTGATCTTTATTATGTCCCTCCTTCTGCTGACTTTAGGCCTCATTTGTTCTTCTTTTTCCAATTTTGATAATTGTGATGTTAGACTATTCATTTGGGATTGTTCTTCCTTCTTCAAGTGTGCCTGGATCGCTATATACTTTCCTCTTAGGACTGCTTTCCCTGCGTCCCACAGTAGTTGGGGCTTTGTGTTGTTGTTGTCATTTGTTTCTATATATTCCTTGATCTCTTTTTTAATTTGTTTGTTGATCCATTGATTATTTAGGAGCATGTTGTTAAGCCTCCATGTGTTTGTGAGCCTTTTGTTTTATTTGTAGAATTTATTTCTACTTTTATACCTTTGTGGTCTGAAAAATTGGTTGGTAGAATTTTAATAATTTGGATTTTGCTGAGGCTCTTTTTGTGGGCTAGTATGTGGTCTATTCTGGAGAATGTTCCATGTGCACTTGAGAAGAATGTATATCCTGTTGCTTTTGGATGTAGAGTTCTATAGATGTCTATTAGGTCCATCTGTTCTACTGTGTTGTTCAGTGCTTCCGTGTCCTTACTTATTTTCTGCCCGGTGGATCTGTTGTTTGGGGTGAGTGGTGTGTTGAAGTCTCCTAAAATGAATGCATTGCAGTCTATTTCCCCCTTTAGTTCTGTTAGTATTTGTTTCACATATGCTGGTGCTCCTGTATAGGGTGCATATATATTTATAATGGTTATATCCTCTTGCTGGACTGAGCCTTTTATCATTATGTAGTGTCCTTCTTTATCTCTTGTTACTTTCTTTGTTTTGAAGTCTATTTTGTCTTATATTAGTACTGCAACCCCTGCTTTCTTCTTGCTGTTGTTTGCCTGAAATATGTTTTTCCATCCCTTGACTTTTAGTCTATGCTTGTCTTTGGGTTTGAGTGAGTTTCTTGTAAGCAGCATATAGATGGGTCTTGCTTTTTTATCCATTCTATTACTCTGTGTCTTTTGATTGGAGCATTCAGGCCATTTACATTTAGGGTGACTATTGGAAGATACGTACTTATTGCCATTGCAGGCTTTAAATTCGTGGTTAGCAAAGGTTCAAGGTTAGCCTCTTTAGTATCTTACCACCTAACTTAGCTCGCTTATTGAGCAGTTATATACACTGTCTGGAGATTCTTTTCTTCTCTCCCTTCTTATTCCTCCTCCTCCATTCTTCGTATGTTGGGTGTTTTGTTCTGTGCTCTTTCTAGGAGTGCTCCCATCTAGAGCAGTTCCTGTAAGATGCCCTGTAGAGGTGGTTTGTGGGAGGCAAATTCCCTCAGCTTTTCCTTGTCTGAGAATTGTTTAATCCCGCCATCATATTTAAATGATAGTCGTGCTGGATACAGTATCCTTGGTTCAAGGTCCTTCTGTTTCATTGCATTAAATGTATCATTCCATCCTCTTCTGGCCTGTAGGGTTTCTGTTGAGAAGTCTGATGGTAGCCTGATGGGTTTTCCTTTATAGGTGAACTTTTTCTCTCTAGCTGCCTTTAAAACTCTTTCCTTGTCCTTGATCTTTGCCATTTTAATTATTATGTGTCTTGGTGTTGTCCTCCTTGGATCGTTTCTGTTGGGGGTTCTGTGTATTTCCATGGTCTGTTCGGTTATTTCCTCCCCCAGTTTGGGGAAGTTTTCAGCAATTTTTTCTTCCGAGATACTTTCTGTCCCTTTTCCTCTCTCTTCTTCTTCTGGTACCCCTATAATATGGATATTGTTCCTTTTGGATTGGTCACACAGTTCTCTTAATATTGTTTCATTCCTGGAGATCCTTTTATCTCTATGTCAGCTTCTATGCGTTCCTGTTCTCTGGTTTCAATTCCATCAATAGCCTCTTGCATCTTATCAGTTCTGCTTATATATCCTTCCAGAGTTTGTTTCATTTCTGTAATCTACTTTCTGGCGTCTGTGATCTCCCTCCGGACTTCATCCCATTTCTCTTGCGTATTTCTTTGCATCTCGGTCAGCATGTTTATGATTTTTATTTTGAATTCTTTGTCAGGATGACTGGTTAGGTCTTCCCCCCTCTCTGGTGTCTCTGTGATCTTGGTTTGCCTGTAATTTTGTCTTTTCATGGTGAAAGGAATAGTTTGCAGAGCTGGGACTGGTGACGGCGGCTGGAAGAACTTCCCTTCTGGTTGGTTTGTGGCCTTCCTCTCCTTGGAGAATAGCGACCTCTAGTGGCTTGTGCTGGGCAGCTGTGTGCAGACAGGGCTTCTGCTTCCAGCCCAGCTGCTATGGAGTTTATCTCTGCTGTTGCCATGGGTGTGGCCTGCCTCAGGCTGCTGCTCCAAAGTGGTGGAGTTGTGTTAGAGAGGGAGCGGCCAGGAGGCTATTTATCTCTGTAAGGGGCCTCCATGCTCCCTGCCGCCCAGGGGATTAGAGTGCCCAGAGATCCCCAGATTCCCTACCTCTGGACTAAGTGTCCCGCCCTGCCCCTTTAAGACTTCCAAAAAGCACCCGCCAAAACAAAATGACCACACACACACACACAAAAAAAGAAAATGGCCGCCCATTTTTCTTTATTCTCCAGTGCCAACCTCAGGCACCCGCTCACCGGTCTTACTGCCCTGTTTTCCTAGTATTGGGGTCCCTATCCCTTTAAGACTTCCAAAAAGCGCTGGCCAAAACAAAAAAACAACAACATCAACAAAAATGGCTGCTCGCTTTTCTTTTGTTCTCTGGCACCGGCCTCCAATACCCACTTGCCGGTCTTGCTGCCCTGTTTCCCTAGTATTGGGGTCCCTGTCCCTTTAAGACTTACAAAAAGCACTTGCCGCAACAAAACAACAACAACAGAAAAAAAGAAAAAAAGGTGGCTGCTCGTGTTTCTTTTGTTCTCCGGCACTGATCTCCAATACCCACTCGCCGGTCTTGCTGCCCTGTTTCCCTAGTATTGGGGTCCCTGTCCCTTTAAGACTTCCTAAAAGCACTCACCACAACAAAACAACAACAAAGAAAAGATGGCCGCTGGCTTTTCTTTTGTCCTCCAGTGCTGGCCTCCAGTACCGCTCACCGTTCTTGCTGCCCTGTTTCCCTAGTATCCAGGGCCCTGTGCTTGCACTGTGTCTGGGCTCTGGTGTGGATGGCTGGGGCTGGGTGTTCAGCAGTCCTGGGCTCCTTCTCCCTCCCCCTCAGACCTCTCTCCTCCCACCAGGAGCTGGGGGGAGGGGCTCTCGGGACCCACCAGGCTTGGGTTTGTATCTTACCCCCTTTGCGAGATGCTGGGTTCTCGCAGGTGTTGATGTGGTCTGGATGTTGTCCTGTGTCCTCTGGTCTCTATTTTTGGAAGAGTTGTCTTTGTTATATTTTCATAGATATATGTGGTTTTCGGAGGAGATTTCTGCTGCTCTACTCATGCCGCCATCCTGGCTCTGCCCCCAGAAATGCTATTTTTGTATGTTAATTGTGTAACTGAAACTTTACTGAATTCACTAATTAGATTTAACAGTTTTTTGGTGAATCTTTAGGATTTTCTATATATAAAATCATGTCAACTGCAAATGGAGACAATTTTACTTTTTCCTTTCCAATTATGACACCTTTTATTTATTTTTTCTGCCTGATGCTCTAGCTAGAACTTCCAGTACTATGTTGGAATAGGAGTGGTGAGAGTGGACATTCTTTTCTTGTCCCTGATTTTAGAGGAAAAGCTTTCATTCTTTCAACATTGAGTATGATATTAGCTGTGGGCTTGTCATATATGGCTATTATTATGTTGAGATATGTTCCTTCTATGAAAAATTTGTTGCGAGTTTTTATCATGAGTGGATATTAAATTTTGTTGAATGGCTTTTTTGCATCTATTGAGAAGATCATAGGATTCTTTTCTTTTATTCTCTTAATGTGGTGTATCTCATCGGGTTTGCATATATTGAACCATTTTTGCATCTGAGGGATCAATCCCACTTAATCATTGTGAATGGTCCTTTTATGTGCTGTTAAATTCAGTTTACTATATTCAGTATTTTGCTGAGAATTTTCACATTTATATTCATTACGAATATTGGCCTGTAGTTTTCTTTATTAGTATTGTCCTCTTTTTGGTTTTGATATCAAGGTGATGCTGCCCTCATAAACTGAGTTTGAGAGTATTTCCTGCTATTCCACTTTTTGGAAGAGTTTCAGGACTGGTATTAATTCTTCTTTAAATGTTTGGTAAAATTCACCAGTGAAGACATCTTATCCTAGAATTTCCTTCATTGGGAGATTTTTTTATTACTGATCTGATTTGTGATCCGTGACATTGATATCTGTACATTTGATTAATTGGGCTCCTCTTCCATATTTTACAGGTTTGCCTTGGCAGAGACAGTTCTCCACCAGTCAGTTCTGTTGGGATTTCTGTGTGTGTCTGCTGGTAATGTGTTTTGGCAGGTGGGGTGTCCTATTACAGACTATTTTTGGGTGAGGCAAATGTTTGAGCTCTGAGGATGGGGATGGGGGTGCCACAGGCTAAGAACAGTTGGATAGGTATACTGGCTTGGTTCCCCATGTAGGATGGTCTCCATGATTGCCTGAAATTTCTGGTCAGGTGTATGAGATGGTTGGGACTAGGTACTCTGCTCAATAGTACATGGGGTTATGAGTTAGAATCTCTGCCCTGGCAGGGAAGCAGGCCATGATCCAAGGCCTATACAGCTTATTGTTTTGGGGCCCAAATCGGTGTTCACTGAATTCCCCAGTCTGGTGAGACCACCACTGTTGCTCTGCAGATGGGGGAAGCCACAGTCTGTACACTCTGTTCAAGGGCTACTATGCATTCACTGCTGAATGGGCTATGTAGTTTGCTGTGTGCTCTGCTTAGGTTTTCCCTGGTCAGACAAGCTGAAGGATATATTCTGATAAGCAGGGATATGAATCAGATTCCCTGCCCAGGTACAGTGGGAGAAACAGCTCTAAAATTGGTAAAATTCTTTGTTGTCTCAAATCAAGCTGACCCATAGCCCAAGTTTCCTGGCCAAACAGGGTCACTGGCTTTGCTGTGCAAACTATAGGCCCTGTCTGCCCTTCTCAGCTTGACCACCACCAGGTTACATAGCTTTCAGGTGGTTCCACCAGACTTGTGGTCAGATGAGGCTGGGAGACACTCTCCACAGTACATGGGGCTCTGTCTCAGCCACTGCTCCAGGCCACACTCAATTTCCAGCCTCTTTGGTTGGAAGGGGCCAGGAAGTACCCTCGACCTTGGCTATGAATTAATCCCCCTGCCTGTACATAGCACAGAAGCCTTCACACCCAGTGCTGGCTTTACTCTGTGGGTGATCAGCTGTGACTGCCCACCTCTCAGCTAGAATGAAACAGGCCATTCAGTTTCAGAGTTGTCACCTGCTCTTCTGTTCCTTTGGGGCTGAAAGGCACTCTAGAGAGAGTGGCTGGGCCTATGACTCAGCACCTTGCCTGGACATGGGCAAATGGGGCTCTAGGGCAATCAAACTCATTTGAGGATCTGAATCGGGCAAATATGCACTCCTCCAAGTTCCCAGGGCAGAGTATGCCCTAGCATTGGTTCGGCAGATTAGCCAAGCCAGTGGTTGGGGTTACTCCTTTGGCCCTGCAGGAATGAACTCAGTTGGCCAAGATCCAGTGCTGGTTGTTGCAAGCTCCTCTCCCCTGTCATTGTCAAATGCCTGGTGGCTGGGCCCCAGAGAATCCCCTGCAATCTCTGTGGCACAAGAACAGAGTACGGGCTCTCAAAAGTGATGCACAGTGCTGGGGGAGGCTGGTCGTTGCTCTGGGGATCTCTTTGCCTACTAGAGGAGCTTGGGGGTTAGGAGGAGACCTCTCTGCGTGGTGCTGCACTGTCCTGGGGGATGGGTAATGCAGTCAGTGTGTAGCTGCTCCTTACCCTTCTAATGCAGCTCTCCTGCATTAGAGGTACAGAGGGTGCTTCAGCGTCTTCCTGTGTTCTAGGATTCTCTCAGTGGTGTCTTGTGTTTGAATAGATGTTAGTTTTTGTACTTGTGAAGGGGAGCAAAGTCAGGAACAACCTATATTGCCATCTTGCTGATGACACCTGGAAATTTGTACTTTTAAAAGACAGTTGAAACCAGAAAAGAGCTTCTTGGACCACCATCCTACCTGTCACCTATTAAGTCATATACTGAGAATTGACTTTATGTTCAGTCTCATATCAGAAGGTAAGAATTCATTAATAAGCTTATGTTGATTATCATTTCTCAATTTTAATAACAAAATAAGGGACATTATGAATATTTTTTAATTTTATAAACCTTGATTTACTTACTTTAGATAAATACTCCTATATAACATTGATTTCTTCTGTCATCTAATATTATTAGAAGACTGATATTACATATTCAGGAAATAAAGTCTAAAACCCCTCCCCAGTTTATTTTGGAGTCACTTCTACATAAACTATACATTAACTATGTTCTTTAGAGCATTATAATATCCTAATTTAGGCATTAGATTTTTATTGGAAAATAAATTATACATGTTTAATGTGTACAACTTATATAGAGATATACAGATGGATTATATATATACTTATGCAAAGATTGTGAAATAATGACCACAGATAAGATAATTAATACATCCTTTAGCACAGCTGGTACTGTTTTCCTTTATCCCTATGATTTTTTTCCCCTTTCTTTTTCCCTGCCCTTGTCTCTCCCGTCCCATCCATCCTCCCCAGTCCCTTTCCCTTTGGTAACTGTTAGTCCATACTTGGGTTCTGTGCTTCTGCTGCTGTTCTGTTCCTTCAGTTTTCCTTTGTTCTTATACTCCACAGATGAGTGAAATCATTTGGTACTGGTCTTTCTCCACCTGGCTTATTTCACTGAGCATAATACCCTCTAGCTCCATCCATGTTGTTGCGAATGGTAGGATCTGTTTTTTTCTTATGGCTGAATAATATTCCATTGTGTATATGTACCACCTCTTCTTTATCCATTCATCTACTGATGGACACTTAGGTTGCTTCCATATCTTGGCTATTGTAAACAGTGAAGCAATAAACGTAGGGGTGCATCTGTCTTTTTCAAACTGGAGTGCTGCTTTCTTAGGGTAAATTCCTAGGAGTGGAATTTCTGGGTCAAATGATATTTCTATTTCTAGTTTTTTGGGAACCTCCATACTGCTTTCCACAATGGTTGAACTAATTTATATTCCCACCAGCAGTGTAGGAGGGTTCCCCTTTCTTCACAACCTCGCCAACATTTGTTATTGACTGTCTTTTCGATGGTGGCGATCCTTACTGGCAGGGGTGATATCTTATTGTGGTTTTAATTTGCATTTCTCTGATGACAAGTGATGTGGAGCATCTTTTCATATGTCTGTTGGCCACCTGAATTTCTTCTTTAGAGAACTGACTTTTCAGCTCCTCTGCCCATTTTTTAATTATATTAATTGCTTTTTGTTTGTTGAGGTGTGTGAGCTCTTCATATATTTTGGATGTCAGCCATTTATCGGATCTGTCATTTATGAATGTATTTTACCATACTGTAGGATAACTTTTTGTTCTATTGATGGTGTCCTTTGCTGTACAGAAGCTTTTTAGCTTGATGTAGTTCCACTTGTTCATTTTTGCTTTTGTTTCCCTTGCCTGGGGAGATATGTTCATGAAGAAGTCACTCATGTTTATGTCCATGAGATTTTTGCCCATGATTTTTTCTAAGAGTTTTATGGTTTCATGACTTACATTCAGGTCTTTGATCCATTTTGAATTTACTTTTGTGTATGGGATTAGACAGTGATCCAGTGTCATTCTCTTACATGTAGCTGTCCAGTTTTGTCAGCAACATCTGTTGAAGAGACTGTCACTTCCCCATTGTATGTCCATGGCTCCTTTATCATATATTAATTGGCCATATATGTTTGGGTTAATTTTTGGAGTATCTGTTCTGTTCCACTGGTCTGTGGCTCTGTTCTTGTGCCAGTACCAAATTGTCTTGATTACTGTGGCTTTGTAGTAGAGCTTGAAGTTGGGGAGCAAGATCCCCCCAACTTTATTCTTCTTTATCAGGATTGCTTTGGCTATTCAGGGTCTTTGGTGTTTCCATATGAATTTTTGAACTTTTTGTTCCAGTTTGTTGAAGAATGCTGCTGGTAATTTGATAGGGATTGCATCGAATCTGTATATTGCTTTGGGCAGGATGGCCATTTTGACAATGTAAATTCTTCCTAGCCAGGAGCATGGGATGAGTTTCCATTTGTTAGTGTCCTCTTTAATTTCTCTTAAGAGTGTCTTTTAGTTTTCAGGGTATAGGTCTTTCACTTCCTTGGTTAAGTTTAGTCCTAGGTATTTTATTCTTTTTGATGCTATTGTGAATGGGATTGTTTTCCTGAATTCTCTTTATATTAGTTCATTGTTGGTGCATGGGAAAGCCACAGATTTCTGTGTGTTAATTTTGTATCCTGCAACTTTGCTGAATTTTGATAATAGTTCTAGTAGTTTTGCAGTGGGGAATCTTTAGGGTTTTTTGTGTACAATATCCTGTCATCTGCAAATAGTGACAGTTTGACTTCTTCTTTACCAATCTGGATGCCTTGTATTTCTTTGTTTTGTCTAATTGCTATGGCTAGGACCTCCAGTACTATGTTGAATAACAGTGGAGAGAGTGGGCATCCCTGTCTTTTTCCCCATCTCAGAGGAAAAGCTTTCAGCCTCTCACTGTTTAGTATGATGTTAGCTGTGGGTTTATCATATATGGCCTTTATTATGTTGAGGTACTTGCCCTCTATGCCCATTTTGTTGCTAGTTTTTATCATGAATGCATGTTGAATTTTTTCGAATGCTTTTTCAGCATCTATGGAGATGGTCATGTGGTTTTTGTCCTTCTTTTTGTTTATATGGTGGATGATGTTGATGGATTTTTGAATGTTGTACCATCCTTGCATCCCTGGGATGAATCCCACTTGATCATGGCATATGATCCTTTTTATGTATTTTTGAATTCAGTTTGCTTATATTTTGTTGAGTATTTTTGCATCTATGTTTATCAGGGTATTGGTCTATAGTTTTCTTTTTTGGTGGGATCTTTGCCTGGTTTTGGTGTTAGGGCGATATTGGCTTCATAGAATGAGTTTGGGAGTATTCCCTTATCTTCTATTTTTTGGAAAACTTTAAGAAGAGTGGATACTATGTGTTCTCTGTATGTCTGATAAAATTCCAGGGTAAATCCATCTGGCCCAGGGGTTTTATTCTTGGGTAGTTTTTTGATTACCAATTCAATTTCGTTGCTGGTAATTAGTTTGTTTAGATTTTATGTTTCTTTCTGGGTCAGTCTTGGAAGATTGTATTTTTCTAGGAAGTTGTCCATTTCTCCTAGGTTTTCCAGCTTGTTAGCATATAGATTTTCATAGTATTCTCTAATAACTCTTTGTATTTCTGTGGGTTCCATCATGATTTTTCTTTCCTCGTTTCTGATTCTGTTGTTGATGTGTGTTGACTCTCTTTTTCTCTTAGTAAGTCTGGCTAGAGGCTTATCTATTTTGTTTATTTTCTCGAAGAACCAGCTCTTTGTTTCATTGATTTTTTTCTATTGTTTTATTCTTCTCGATTTTATTTATTTCTTCTCTGATTTTTATTATGTCCCTCCATCTGCTGACCTTGGGCCTCATTTGTTCTTCTTTTTCCAATTTTGATAATTGTGACATTAGACTATTCATCTGGGATTGTTCTTTCTTCTTTAAATATGCCTGGTTCGCTACACACTTTCCTCTTAAGACTGATTTCGCTGTGTCCCACAGAAGTTGATTCTTTGTGTTGTTGTTGTCATTTGTTTCCATATATTTCTGGATCTCCATTTTAATTTGGTTGTTGATCCATTGATTATTTAGGAGCATGTTGCTAAGCCTCCATGTGTTTGTGGGCCTTTTTGCTTTCTTTGTACAATTTATTTCTAGTTTTATACCTTTGTGGTCTGAAAAGTTGGTTGGTAAGATTTCAATATTTTGGAATTTACTGAGGCTCTTTTTGTGGCCTAGTATGTGGTCTATTCCGGAGAATGTTCCATGTGCACTTGAGAAGAATGTGTATCCTGTTGCTTTTGGATGTAGAGTTCTGTAGATGTCTATTAGGTCCATTTGTTCTAGTGTGTTGTTCAGTGCCTGTGTGTCCTTACTTATTTTCTGTCTGGTGGATCTTTCCTTTGGAGTGAGTGGTGTGTTGACGTCTCCCAAAATGAATGCATTGCATTCTATTTCCTCCTTTAATTCTGTTAGTATTTGTTTCACATATATTGGTGCTCCTGTATTGTGTGCATATGTTTATAATGGTTATATCCTCTTGTTGGACTGGGCCCTTTATCATTATGTAGCGTCCTTCTTTATCTCTTGTTACTTTCTTTGTTTTGAAGTCTATTTTGTCTGATACTAGTATTGCAACACCTGCTTTTTTCTCCCTGTTATTTGCATGAAATATCCATGTGAGGTGATTTGTGAATAATTACAAAAGCAACCAATCAGCAAAGTAGGTAAATAACATCTTGAAACACTTCCTTTCTTCATGTTACACACCTGTTCAAGAAGTCACTCTAGCTCCCCACTTCCTGCCAGAGCAAACTAGATTCCTTTGTGTTTCCCGGTTTTCCTTCTTCTGGGCCTGACCCTTTATCTCCAACTTCATTTCCCAGGATTCCCAACACACCTTCTCTATTCCAAAAAGACCTAAAAGTTATCTTTCTCTCCTTCCTTTCCTCCACCCCACATATGAAACTTTCTAAACCACACCTCGCGCCATGTCATTCTCACCACCTAGCATGTCCTGCGTCTTGCCTTGTATGTAGCATCCTTCAGGATCCCGAGCTGCCTCTGCCCTTTTGTGATGCCCTGGCTCTCCTGCAGTGCAGGCAGGCCTCCCCATCTCTCTCTATTAATCACAGGTCTTACAGTGTTCAATGTCTTACTCTAGTTCAAGGCAAGCAACTTGGCTGAATACCTACTCTGAAATCCCATGTGGATTAGGGCCATTCTGTTACTTCTCTGGGTAGCACTACAGGTAGTACCTAGAAAGTAGCATGCACATGGGGAGGGTCTGGGAAACACTTCGAGATGAGTGAATAAGAGTCTGAGGGCACAGGAAAAGGCTGCCTGTATCTGGGGCCTCATTCAGGAAGGCTTCCTGGAGGAGGTGGGTTTTGAGCAAAATGGATATATTCTGTAAAAAGCCAGATAGTGTGTATTTCAGGCTTTGCTAGCCATACCCTCTCTATGGCAACTACTCAGCTATAGTTGGAAGAACAGAAGCAGCCATAGCCCATTCCTGAATGAATGGGAATGTGTCCCAAGAGGACATTATTTACACAAGCAATGGGCAGATTTGGCCACAGGCTATAGTTTGCTGACCCTGCTCTAAGCAAGTCTTTGGTTTTGCCAAAGCATAGGCCCCCTCTGACCAGCCCAAGGAGACAAAGGAGCCCTGGTTCTAGCCCTTTCCTTCTGTGGACCACTCTCCTTCTGGGGCACTCCACTCAGCTTAACCTCAGCCTGCATTCACAGCCCCCAGGCCAACCCATGGCTCCCATAGGTACCCACTAGCCAGGCATCTGCTGTGCATCCATAGAATTGATGGGAACACAGCCCTCCACCGAGACATCTACCCATCTGTCAGCCTCCAGCTCCAGAAGAACTTTGCCAAGAGCAAGTGGAGGGTAAGTCGTCCTCTCCAGGAGGTGGGCATGCTGTTCTGGGATGCTGGAGGCTGGGCTGGGGCAAGGGCTGGTGTAGGGGCTTCCTTGGGTCTCCCCAGCAGACACTGGAAATACCTTCTCTGGTCTGAGCTCTGCCTCAAGAAGCTGTGTGAACTTTGGACACACTCGGCCTTCTCTAAGATGAGAGTTAAGCACAGAGATTTCTGGGGCACAATCAAGGGGAAACCTTGAGCCCTGTGGCCTCTGAAGCTGGAGACAGCTAGGGGTTCGTCTTGTGTCTCCTTACCAAGCCTTCAACACAACAGCTGTGGTACATCACATGAGGAAGTTGCACATGAACTTGCACAGCCCAGGGGGCTGCCCATGTATGGAGAACAGGCCACCTGCCATGCAAGCCTCAGAAGCCTCTAGCCTCAGCTCCCCTGTGATCACCGTCACTGAAGCACTCACCCTGGAGCAGAGTGTGTGGCTCCCTTCCCTGTTCTTGCTGCCCTGCCAGCACATCCTCCGACCCAGCGCCCCTGGTGGCAGATCCCTCAACTGCCTGGTCACTGGCTTCCTGTGCATTAGCCACAGCCTGGTGCCCATGCAGCAGGGGCCCCTGACTGCTGGGCCCTGTGGCTGCTGCTCCAGCTGCCTGAGCATTGGGAGCAAAGAGAAGTCCTCCCACTGCTCTGAGCCCACACTCCTCAAAAAGGGTAACAAAAACCAGTAAGTATTTACAGCCAAAGACAGAAGGCTGGCCCTGCTCAGCCTGGGTCCGAGAGACCTCAGGCAGTGGGGCTGAAAGAAATTGAGCAGAGTAGAGACAGCTCTATGGGAAGAGCTCTGGATGGAGGGCAGGGGAACTGCTTCCAGGCCTGTCCATGCCGCTCACTAGCTCTGCAGCCATTGACAGTCAAGTCAGTCAATGTTTGTTTCTAGTTTGCTCATCTGTAAAATGGGTTAATTGAATTACATTTATCTACCTAACCTGCCTCAAGAGATTCTATAAAGGTTTAGTAAGCAACAGGGATTATAAGTGCACATGGAACACCAGGTACACATGAGTGATGACTATTAGGCTCTTTGAGTTTCCAGGGTGGCCATGTTGAGTTTCCAGGGTGTCCGTGTTTGGGGAGGAGGAAGGGTGCTTGATGGTTGTATTTTCTTTACAGCAAGGGTTTGTACATGCAAAGCCTCCTAAAGGGGGGGCTGAATGGGTGCCACAGGCACAGAGAAGCATCCCAGCCCCTCTTCCTTCCTCCAGTTCTCATGCCTGCTGCTTCATTTTCTTAGCAGGAACTACAAATCAGAGGTCATGGTGCCAGTCAAAGCCAGCGGCAGCTCCCACTGCCAGGCAGGGAAAACTGGAGTCTGTCTCCTTACGTGATCCCCAGCTCATCCTGAAGTTTTCAGGTGAGAGGACTAAAGACAGGAGGGGCTGGCGGTGGGAGGGTCAGGAGAGCTTCTACCCAAGAAGGAAAGCCACATCCCAGAGTATGGAAGACGGAGTCTTAGGGGTACCAGAGGCAGCAGCCCCACCCCCACCCTGAACCCCTTTGCCTTGCAGGAGAGATGTTTCACTCTTTTCTGCCCCTCCAAACCTGGCACCAACTCTGCAGTGGGAGGAAGAGGGAGCAAGCAGAGCAGGGCTAGGCAGGAGCAGTTTCTGGTCAGAAGCATCTGACGGCTGCCACCTGGAGAAGATGCTCTCAAAAGGCCCAGGAGTGAGCCCCAGTGTGTGGAGGCCTCGCCTGCCAACAGGAGGAGCAGCATCTGAGGCTCCCAGGTCCCCCTGACCTGCCCGCTCTGTGCCCCACACCCTGCGTGCCATGGCTCTGTGCAGTGCACGTAGATTGCTCTTGCCAGGTCTGTGTTGTTCGTCATGAAAAGCTTCCTAGGCTGGCCAGGCTGTGTCACCTTCTCCAAGCAAAGCCATGTGGACCACCTACCCAGACTCTCTGCTCAGCACACCCTCACTCCTCCATCGTGGCCAGAATGGGTTCATGAATGTCAGCGCCTGCCCATCCACATGAATGGCAGGCAGCTCCTGGTCTGTGGGCTCTCAAGCTCAAATGCTGAACTCGGATAGGCTCCTGACTGCACCGAGACCAGGCCACCCTCCTGCCAGCACACTTCCGAACCACCTCCCTCCCTGCCCTCGTCCAAAAACAGCACCCAGCCTCCAACATGACAAAGAAAGAAATCCTAGGTATTGTAAGGAGTTATTATCCTGGCCAGATGCCCTCCACACACACCCAATCTAGTAAAACTGGAAGTTGACTAGTTTAATTTCAGCCAGTAATTCCAATCCCACTTCTGCTCCCTTCTCTCCACAAAAAGCAGGCACATCATTCTTGTCCCTTCCCCCTCCCCAGTTTTCTTGCCCCCTCCAGCCTCCTGCTCGGTGTTGTGCTTAATAAAATATACATATTTTTCTCTATGAGGCTTCACTTTGTTCTTCTCCAAGGCAAAAGCAGTTCAGGGACTTCTGAGCCTATGCAGCTGATGTGGACTGGGAGCCTATGGGGCCAGGCACCCAGGGCCAGGAGCTACACCTGCTGACGCACTAGCTCCTCAGTAGCCCCTCGGGTGGGGTCTGTTGGAGTCCAGGCAGTTGGCTTCAGAGTCCTTTGTCCTAATGACGGTACTAGATGAACATGAATCTGAGTCCCAGCTCTGCTCTGCCTTACCACATCTGTGGCCTTGGGGGAGAGACTCAGCCTAAGGGCCTTGGTTTCCCCACTTGTCACATGGGATCACCAACACCACGGACATGCCAGCACACTGACATGACATAGACGGCATGTCCAGCACAGTGTGCTCAGTAACTAACATGATTATCAGTCAAGAAGTTAAAGTTAATGAAGTCCTAGCACAGTGCGTGCCTGAGCCATGGTTATCACACAGTCATGCCTTCTCCATATTTGCCTGCCCCCCACACACATACACACAGAAATACACTTTCCTTTACTTCTCTTTGAGATCCCAGAAGACACAGATTCTGGTCTGAGCTCTGCCTCAAGAAGCTGTGTGAACTTTGGGTATGTTACTTTCCTTTCCTGGACTTCTACTTCCTCGTCTGTAAATGAGAAGTGGAATCACTGTGGACAGATGAAAATGGCTCCTCTGGTTTCTCAAGGATGGACGCATCAGGCCCTGGGGCAAAGGGGTCCAGTCTCCCTAAGTTCGGGAGGTCAGCAGGCTGGACTAGAGTGAGGCAGGCTATGGCTTCATACAGCTCTAAGCCTTGACCGTGGGCAGAGGAGCACCCAGGAACCCCAAATGGGAGACAGAAACAAGTGACGAAGCTTTATTTAATGGGGACACAGACCACTTTCCCTCTTTCTTTCCACAGATGTTTATTGGGCTTTTCATTTGTATATCATTTTCCGTTAAGAGTTTGTGTTGATCTAGGATTCAGCCTCAGTGGAGGATGAAGGGCAGGCACACTACTGCCCTTCCCAGCCAAGCTTCCCCCACATGACACGGCCCCGCCTCCACCATCTGGGTCCCATCAGCTCAGGCTCAGATGCAGCCCAGAATGATCTCAACAGGTGCACACCAGGGGTTGACCAGGCTGTGCTTTGGGCTGCATATAAGTTCCCGGAGCTGGAAAGTATTCCAACCCAGTCTGTCCCCCAAAAGCACAGAGGGCAGGTGAGTGGGGCCAGGGGCTGGGAGCCGGAGCATCACTTGCAGGTGGCATAGTAGAAGCATGTGCCCATTGATGTGGTTGTGAATCTCCACATATTTCTCCAGCCCCAACAAGTCCGCTGAGTGAAGCATGACGGCCTGGCTCCCCTGAAGCAGCTCCAACTCCACGTGTGAGGATAGATGGAACCGCAGGGTGGAGGAGCTGCTAGTGAGGAACCCACAGGCCCCCGACCTTTTCCTCTCCTCCCACCCACCTAGAGGCAGCCCCTGCAGGAGAAATCACCTCCAGCGCTGTCTGGCCTCTGAGGCAACTCTCCCCTCGGCGTACCACCCCCCGAGTACGCAGGGAGGATGTGAAGTTCTCTGCAGTGAACTAGCCCGGTCTGTTCCTCCTGTCAGGCTGCGGGGGGGAAGGAGGGGGTCTCCTCCGTCGTGTTCATGAGAGCTCCCAGCCTCAGCCCTAACGTTTCCAGGAATAAGCTGGGAGCGCACTGCCTCCCAGGGCTCCACCTTCAGGCAGCTCTAGATGTTAGGAAAGTCTTCTCGTTAAGTCAGAATCTGAGCACTCCTTGCTTCCACCCAGTTGTCGAGGTCTGTCTCCTAAGGGTATGGGAACATATTTGCTCTCTCTTCCACATGACAATCCTTCAAATGCCTGAAGCCGCATCTTCTCCAGGTTAAGCCTCCCTAGTTCCTTCAGCCAGTCTTCCTCTGATATAATTATAGAGCCCTTCCCTACCTCTGCAACCTGGTCACCCTCCCTGTGATATGTCCAGGTTTGTCAGTGTCCCTTCTGAGGATGTAGCAGCCACCACAGAACCCCACCCCACAGGTGGGATCCTATCAGCCAAGTATAGCTGGGTTGTTACTGGGCTGGCATTATTAAGCCAGCCAGCACCCCTACGGATCTATGGGTGGATAAAATATTGACATTTAACAGCCGCTGTCCTACTCCCTGGTCCCCACTCCCATAAGTCCCCTCTGCGAGAACTTTCTGATCATCCTGCAATTAAGGATAAATCCCTGCAAGCAGGTAAATGCCTATCCCAATGCTACAATCTGAGCCTTTTCTGGTAGGCAGGCACATGACACAAATAGTTAATAAATGTTTTTAATATCATCCCTGAACCATTTCTCCCCTTATTTTGGTGGCTGCTTTTTGTATCTTTTTGCTCTTTTGGTAGCAGCAAGATACTGCTGACCCATGACACTACTGAGCCAAGTGTCTGGAGTCTTTTGCAGGTGAGTAACAACTCATATTTTCTTATCACTTACCAGTAATGACATATTTTCAGCTACATTAGGCACTGAGAAGCCAGGCCTCAACTGAGCTGTACCTGTAGGGTTAAGCCCAAACGAGGCCAGAGTGGGAGATATTTCTCCTTACGTACTTTCATCCTGTACTTTCAGGATAACCTTTCAGTTCTTCCGACATTGCCATAGAACACAGGTTCTGTTACCTGTTGTATCATCTGTCATCCACAGTGTTTGATAAGCAAGTTCTCTATCTTCCTCTTAAACACTCACAAACATGGGCAGGGCACATGCTGACCCAGCCCCGAGGCCCCTCCCCCTCGGTCTGCACCCCTCGCTTCACCCTTCAGGTCTGGCTGGCTGCAGCCTCGTGTCTTCTCTCTGCCAGCTCGCCAGGCCAGCCTTCTCTGTGCTGTCCACCTGGCTGGTCAAATGGATCTTGTCTGTTTTATTCTAAAATCCAGAGAAATTCTGTTCCTGGCATTTGCTGGGCACACTTGTGCAGAGACCCAACCATCATGTCTTTAGAAATTAAATGCCAGAAATGCCTACTGTCCTTCCTGAGGAAGCACAGAACCCTTTGGTGATGGCCACGTTCATTATGCATCTGCCAGGGTGAAGACCCTGTTGCCTCCAGGGCAGAGTCTGCCCTCCTCCCCCAGATGTGGAGGCGGTCCCCTGGGCCCGCCACAGTGACCCCACACTGCTTCGCCCCCACCTGTTCTGTCCTCCCCAGCCCTCCTCTCCTGCGGGTTGCGCCTGCCCTGCCCTCCACATGCCTTGTTCCTTCCCACCCACCTCGTCTTGACGCCCCTCCTCTTCCTCACAGCCTCACCCAGGCCTGTGCATCCTGCCAGGCCCACATCAAACCTTATCTCGTCTCAGCTTCGCCTGTTCGCTGACATTATTCATCACCTGAACCCCTAGAGGTCTTGTTATTTAGGTTTCTATCACAGACCCCTCGTTAAATACAGCTTAATGCCTCTTGTGGACAGTAAGAACAATGTCTGCCTCTGGAATGCAAGCCGCAGGGCAGGGCAAATCTCCCGCACATCTCTGCCTTCCTCCAGCCCCATCACTATGCCTCCTCCTCACCAGGTGCTCAGCAAATCCCGACTGGTCTCACCCCCTCAGCACTGCGAGCTCCGGCAGGAGGGGGCCACAGAAGACCCGGGCTGGGCTCAGCCTTCGGGAGTGCCCAGGAGACTGAGCCCCTGCACCATCCCCTCACCTTTCATCCTGTCCATCATCTCTGTGGTCTCCCCAAACAGTTCCTCTGCCTCCGTCTTGATACTCAGGATCCGGCTGCCCTGCTCACCCAGCATGGGGCTCTGCCCCAACTGGTCCTTCAATTCTGCATATTTTTTTATTCTTTCAAATCCCTGAAAATTATAGGACAGTCTCTGTGTTGCCATCATCACCATCCAAAGTCCTCAAAACCTTCGTGGAAGCACGTGGTATTACCCAAATCCACCTGCAGGTCAAGCCTCCTTATATTCTGCATGGGTTGGTTTTGCTTATAAAAACCCCTAGGCCACAAAATGTAACTAAACTCCTGTATTTCCCTCCTTCCATCTGCGCCTCCTGTCCTTTCACACCTCACTTGCAGCAGAGTACCAGGCACAGTTGTCCCTGAATTGTATACATAGCAGCCTGGCCTTTGGGCTGGGACCACAACTGCCAAAGTTCCTGGCAAACTGCTAAAAATGCTGGAGACATCGGGAATGGCACTTTGGTCTTCTCTCTGATGTAACTCTAACACCAATGGGCCCGGGACAAGACAGTGATGCAGCGAGTGTCTGTCTGGGCTAGGTAGCCATGAGAGGGGACAAGCTTTGGCCTGGGTGTCAAGAGACCCATGGGCCTGACAAAGTTACCACTTCATCTGTAAAAGGAGTGGGATTGGACTAGATAATTTCCAACATGCTTGAAGGAGCTACCCCAAAAGCAACCAGAGGTAGTTTCGGATTTGTCCACGTTTGGGTGAATCCTGAAGCGCCACGCGGTTATTCTAGAACAGCTGTTGCTCTAGTTGCCTTTGAGCCCATGGTCTTATAAAGTGTACAAAGTCTGCTCCTGCTCAGGCCCACACGCTGTGCTTCCAGGACTGCCTCTGCCCTCTCTGTACCTCCTGGGCACTCAGTGCCTGCTGGCTGGCCCCCTCTGTGAGCTGCTGGGCCTGGGCTGCTTGCACTCGCTGCTGCCCTGCCTGGCTCTGGAGCACCTCCGTCTAAGCTTGGAAGTCACCTAGCTGCTCCTTCATGCTGGTCACCAGTCTTTCTGCTGGCCCCAGGACCTGCTGAACCTTTTGAAAAGAGGGAGGCTGGGGGTTTGTGGTGGGTCTCATAAGCAGTAGCTGTCATCCTTTCCTCCAGCGCATCAGGCAGCCAAAACTCTCTCCAACCAGGTCATTGCTATTGCCCCTTCCCTATCCCCTCTGTACCCTCGCATCCAGGCCTCCTCCTTCCCCAGAAGCTGAGCTGATCCCCACCCCACTGCAGCTCAGCCCCTGCCCCTGCCTTCTGCACCCGGCCCTGAGACCAGAAAAACAAAAGCTCAAAGCCAGTCCCAATGCTTATAACCTTTCTTCTTTAGGGTCCCAGTTCAGGTGCCATCCAAGTCGCTTTCTGACATTTTCTATGCCTTGTGCCTGAATCTGTCTGTTCATTCCCAAATATGCGGGACAGAAGCCATAAAGCCTCACCTCAGCAATCCTGTCCTGCATAAGCTGAAGGGAACAGCGGGTGGTCCTGGGCCTCCTGCAGCACCATGGTGCCCTGCTGCAGGTTCCCCACCACGTCCCCACCTGGCCCTCCACTGCCTGGGCTCGGCTCCTGGAGCCACAGAGAAGGAGAGAGAGGAGAGAGACGGAGTGAATAACAAACGAATAGTTGGGTGGCTCAACTCACTCACCAGGCTAGAATATCCTTCCCAGCAGAGACAACAAAAGGAATATTAACTCAGTAGCATATTCATCCCAGGACCCCACCTAGCAGACATGACAAATGAGTTATGTCTGAGATGCCCTTTGGGCCTGGTTTCCAATATGGAAGACAGGACTGTGTGATGTTTCACCTGGACACTGTGTGAGCCCCCTTTCTGCTCCCCAGCCCTTGGTACCCACCTGACCTGCAGAGGCTCCTCTCCCTCTCCCATCAAGCAGAGAAGTTGGGGAGCAAAATGCAGGCCCAATCCTGGGCAGGCAGTTCAGGGCCCAGAGCCATACCTGGCCTTCTCAGCCTCATCCTGGAGCCTGTGAGCCCAGGCGATGTCCTGCTTGGTTTGGGACAGCACCAGGCCCACGTTGGGGAGCCTGGCTGCAATGGCCTGGATCCCACTCATCCTCTTCAGGACTGTGGCAGAGTCTGTGGGCAGCCACAGGGCCAGCACAGCCTCTCTGACCTCCTGCATGGTGGCCACGTCTGTGTCAAGGTCTGGAAGATAGCAGCCCATCAGACTGGGGGAGCCCAAGCACCTCCCCGAAGGTCAGGGGCCTCTCCGGGCTGAGCAGCACCCACAGGAAGCTCAGTCCCTGCCCTGGCTGCTCCATCCCAGGCACACTCAGGTGCCCATTCCCGGAGAATTTCCAGGAACATTGGAGGAGAGGAGCATCAGCACAGCTGTGGTGACTCAGTGTCTGATGCCATGGGAGCTGTAGGCCAGGGAGAGGAGGTGATGCCAGGCAGCTGGTACCAAACAACACTTGGAGCACAAACATAATCAGCCCTGAGCTGGGGAGAGCCATCAGGAACTGGAATTGCTTCCTTGGCAGTAAGACCCCTTCCATGGGCCCCTCCTCAGGCCAGAGTGGTCATTTTTGCAAAGGCAGATAAAGATTCTCAGGTCTCTGCTCAAGTACCACCTTCTCATAGAGGCTGGCCCTGGCCAACCGATCTAGAGTCGCAACCTCCAACCTAGGCCATCCCTCCTCTCCTCCTCCTCTGCTTTATCTTTCCCCGTAGCATGTATCACTTCCCACATGCCAAATGCTTTACTCATTGTGGGTAAAGTGAAGGTTCCTGTGGCCAGGATTCTCACCTGGCCCTGGTTGGCTAGCTCACTACACATGTGTGGGCAATGCATCATTACTGGCTCTATATAAAACAGCCCTGCCAGGGCTCTGCGCGACATTGTGGCATGGCTGCAAGGCTGCAGGCAGAGCTGTGCAGGCAGAGAGGCCCAGAGGCAGAGACTGGTTTGCTGCGTGCAGACTCGCTCTGAGTGGATGGGATTTTAGTCATCAACCTGCCACTGTGGAAATAAAGTTGGGTATAACCCTTTCACCCCAAGAACGTTCTACTGTCATTTCTTTGGTCACATTGAATCCACAGTGAACCCATTGGCAAGACACTCATTTTCTGGTGTTTTGTCTGTTACCCCACCAGGACAAAGCTCCATGATGGCAGGACCTGGGTTTCATCCACGACTCTATCCCCAGGCCCTAGCACAGCGTCTGACTCTGAGAGGCACTCTATTTGTAGACTAAATGAATGATTGAAAGATCTCCAGACCCAGGCCTCTTTTACTATTCAAGCAATCTGGGACAGGTCAAATGGCTTCTGTGGGATCAGTTTCCTGGTCTATGAAATGGCCATAACAGTCCTCCACCTGAAGGTATGAAATGAAACAATCAATTCACAAAAATTTTACCACCCAGTTCTGGGTCAGAGAAAGGCCAGAAGTACAGAGATGGCATCCTCCCCGCCATTTTACCCTGTTCCCTTCTGTGGATTCTACTGGTATTGACCTGGGGGCACTCACCCACCTCAAAGGTTTCCCCTGGACTCGACTTCCTGCGAAGAGTCTTACTCTGCAATCAGAGAGTTTCCTCACTGGCTACCTACACGGGCCCCAGCCCCAGTGTCCTCCTTGCCAGATGGAAGGACATTCCTGGAAGGCAGAAGCCATGCCCCGTTCATTGCTGTGTCCCTTCAGAGCCAGATTCGCACACTGCAGGGGCCCAAACCATGATTATGGCTGAGTTCATGAAGTTGGTTTATCTCCAGCTGCAGGTTTGCACAAGGACCTCCTCCTAGAGATCATTGACCTCTCATCTAATGCAGAGCCCTACACCCAGAACAAGGCTTACTGTGCCCCTTCCCCAGAAAGCCTCCCGCAGTAAGCACACTCCCAAATAGCTTGGGCTCTCCCTTTATTCTGTGTCACTTTGGCTGTGCCCTCAGGCGTGGTCTGAGTTACACTCATTTTAATGTGCATCGAGTCTCAGGGTGGGCTTAGCAGACATTATCCACTGCTCCAAATGGCTAAGATTGAAAATCAGATTAGATTTGGTCCCTGCCCCATGGAACTCGAACCTGATGGGACAGACAGGCACATGACCAGGGAAGCACGACCCTGAATAGGATGCTAGGATGGCCACGTGGGTTGGGCACTGCCTCCCTGCATCCCCAAGGAATTCCACCCTGACCCTGCCCCCACCACCCATTCTGGGGCTCTCTGGGACGCTGACCCCAGCGTGGCTTCAGGCAAGCCCGGGGACCTCAGCAGACCCTTCCTGCCCATCTCTGACCTGCCATCCACTCATGAGGGGTCTTTGGCCTGTTTGGAGCAAGAGCACCACTACAGTAGCAAGAAAGCCACTGTTGTTAGACTAAGCCCTCAGCTCACATGCCAAGCAAATTCCCTGGCAGGGTTGAGAAATCTAATAATATTAACTCGTATTCCTGAGGCACCTTTGATTTTTCAAAACACATTTTACATCAGTTACTAGATCCTCAGAATATATGCATGAAATACTAGCATCCCAGTTTGCAGAGGCGACAGATGAGGCAAAGAGAGCAGCGACTTGCCCAAACTCACACAGGTTTCCTCTCTCCTGTCCAGGGATCTTTCCATTCCCCAGGGAAGACGGGGGATCTGGTTCATTTATTCTTTCCACCAATGCTGGGTGCTTTTCTGAGTCTGTCCTTACCCTGGATGCAGGTGACAGTGAACAAGACAGATGGCCATCCTTGCCATTTTAGAGTTTAGAGTCTAGTTCAGAGACAAACAGCACATGCGTAGATGAGTGAATTCAACAACCACAGGCTGGAAGCAGTGCAATGAAGGTCAGACAGCAAAGGGGAAAGGATGGGAGGGGAAGACCAGAATGGAAGGAGGGGAGGTCAGGCCAGGGCTTTCTAGGGAGATGTTACTTAAACTGAGGCCTCAAGCACAAGAACCAGCAGCCTTGGAAAGAGCATTCCAGGCCGAGAGCAAATAAAAGTCTCCAATGCAGGCAAGGGCCTGGCCTGTTCAAAGGTGGTCAGCGAGCAAAGAGGGGAAGACGTAGTTCACACCTTGGAGGGGAGCAGAAGCCATGCGAGGAGCTGGGGGTGCATTCCCAGAATGAGGGGGAGCCAGGGGATGGTTTTGAGCATGAGTGGGATGTGATCTCCCTTACATACTTCCCCAAGATGTGTCAGGCTCTTCTGCTGAGAACCAACTGCAAGGGAGCCGGAGGGAAGACGGGAGAACCACGAGAGGGCGTGGCTGCCATCCAGGCAAACGGTGGGGGCCTGGCCCAGGTGGCACAGAGGCCAGGGCAGGAGGCAGCTGGCTGATGAACTGGATCATGGACAGGGAATGGGAGGACTAGGGACAGACAGGCCATACATGAGCTGAAGGGCGCGTGGAGGCCAGGCTCACCAGAGAGGAAGTCCCGGACCTGCTGGATGAGGTACCTCATGCGGCTCAGGTCTTCCTCCATCTGAGAGTGGCTGGTGCTAACCTGGGTCTCCAGGCGCTGACCATCAGACTGCACCTGCAGGGCGGCTTCCTCGGCAGCCCTGGTCTGCAGACACACTCGAAAGGTCAGGAATGGGTGTGGCCCCAGGAGCACATCTCACCTGCCCCCAAGGATTCTGGGGAACCTGCTCCCCAAGACCTACCTGGGAAACATTTGTAACTAATTTGTTTTGGCCCCAGAAGAAATGATGTGGAATCAGGTTTAAAAAGCCCAAAACATTGGCCCCAAACTCTCTCACTTGCTGTGGGGCCTCAGATAAGTCACCTAATCACTCAGACTTTGGTCTCCTGCCTGTACAATGGGACTGACTTGCCCAGGAGGCTCTATCCCCTCTGCTGTAGTGCTCACCCCACCTTGGCAGCACCTACTATCTTCCTGGTCTGCTGAGCTGGATGTTGAAGCCCTGCAGCTGCTTGGCCACCTGCCCTGCCACCCAGAAGGCCCCACCTGCCCTGGGGAGGGCACCTATGCAGTGGGAGCCACAGGCCGCAATGTTGTCTTGGGGACACAGCTCTCCAGGGAACCCTTATGGGGTGCAGGCTGCCTGCTGGGAGCCCCCACAGAGCTGTGGAAAGAGGGGGACATCAGAGAGGGTACCCAAGGCTCCTCAACAACCACCCATCCCACACCCAGGGGACAAACAGCCAGAATTCTCCACGGCAACCAGGCACCAGAAACTGGTTTCCTTGGCAGCTGCCAAGCATGCAGTGAGGAGCCAAAGAACTGGAGGGGTTGGGGGTAGGGTGCCTTCACATTGCCCTAGTGGGAAACATGTAGCAGCGGTTGGTGTGTGACAAGCTGGGCCAGGGGCTCCAGGCAGTGGCAATCCATGCCAGGAGTCACCTTGTTGATGGTGGGGGTCAGATCAGGCAAGGAAGCCATCTCCAGCTGCAGGGCCTCGAGCTGGGGGCCCGCAGCTCCTGCTCCTCCACCGGCCTGTGTCGCCTGCCTCTCTGCCTCCCTCCGGCTGCCCCTGAGCTGGAGCAGCAGGCGGGAGCTATTGGAGACCTGCTGGGAGGCCTTCAGTGACCGCTGGTAGGCCGCAGTCAGTATCTGGAAGGCCCCTGCGGCAAGAGGATGGGAATTGGGCCACCCTGAGCCTGGCGGCAGGGGGATGGACGAGGAGGAGGTGCGGCATAGATGGCGGCGGGAGGCCTCACCAGAAAGATCGGCACTGCCGATTTCTTCCGATTGCTTCCGACTGCTCCGATACATAACGAGGAGGTGACTGAAGCTTCAACCCACACTGGCCAGGTCCTCCGGGAGGGACAAGATCTCCTCTAGGGTCAGGTCGGGCTGCAGGCCCTGGAGACTCCGCCTGGGATGGGAGACGAGCCTTCACTAGAAGAAAGGAGGGGGTTCTCCCCCCGGAACCAGCCATGCCCTTGGAGGAACTGAGTCAGGAGGAAGAACTTCAGCCAAGGCAACAGAATGCAGAGCCCTCCAGTCGGACAGAGTTGTGTAGCACAAAGGCTGGGAGGGCTGGCAGGACCTCCCTCCATCTGCAGGGTTTGGGGACATCTATAAAGACCCCTCCTTCCTTGAGATGTGTGATCTGGACACTCCGTTCTCCTCCACGCCCCCACAGCTGGCTTCCTCAAGGAGCTCACCCTGACGCCCTCCTCTTGGCTGGCTGCACACTGACTTCAGCCGCCCACCGCCTGATGAACTGGATCCTGGGCAGGGAGAAGGAGGACTACCCACCAGGCTCCCAGGTCTCCCTTCTGCAGCCCCCACTCCCCACTGAGCTCCCAGAGCTGCTGCCCACTGCTCATCCCCACCGGAACGGGGGTCAGCGTCCACCCGCCCTGGTCCATGACCCCTGAGCTTTTGTCCTCCCTCCGCATCCCCTCTGCAGCCTGACCAACCACCAGCACCCTCCACAGCCTCACACTCTCCTCCTCCAGGCCTAGGTCGGGCACGGACATCCTTCCAAAGACCATCCTTCCACACTTGCATTTTCAGCCTACCAAATACCTATGGACTCACTGCTCAACTTTGAGACTTAGGTCAATCACAGTCCTGGATGGATCTGGGCACCAATACTCAGCAAGGGCTCAGGGAATGCAATGTAATTATAGAAGCTTCCAGAACCAAATCTCATGAACAAGATGGCTCTGCCAGTAGGAGGGGGCTGTGCGGGCCTCCTCCCAATCCAAAGGCAAATGCAAGTTATTTTTAGAGCTCCTGCCTCTCCGATGCCCTCCACCAGGGTGACTAATGCAGAGCTGACTCTCCTACAGGCAATGCTGGGGACTTGAAAGAATGCCGGGCTTGGGCTCCTGCCTGGCCTCTGAGGCCCTGCTCTGCCCCTCAGTGGCCATGTGGCTCTGTCACAGCACTCATCTGTACCTTTTTCCTCATCTGCAAAATGGAAGTCATAACACCAGCACACCAACCTCACAGGACTTGCAATTGTTAAAAGAACAAGCATGAAAATGCTTTGTAACTGCAAAGGGCTGAACCAATGGGAGCAAGGACAAGTGTGCCCCTTATGTGCACCCATGTGGCTTAATTCTTCTAAGTGCATGGCATGGAAAGGAATTACCCAGTGGAGAAGATGGCATTGGACAACTGGGCCACCTCCTGCTCTGGGACTGCAGTGCTGCCGAGGACTGCTTGGATCTGCTCAGTCCTGCTCTCTGCATCCAGGATCTGGGGGGCCAGGCTGTGGTCATCCAGGCCCAGCCCAGGCCACAGGCTAGCGCTGGAATTGCAGAGGCTACTGAGATGTTTTGCCTGCTCCTGGAGGGCAGTATCATAGGTCTGAAAGCAAGGGTGGCAGGCCATGCACACTGGGTAGCGGTTGCAGAAGCCTCGCTGGCACTGGTCACAGTGAGGTCCGGTCAAGCCCTGGTGGCAGAGGCAGCGACCCGAGCCCTTGTCACAGCCTGGGCCTTGTGTTCCCCGGAAGTCACAGTCACAGGCTGGCGGGGGAGAATGAAGGTCAGGGCTGGGTCAGGGAGACAGCACAGCTGGTGGGAGAGCCCGAAGTGGAGGCCTGACTTCCAGCTCCTTCTACCTGACTTAGAATAATGGACCGTCAAGGCTGGAATAAAATCACAGTAATGACAGCAGAGAAGGCAAGACTTTGCTCAGCACCCACTCTGCACTGGGCTGCTCTGTGCCCCACGTCCATACCCACATGACATTTGACCTTCACAACCACACCATGATATTCAGCCACCCTTCTTTTCCCATTTTTATAGATGAGGATCTGAGGCACAGAGAACTTAAGTGCAACGTGCCTTCCAGAAACTGGGGCCTAAAGAGGGGAGTGGCTCACTCCTGTCACCAGGGAGGTGGAGGCTAAGCAAGACCAGACCTGGGTCTGCTGGCTCCATGTCCCAGGCTCTTGTCACCACTTGTCAACCTGACTCTGGGGAGAGAACACCTTTCCCCCTGAGGACTCACTTTCCCCGTCTATGAATAAGGAAGAAACATCCTTCTCCCACTACTGGGCCTTAGAGGTGGCTTCTGGGAAATTCTTTCTCAAGGATGTAGGCAGAAAAGCAGCCGTCCTGTCATGCAGACACAGGTGGCCTAATCAGCCGGCCCTAGGGGTGGGGCCCAGCCAACTGGCAGGGGCAGTAAGGGGAGCATGTGCCACATCAGGTGGCAGGGCATGCACCCCTGTGCCATAGAGAAGGTCCTCCCATAACACAGGCCCATACGCCCCCTGCCCAGAGCTCACCCCAGCTCATCCCACAGCCTCAGTACCCACCCCCCAAACCAGTGGACACCCACCTTGGCACTCAGTAGCTGCATCTCCATAGGTCCTGTCTGGACACTGGCGGATGGCCGCAGCACCGCATGTCAGGCCACCAAACCCTTCCAGGCAGGGGCACTGCCCTGTGAACTGTGGGGGACAGCACCATGAGGGAGTCACCCAGAAGTCCTGGCCTTGCCTTGGTACAGGGGAAGCGGTCCACATCCCTGGTCAGCAGACAGCCCAGGATTCACCAGCTGCCTGCAAGCTGGTGTGCCCCCAAAATAAGGGCTTCCATCAGAGGCAGGCTCTGAAGTCAAAGGCCACAATGACCCTGCAGAAGGTGTGGTGAATATGGCATTGCAGAAGGCCCTGAGCCAAAGAGGAAGGGAGACTGGGTGGCCTTCCAAAAGGGCAATGAGGGCAGCAGCAGACCAGCCTGACTTTGGGGAGGCTCAGGGCAGTGTGCAGGGGAGACAGAGGCTGATGGGTGCGATCCTCCCCTGCTGAGGGGCCCACGGGGACACCCCCACCCTGCACCTGGTTGCACTGGGGGCTGAGGGCATTGTGTGGGTCGCAGGCACACGGCTCACAGCCCCTGCCACTAGTCAGCTTCCAGTGGTGGGGAGCACACTGGTCACATTTGGGGCCCACCACATGGGGCAGACACAGGCAGCGCCCACTCTCCTCATCACACGGCATGTTCTGCCGGGACCCCAGGACGCTGCAGTCACAGCCTGCAGGAGGGAGGGCTACTGAGATCTTGGCAGACAACCAAAACTCACCCCCAGAGGACATACATGAGGGCGGGGGCCCAGCCTGGGAAGGAATCAGGCAGCGTCGTTCCCTCCAGATAACCTGTGACTCACAGGACCACCGCGCTTTCCCACGAGGGCCCGCCCTGGCAGCTTGGCCACCCGCCCTCCTCCACCGGCTGCCATCCCGCCTTCTAGCCCAGGCAGGTGCTGCCACCTGCTGGAATCCAGTGGCACAGCACGTGGCGTCCCAGAAACCAGGGCAAGTCCTGAGCCTGGTAGCCCCAAGGGCCATTCCCAAGCCGGGCCATGCTGGGTCCCCCTACTCACGGTGGCAGCCCTTTGTGTTGGCGTGGGTGAGCCCCGTAAAGTCCGGCTTGCATAGGTCACAGCGCTCCTGCTCCTTGCACATGCACTGCCCAGTCACCGGGTCACAAGGAGCCCCCTGCACATGCTCCTTGCACAAGCACTGCCAGGTCACTGGGTCACAAGGAGCTCCCAGCACGGCCCCATATGGATCACACTCACAGGCTGAGAGAAACGGCCACCACAGTCGGAATAAAGAAGGAAAGCAGGGAGTTACAAGGAGATTGAAGGAAGCCAGACTGCCTAGTTCAAATCCTTAATCCACCACTTACTGTCTTATAACCTGACAACTTTAGTCAAGGTTCTTAACTCCTCCACATCTCAGTTTTCTCATCTGTAAAATGGGGATAGTTATACCATCCCTTAGACTTCTGCAAGGAAGAAATGAGTAAATGTAAAGCAGGTGGAACAGGACATAACACGTTAAGTCCGATAGAAGTTTCTGTTGTCATTATTTACTGAACAACCGCCAGGTGCCACACAGCTGAGGACTGTCCCGTGTTGCCTTATGCAATCCTCATGAGAACCCTGCAAGGTGAGGACAATTACCCTTCTTGTACCAATGAGGAAACTAAGGCCCATAGATGTTAAGGCATTTTCTCAAGGTCACACAGCAAATAAATTCCAGAAACTGAAGTCAAACTCAAGTCTTTCTCCCCCTTTCCATAAACAAGTCATATCAACAGGAAATGAACCCTGTTGATGAAGCCCTCTCCCACACCCACACTCAGATTTTTTTCATGCTTAAATGCAGATTCTTCCTTCATCTAGGTCTTTCCTGATTTTAAAAAAAACAGCCTAAATATGATTGCTTCAGTCCACGTTGCTCTCTCCCATACAAGCCGCTGGCCCTGGTGGACTTGTGAGGTCACCCCTGAGTGTTACATCCACATATTCATTCAATAAACATTCCTGCAGCATCGACTATTTGCCTGTGGTTGTGCTAGGGCCTGAGGATATAAGACATAATCCCTGCTACAGAGGCATGGTCAGTGTTGGAAGAAAGAAAAATACAGAGCAAACCATATCACATGGTAAAGGCAAAGGCATATGTATAGATAAGGTGCTTCCCCCATTTTCTCATGCATGTACAGTTTATGTAACCAAACAGTGTGTGTACTTCCTTACAGCAAAAACTATATCATGTATTTACCTTTTTCTCTCCCTTGTGCAAAATAAGGGCTACACAATGAATGATTTACTGATTGATTAATGGTCCAGCGAGGTTGGGTGGTTTGCTTGGAAGTGCACAGCCAAGTTTAAAAAATGGCCCAAAGTCCTGACACGCAGCCAAGCCTTCCTCAGGGCTCTAATGTCCCCCAAGGACATTTCTCTGCCATGCCCAGAGCGGATGGGGAGCAATGGGCAGAGGAAACGCTGGGTCCCCATGGCCGTGACTCATGGATACAGGTCTCCTGAATGGGAACACCAAGACGCCGGTTCCGGAAGTAGTGCAGCTGACACCGCTCACAGTTCCTGCCCTCAGTGTGGTCCCGGCAGTTGTTACACACACCTCCATGTGTACCCTGGCTGGCAGCAAACACAGCTGGGTCAAAGTGACACGTCTCTGAGTGCCCGTCGCAGTCACACCCTGAAAAAGGAGATTGCCATGGCTGGTGTTATACCAGCACCACTGCCACTCACAATGGTCCACATGGACTCAGGGGCATCTCCTGCAACTCTGCAAGATGCTCAGGTCTGCGAAATGAGGAGGCTGGGTGATTTATTTAAGGTTGTATGGACAGTAAGGAAGAGTGTAGAGTAAGAACTCGGGCCTCCTGGCTCCCTGTGTGGGGGCTAACTCAGGCATAACGTCCCTGTTGTCCCCCATTTCAGTGGGGTTTGTCCCAACTGTCCCCCATTGCCACCATGGGTCTCCTGCTAGGTCACTGCCTCTCTCTGGGCGGGGGATCCACATCTGTGCAGAGGAAAGCCCTGACTCCAGGGGCCCATCTGAAATAGGAACCAGACATGTCCTACACAGGATATGATGTACTTGGGTAAGTGTAGGAGCTGATAAAGGTTTTCAAAATTACTTTGCCAAGAAGCCCTTTGTCTTTGGACAGGAAGCCACCACTGTTCTTCACTGCAGATTTTAATAAATGTATTCATCCCACTATATATTTTAAAGTCAACCTTACAGTGTTTTTAGCAGTTACAATTAACAAACTAAGGAAAGAATTCAAGTTTACATTAAACTACAGTAAGAGAGTATACCAAACATTTTGATGTTTTATATCTATCTTTTAAAAAGCAGGCATTTGCTTTGTGCCAGTCACTGTGGTAGGCACTTTATGTTCATTCAATTTTCACATAATACAATTGTTTTTCTTTTACAGTGGGGGAAATCAAGGCTGAGAGGTTAACTAATTCATCTAAGGTCATAAACTATTACATAATGAAAAAACTTTGTGTTCTCCTCTGCATTTCTGGGAAGGAGACTCTGAAATCGAAGCTGAAAACCAATGCGGGGACCTTCCTTAAATTTCTCCATTGTTTTGATGTATTTTATTACAAGTAAAAAATGACATTTCTGCCTACAAGACCATTGAAAATGTTTTTCATTATAAAATTAAGTTCTGCTAGATGTCTGGATCTGGCATTTCATGAAGAATCAAAAACAAAGGTTAAAATGTAAGAGAAGACCTGGCACCCTGAGTATGTGAAGGGCACCACTGCCCAAAGCCCCCTCTCGGATCGGGAGGTGTCCCCTCTCGTCACAGTGAGGAGTAACACACGGACAGCAGGGGTGACATAGGTCACAGGCTCCTTCCCTCGGCCAGGCCTAAGACTACAGGAGTCACTCCACAGCCGGAGTGGGTGGACTAAGGGAGGGCCATGTGAGCAGCTGCCAGGAGGGGGACGGTCGGCAACACACTTCTAATGGCTGAGGCCAGAGGTCGCAGACCCAGCGCTGAGGACCAGAGTGCCTGACATGGCCGACCCTGAGGCCTCGGAAGGACACGGCTGGGATGCGGCCAGCCTCCCACAAAGCTCCAGAAGCTGGAGACCCAGATCTGCATGCGGGGTCCCCACACGCTTAACACACAGCTGGGGAAAGCACCAGCCACGCGGAGCAGGCCCGCACAAGGACTGAGCACGTGCCCATCAGTTTCTGACCTTGGTTTAAACAGTTACACTTGTGAAAATGCGACACATGACCAGCATCTTCAAAGATGAGGTGTAAAGCAAACTAACAGACATCAGCAGCACTGACTTTGTTGTTTCCATAAATACTGTGCTTTCAGCTGGAGCACCATCATGGGCAATACCAGGTTGCACAGACGGAGAATCTTCGCATGACGCAGCCGAGGCTGACAGCCTCTGTTACCAGACCGCCAGTGAGACCTCAGATGCTTCAAGCAGCAATGCCAGTCTTTTCACTGCTTTTCTCAGTTGCTTAGGAATTAGTTTTTCACGAGAATGTCCATCCTAGGATGTTGTTTTTTCAACTGTTATTTAAAAATACTTTAAAATTCTCAGTTTTGATTTCTGTCTCAGTGAAAAGCAATGGATCTGTGCCCAAAGGGAAGGTTCTGGCCTTTGGCCATGCTCTTTGCTTAATAGCGACCCTCCCTGTCCATAGTTTACACCTGGGACTTACATTTACAGGTCTACAGGAAGTTTCAAATAGTTAATTATGTTAACAAGTTCACAACTGCTGATTCTTTCACTTATACTTGTCAACAGTGTGTGTGTTTAAACAGCTGAGTCATTCAAAGGCATTGCCAGGCTGTTCCTGGTGTGTTAATTCAGCGTCTACCCCGGCTGAGTACACACCTTACCTCTGATCAAACATGGGGTTCAATGTTTTCTTTGACACGTGTGTTTTCTCCTTCCTGACCCCCTCTTGTCTGGTAACAAATACATGCGGATGTAGGGGTCAGAGCCATCTTCCAAGAAGGCAATGAGATTCCTTGTAACGCAAACCAGAGAACACTAGACATTAGAACCCAGGCAGATAGCTCCGTCACACTCGGGTCCCGGCTCTGCTTTGTTTTCATCTGCACGCTGAGCACAAGGAGTGACGCCTGCCTCTGCCTGCTGCCCCTGCTCCTTCAGCATCTTTGCTGCAGGGGCGTCTGTCTCCATGTCTTGAGCCTGGAGTTTGGGGGATATTCCGTCACCTTGCTCTGCTTCCAACACAGAAACTACCACTTCCCACAGAACTCGTACTGTCTTCTCCTGATGAGGCAATGAGGTCAGCCTTACGGCCAAATAAAGTCACCTCCCAGGCCCCAGGGCAGCAGCCGTGCAGCATGCTGCTTACAGGACTGCTGAGTGGCACTCAGCCTTTCTCTGTGCCTGCTTGGTGCTGACCCCAGTCTCTATCCTTCAACCCCTGAACCCTTCATAGATGAGGACTCAGGCTGCTGTCTGGGCCAAAAACAGTCCAGTGTTGAATTACACGCACCCACTTCAGGCCATTCACCTGGTCACCACCTGGGTCAGGTTGGGGTATAGAACCAGTACCCTCTGGGTGAGCCACATCCTGCACCACCCACAGCCCTCAAACAGCAAGCTCACAGAAGGTGCACAACAAATAGGGCTGAACTGAACTCCACATTTATATAAACAGTTAAGTGTCACTAATTTTATTTTCCTATGTTTCCACAGCTTTTTCTAAGATTTGAATATTCATATTATTTATTTATATCGATTCTGCTACCACCTGAGACAAGTTACACAAAAGGAAAAATCCGGTCACCTCCACCCATCACCAGCCATCACACAAACTGAAGCATAACACAAACAAAACCCCTGTGCAAGTTAGGACAGACCGGTCCCGACTGTGGGGAGAAAGGACATGTGTGCCAGAGGGGCCGATGTCCCCCGGCATCCTCTTTGTGGAAAGACTATGAAAGTGCCCGTCATGACCCCATAAACTATTCTGGAGCTGTAAATTGACATAAACCTACTCCTGGAAATTTAATCCCCAGAAGACGCCTCAATAAAACTGTGTTCACTACTGTTATGTGTAACACAGACATTCTAACCACCATGCAGGGAATGCCGTGTAGACCACAGCACAGCACTACAAATAGGACATGCTTAGGAGACATCAGAACAAAAGCAAGTGAAACACTGAGTACAGGGTCACAGGACAGTCTCCAGCAGTGAGAAAACTGGCTATCGTTACCAACCTGTGTGTCTATTTGCTAATGTAACCAGGCTGACTGATCTTCTTGCCCCCACCTCCTCCCTGCCTGAGAGGGGAAGGTCTCTAAGAACGTTTTAAAATGGCAGGGGTACAGGTGTACCAGCCAAGAGGTTTTTGTGATGATCCAGGCAAGCAAGAAAGGGACACAGTTGTTGTGGTCCTTCTGCTTGCACAGCACACAGGCACCCAGGAGGCTCAGGGAATGAATGAGCAGTGATGTTACCAAAGAGCACCTCTGAAACACAGGACTGGTATCTTCCTGAATTTGGGCAAAAAGAGACCTGACTGGTGGGTAATAGGAAGAGAGGTGGGGTGTGCTCATACCCCTACAATGAGACCTGAGCAGAGGTTTTGGGGAAGGAGCCAGGACAGAGAGAGCTGGAGGTGGATGGGATCTGAAACTAGGCAGAAAGGACTGAACTAAACAGAAGGCAGTGCTTTCCCCTGAGCCTGAGGCTGAGGGCAGGGAAGGAAACTCCAGAGCTTTGTCCCAGGACACTCACAGCATGCTCTTTCCTCTGAGAAAGCAGAGCCTTTCACTGAGAACCGTCTGCCAAGAAGGTAAGGAAAGAGGTTAACATGAAGAGGTCACAGGAGATTGAGGGGTATGGAGAGTAAAATACTAGCAAAATCCTATAAATTGGGCCAGTTACCAGACTCTGAGAAGAATGAGGGGTGTCCTGCCTTGCTCGTGTGACTAAATACAGGAAGTTCCAGAAATTCAGTGGGGTCACAAAGGTGGCTGGGCTTGGAGGCTGATCAGTGTACAACATGGACACTTCTCTTCAGTGTATTTTATATCCTAGACTCCCAGGGCAAATACTTTATTGAGATGTGCAGAATTCTTTGTGTGGACCTGATTTCACACAAGTCTTCATCTAATGACTGCGATTCTACACCTCTTTAGAGGAAAGATGGCAAGATAGACAGGCTCATTCTCCTTCCTGCTAAAAAGGTAATTACTTGTTTAGAAGTTGTAACTTAAGTCTTGAGTGAAAGGTGGCATTAAAATATCAAGCTGTTGCATTGGAAACGTGTTGAGACTCACCATTTCATACGTTTATGACTTTTATAATGTAGTCTGGTGAAGAGTAAGAAAATGAAAACCACTTCCTTCCCTTGCTCAAGTGTTAGTGCCCTTGCCCCAAGCTGAGCGTTCCAGCCCCTAGAATAATGTTTAGACATGAGACACATATCCCCAGAGCCACATACAGATACACATACATTGTTATACACAGACTCACAGCTGAGAAGGCAGACTGTTCACCCACTTGGTCCCTGCTGTGTCAGCCACTGCTAGCCTAAGGATATAGTGATAGACATGGTAAATATGGTCTTGCCCTCATGAAACTTAAGTCCCAGCTGAATGACCGGTGAGACCTTGGCAAAGTTAACCAATGTGTGCAAATGTTTCCCCCGCCCAAAAAGTTCCCCTTAGCAGCAAGTCCTTGACACCTTGTGTCTATCAGGACTGTGTTAGCAGCAGTCCCCTCCTATGTGCACAGCACAGTGCTGGTGTGTGGGAATCACCATCTGTCCTGCATGGCTATCAGGTTGTTAGCCCAGGACCTGTTCTCATGGAGGGAGGCGACATTAGGCCGTTGCATGCACAGCAGACGCGTGGTCGGAACTGCAGGAGGCGCTCCAGCTTCTTCACCTGTGCTTTCTGCTGGCTTATCTGCTTATTAGTTCAGCATTACCGGGTCCAATGCCACATATAGAGCTATATTTTTTTCTTTGATTAAAGTATTTTCTGTCTTATAAATTGGTACTATTTGATTATTTTTCATCCAGTTTTAATACAACCTTGAAGTTGAACTCATCTGAGTTTCAGGAACCAGAAATGTTGATATGAAGGTATTATTCAGAAATTTAGATTTCTACCTTTATTCATGACTTTATATATCATAAAAATTCTTATTAAATGTACAAATATAATTTATATGTTCCTTGGTAATTTATTTCCTGAATATATATTTTTTTGACAGTTACTGCAGTGAGGGGCTATCAGCATGTGATTTATCCCTGGAGTAACATTGGTTAATAGCCTGATTCCTCATCATCAGACAAAACTGTGGGTTGTATCAGTGAACTTGTACGTGCTTTGAAATTGTGAATCACCTTCAGTGGATTTAAGTATAATTATGATGGGGAATCAATCATGTTTAAAAACTCACACAGTAAGTACACTGCAGAGCCGGGCACAGGTGGTCTCTGGGCCAGTGGCAGATGCCTGACTCCCTCACTGGGTTTCATAAGAACTCTGTTCTTATCTCTGCTGTGGCCATTACCACTTCATGACATGCATGGCATTTAATTTTTAACCAAAAATGTCCTGTAGTGTACTTGCCCTCTTGGAAGGAAGGTATCTGATATAGCTAAAGTCAGATTTTTCCCCCAACCCCCCAGCACTGCCTCCCCTAGACCCACACGTGGTCATCCAGCCTTGCTGTGAGCACTCTGTGTGCCAGGCTTTGTGGTGCCAGGGCCTGGCATTCTTTCCCTTTGGGCTCTGGTGAGGATGCAGACATGTGAGGACACCAGTCACTGTGGGTGGGCTCCCTGGCATCAGAGGAATGAAGTTCGATGGACGTTCTGTACGAATAAAGTTTGTAAGGTGATTCCTTGGGATCAATGCTTGGAAAGGGGAAGTGGCCAGACCTGGAAGAGGTGAGCTGTGAAGCCAGCCCCACAGCTGCTGCCAAGCCCTGGGGACACTGAGCCGGGCAGCTTTGCAGAGTGGGCCTTGCCAGCCTTTCTGCCCTCTGTCCAGTCAGTCACTGGACATGGGTGTCCCTGGAGGTCTCGTGACCTTGAGTGAAGCACCCTGGAAGCTGGGAAAAGCAGCTGTCCCCTGGGTGCACCTCATCCACTATGGTGGTGGCACGGGTCTGAAGTTCTCTGTCAGGGCATGCTTGTGGTGTGTGGGGCTCAGAGGAGGGGCTGGCTAGGGTGGAACGGTGACTTCTGGGAGAAGTGGCAGCTGAGATGGGCCAGACGGTGTGTGCCCCACCAGAGGGGGCAGGGGATGCGAGGCCCACATAGGACCTGGTGGGTCTGCCTTTGAGAGAGTGGCTGTGCAGGTCCGTGGCCAGACCCTGGGGTGTTTGCAGTGCTGAGGCGTTTAGATGATTCTCTGGAGGTGGTAGGGAGCCAGTGTAGGATTTTAAGGCAGTGTGTCTTACTTAGAATCATCAAGTTGGCAACAGTGTGAGGTTGCATGGGAAGGAGACCAGCTGGGCAGCTGTTGTGGGGTCCCCAAGGAAGATGAGTGCAGTCCTGGCCCTGGTGTCTGGCTCAGCTACTGGGTACTATGCATGAGATGAACAAAATGGGGCCTGGGGGCAGAGTATGTGCTGTACGTGGCCATGACCAGGAGGCAGTGGCTCTGTAGCAGGGATCTCCTGGGAGGCACGGACCTGGGAGTCCTCAGCTGGTAGGTGACATTCACATCCTAAATGTGGTATGAGAACTGTATGCAGACAGTGCCGAGGGTTTTGACCTCTGAGGAGGGCAGAGTGGAAGAAGGATGTGCTGTGGGCCTTCTGTTCAGACACATCCCTGTGCAATGTGAAAGGCTTCAGTACACTAAGTATGGCTTTTCAAAGGAACAGAGGAACATGCCAGAACAAGGATGGAACTTAGTTTAGTGTGCAAGCTTTCGGGTGCTGTGGGACTGGGCTGTCAGGTGGCTGTGTTGAGCTCAAGCCCTGCAGCCCCACTGCTGCATCAGGCTTGTCTGGGACAGGGAGCAAGGATGAGACTCTGCCCCGGACTCCCGATTCACTGCCCTCTCAGGGAGAGAGACTCAGAAAGCCCACCCGCAGCCCAGCAGAGCCAGGAGCCCAGAGACTTGAAATCTGAGCTCTGGTGTGGGTGTGATCCACACGCTGGTCCCAGGCCCATGACCCTGGCTGGCTCGCCTCAAAACACAGGGTGCCCACAGGGAGCAGCTCAGAAAGAAGAGCACGAAATGCCCAGCAAGGGGAGACATCACTGTGAATGGGTAGGATTAGCACCCCAAGACCTTGAGATAATTGTGCAATCCAAAGAACATTTCTAGAAATGGAGGCATTGTCTCAAACTTAAAAGTTAGTGGGTGATTAAATAGCAGTTTAGACATAGCTGAAGGATTAGTGAATGGGAAGATAGAGCTTAAGAAATTACCAAGAATTCAGTAATATAAAAAGAAACAGAAAACGGAGCCAGGACCTCAGAGGGAATGTGAAAGGCCTGTTATGATGCATCTCATGTGAAAAGTGATAAACATGTTAAGTGTCATTATCCTCATGGTTTTAATACTGTCTGTTAATCTTTGCTATTTTTTTCAGCCTTTCCCATGAAGATGATGAGTTTTGGGGGACCACACAAACACTGTGCCCTCAGATCTTAATCACTTTATTGTTGGCACAGATGTGGTGAGTGTCATGTCTTTTAAATATTTAAAATTTAAAAATTCTACTCTGTAGATATTTTAAATTCTACTTTTTAACTCATTCTTTGAGTTGCCTGGAAAATATCTTCACTAAAGGTTAACCTACTCTTTACTTTTATTATAATCTTGTTTAAATTGCGTCAGGAATAATAGCTTTATCCAGCCTTGCACCTAACCTTTTCCTTAGTTACTTTTGCATCTCTTACCCCTAGGGCATTGTAAGGCATGGCACCAGACAGGGTCTGAGGGAGTCTGCCAGACTGTTCGCACCCCAGCATGGTGGTGTGAGACTGGTGAAGGTGAATGTGATTGACTTTTTGCAGTTTGGAGAACCAGTATTCCTGGTAAGAAAGTGGCAGGAGCCATGCCATTCAAGCTGTGTAGCAAAGCTCAGGCTGGAAGAAGACCCCCACAAAGCAGGGGCCTTCGCAGCTGGCTCCCCCTATTACCCACCTTGATGTTGCTTCTTTTTATTATACTCTCGGCTTTGCTTTGACCTGCCTTTTGGCTAAGGCTTAACTAACTTTCACTGAGCAGTGTGGAAAGGATGAGAACATAAGTTTCCCAGGAGCTTTTCAGGACAGCGCTCCTGAGGAATGGAACACGCAGGGGCCCAATGGCGATCTTGGCATAAAGTACCAAAACCTACTGTTAGTCAAACATTGACCACCCCATTTCCACTGAGAATACCCCCCCTCCTTTTATTATTACAATGCTAGTGAAACTAGTAATGGAGAGTTTTATAGAAATAGAGTTACGAGAGAATATTGAATTGAATACACCCTGTCTGACACTTCATCAATCTTCCCATGTTTTCTTCCCTCTGCTACTTCTATAGCTTTTCTTCTTCCTTCCTTCCTAATTACAGCCCTTGACTAGCATTTGCGCCTTATATGTGAAATTACCAAATACCGTAATTTTTCAAGAAGTAAAGATACTGCAAGACCAGTGCTGGGCCGGGAAGCCACAGGGCATACATCTGCAAAGAAGTAAAAAGCTAACATTTTCAAAGAACATTACTTCTCTCTCACTTACCAGCTTTACATCTCCCTGTACGGCCCCGGAAGATGGCTGGTTAGCCAGAGACGGGTCAGATTCCTCAAGGGAGGAACAACCTAAGACAGGCACAGTCGCAGGCAGGGGGGCCATCAGGAGAGAAAATGGGGACCCACAGAGGTGAGGCTTAGAACCTCATCCCCCACCAGTTTTGAGAGGAATTGTCTACACCCGTGGATATTTTGTTGCCCTTGTCCAGCCTGGATTAATACCTAGTCTATAGGCACAGACCTGATCATCTACACTTGCCTTCTTACAGCACTAAATCATGCTTTCTATCTATATCTTGCATTTACCTACTACATCAACATTTTTAGAATTACATATAAAGTATAAAAATCAAATGAATAATCATACATCATATTTGACTTGATTGTTTATAGTTCAAGGTTTGTAGTTAATACAGAAATAGTTTCTGTGATATGAATGCCCTTGCGTTGTTCACCATGTAAGAACTTGTTTAGTCCCTTCGGTAGTGGAGTCACGGAGACCTGTGTCTTATGTCAGGGAGATGTCGGTCTCCACACAGAAGAAGTGGAAATGTAGTTTGCTGCTTACTGTGCCCTATAGAGGGGTGTATAATGAAGATATGAGTTTATGATTTCAGACTGATTATAAATTTATTAAAACTTCAAAGAATATTTTTGTGGGAAAGAATCCTAGCTAACTGTGGCAGTAGGTGACCTATATATCACCCTAAGCTGATAGACTCTGTAGTCGCTGCTACATACTGCAAGCTCCTATGGTCCCATGCACTACTTAGAAACTGTGTCGCATAGAAACGTAAAACACAGTAGAGTCCATGTTGCTAGGAAAAGTTTCGGTCAAGGAACAGAAAAACGATCACCTGTCTAACACTTGACCAACCATGAATAGATTAGAAAGAAGAAAGAAAAAAAGCTTGCTTATACCTATTAATCAATTGTCTATACCAATTAATCAACAGAACAATAAAAATAATCATATCCTTGTGCAAAATGGTATAAATAAAGCTGTCATTGGCACTTTGTCAAGAGATCACCTCCATCTGACTCTGTGTCCTGTCTCTCTGTGCACTGACTCTGTCTCATCCTTTTGGGCTTCACCCCCCCACCCCCTGCTGGAGCTGGACTCCGGCAAGAAAGTCTGTTTTAAAGCACCAGTTCTATTGGGGGAGCACACCACCTGGCCATCTGCTGGGATTTTAGAAGTCGGTCATCAGCAGTGTGTGTGGAGCACACCTGCACACCTCGCTCCTCTGAGGTCCACCCGTGCGGTCAGTGCAGGTCCTTCACACAGCTATGGGATGGATCAGATGTTAGAACATTTTATTTTGACATGATTTCAGGCTCATAAGAAAGCTACAGCAGTCCAGTTCTCTGTCTGCCCCACATGCAGGCTCCCCACATGCCACATGTTTGCCACCTGGCTGCATCCTGTCCCTCTGTGGGTGGGTTTACAGGTCCACCCTGAACAGATTGGTGTTGGTGTTCTCAGAGCAGGACCACCCTCTGCAGCTGTGGTCCTGTCCCCCACGGGTCTGACGGGGGTGACGTCCTTTGTGAGCAGAGCACTGTCCCGTCAGGAGCTCTGCATCTGCTGTGCCTCCTCAGGACCCTCTGACCTGGGCATCTCCTCAGGCTCTCCTGCCCCGGCACTGCTGATGGGCATAGGATGCACCTCTGAATGCACATGCTGGTCCGCATGGCTAGATCCGGGTCTGTGCCCTGGCCCGTGCCCACTGGTGCTGTGCTGTGGGTCCCACCCTTGCCTTTCTCATGCGGGTCCCGTGGAGACAGATGGGCGTGTCAGGAGCCCTGCTGCTCATGGGGCCACTGGCGGCCTTGCCCACCATTGATGGTGGTGTCCAGCCCCTGCTGAGGCTCCGTGTGGAGCCAGCTGTTCCCTGGGCTCCTAGGCACACATGCCTGCCTTTATTACGTGAATTAGCATGTGGCCCTTGACTCTTGTCTAGGTCCCAGTCACTGATTCTGCTACTCACACTGTCCCAGGGGGTGTCCTTTGCCGTCACTTGCAAACCCTTCTTTGCCATCTGGTACAGTAGCCCCTGGAGTCAGCCGCTTCTCTAGGGAGTCCTGGCTCCTGGTGGGAGAAAAATACCTGGCAACCAAGCTCTGGGCAGTAGACATGGTTGCTGTGCAGGAACTTTGATACCTACTTTGATCCCTGCCTGTCAGATGTCTCTGGTCCAGGTGACTTGGGCCCCCTGCCTCCCCAGCTGGGAAACCCGCTCCAGGTGTCCTGGTGCACTTGACTCATGTGCTCAATTTCGAGTACACAGATGACTCATGATTGTGCCTCATGACTCTGCAGCTTTTGAGTATGTGAAGGATTAAATATATTGAGGAAAAAGGCATCAAGTGTGTCTTTCTGAGCTAAAAAGTTTTTCTTTGTGGAAATTTCAATCCAAGGAGACAGTATTAACCACATTACTGGTACCCATGTATATAATTTTTCTAAAAAGGTGGCTTGTTTACTTCCATGGAGTTTGTCTTAATGGCATATGATCACATCAGCAATATTCAAGTTTGTTAAAAATAAATACTGTTTATGTATTCACTGAATTCATTAATTGTCAGCCATTTGGGAAAGGGGAGGGGTGCAAGTGTATCGAATCTCCAAGAGGACCACATTTGTGTGGTGAGGACAGTGGTAAGGCTCTCAGAGGTTCCCCTGGCTGCTGAGATGAGAGGATGAAAGGAAAATGAGCCGGGATCAGCAGTCCCTCCCTGCTTGGCCTGGTTGTCTAACACACCACATGCCTTCTACCTGCGGAATTTTATTGACATTTCTTGGTGCTGCCCCTTCAAATGTCTTGACTGTCATTTTGGGATTTGGGAAGCAGAAGAGAGAAGCTCATACATTCCTGATTGGCTCACTGTGCTCAGACTCAGCAGGTGCCTTCTCCCATTTCAGCCCTGTAGACAGCTCCTCCTGCAGGACTGGGCATGAAGCTCAGTTAACAGCAAGGCCCGCACCTTGGTGAGCATGTCCTCTGTGGCTTCTGCATGTGTTCAGTAAGCGAGCAAATAAAGGGAAGAGGTGCAGTCAGAGGCCTCTGGGCACTGGAGCCAAACCCTACCACTATGTGAGGAGTCCGGAAGTGAGCACACAGCTTTAACACCTATTGAGCTTTCATCATCAAAGCAGAAATTCAGCCTTTTTTGGTGACAGTGGTTGACCCTTAGTCAACAGCCAGCCGTCAGCAAGCACTACCTTATCACCCACCCACTCACATTGCAATCAGAAGGCTCTGGGCCTCCATGAGACCCCCCACTCCTCACTGCCTGGCCTTGAAAAAAGAACTTGAACTTAAAAAAGAGTCAGACCCCTCTGCGGCATCTCACTATGCTGATGGACAGTGACTTCAATTGGGGAGGTGAAGACTTGATTATATGGGTGAATGTTGAAACCACAAGATTGTTCATGTGAAACCTTCATAAGATTGTATATCAATGATACTTTAATCCAAAAAAAACCCAACCCAGAGTCAGACCTTTGTACCCCTCGGTCCTCCCACCATGGGATCCAGGCTGCCTCCAGGAGGAGAGGCTTACTTGGGGAGAGAGCAGCTTCTTTCGGCGGAGAGCTGTGAGCTCAGCTGCTGGAGAAACAAAGGCTCCATCTAGTGAACTTGAAGATGGATACTTGCAATCACCCAGAAAGTCATCATCTAGGTGTACGCCTTACAGAAATATGCCAGCACTGCACAAGGGGACATGTGCTAGGGTGCGCACAGCAGCAGGGACAGTCAAAGCAAAAACAACCTAAAATGTTCATCAGTAGGACAACAGATAAATAAGTTGTCATACATTCCAAGGATACAATACTTTACAACAATGGTTAGACTAAATTTACACACATCAATGTATATAGGTCTCAAACATAACAATGGTAAGGTTTTTTTTTAAAGTAAATTTTAGGAAGAAACTATAGGGCCACTGTGGCAACATTCCTTCTGCATGGCTAAGGAAGAAATGGTTTCCATTTAGAAATATCTTCCCAGCATTTCTTTGAAAATTTGTTTTTCCAGTCCTGAGAATAATTCTGAATTCTGAGGATAAGATCAGACAAGAAGTTGGGAAAATGGCAAAAACAATGATAATTCTTATTTGAGAATTAAAGTGTAACTTTTTAAAAATTAAGGTATCATTTATATACAATCTTATGAAGGTTTCACATGAGCAACATTGTGGGTTCAGCATTTACCCATATTATCAAGTCCCTCCTACCAGTAGGGTGAGGGCCACTGGAGAAAAAGCAGAGCAAGATAATTACAGTCAGAACAATGTAACAATATGCAAAGAAGTCCCTATCAAAACTCTGTGTTAAGCATTATGCAAAGTCAGAGTCACACTAATTCTCTACAGTAAAGACTTGTATACATGACTAGGAATATAGACATTATTCAGTGAAATCACTTAAAGCTCAAAAGGCCAGGAGCAACTTGGCCTGGAATGTTTGAGTGTTCTGCAGATAAAGAAAACTATCTCAGCATAAAGCATCACTTTATTGTATCAATTACATCATGACAACATAAAATTTACCTTATCCTGCTAAAAGGCCCAGTTTATTTTAATTGTAACTATGTGCTGTTTTCCCTTCTCTAATTGTAATCAAGTAATCTGCAACCTAGGCAAAAGACTACTTTGGTAAGCTATCTCAACTATAAACAACCCAAGCAAACAGACAACAACCCAGCCCACCTTGGGCGCAGGGCAGGCAGTCTTACAAGTCTGCACCCCTAACCCTTTATCCTTATTCCGTAAAATCCTCAACTGTGCATAAAACCCCTAGACAATGAGCCAAACATGGACTCTCTTGTCCCCTCCTGGTGTGAGCTGGGAGCCCTGTCCTCTCACTTTATGTATAAATAAAAGCCTGTACCTTGCTCTCCTACCTTGAGTGTTTGTGAAGCTCATTCTTCGGCTTCATGAACAAGAACCCTGGCATCAACTAATTGTCTTCTCTGGGCTATACTGCCTTCCCCATGACCTACCTGTATTGTGAGTGCTAATTACAATGCCCCTTAATTCCCTTGTCCCTCTCTACCCATTACTCTCCCTAACCTTTCCCTTTGTTAACCACTAGTCCCTTTTTGGAGTCTGTGAGTCTGCTGCTGTTTTGTTCCTTCACTTTTGTAAAGCGTAACACTCATTAATGAAGAGACAAGACTGGTCATGAGTCCACTGACATCTTGAAAGTAAGAGCACCAAGCAATGCAAAGCTGAGCCAGTGGATCAGGTTGACATTCTGGAAACTAGGACAGGAGCACTTAGGAGAGACACAGCTACAACCTACTCAGTCTCACACAAATAGTTGTTATGTGTATATGTGTGTTCATGGCCCATTTCCTGCTAACAGTGAATTATTTTTGCAGAAAAGGAAGTATTAGTAATTTCATTTGCATAGTGCACTTTATACAAATGCTTTGAGTGGGGTTATAAAAACAGTAAGTTTGGAAGCAAAATATACCCTTAAACAGCAATTTTGACATGTGAATGCAGTGCTGTTAACTTTGCTGGGAGATCTGAATGTTACATTGTATCTGTTTGGATTTTCCAGTGTTGGAATATTTGCTGTAGTTTATAGTTCTTTGTAAAACAGACAATATTTTTATTGGATAAATAAGGAAATCAGCCTATGTTTCCTTGTTTTTTATTGTAGCCACCATTTAGAAACATGTCAACAAATGTAAAAAAATATATATAGAAGCTTATGATTTTAGGAATTTACGAGAATTACTATTTCTCATTCCTGAATCCCAAAGATTAATATCTGTTAAGAATTTTGGAACACTCAATAAGTTTTGTAAGTTAGAGTGGGGACCCCTAAGATATGGAAAATGCACCAAGAAAGAAGCAGATGTGCTGGGCAGAGCCAGGAAATGGTAATGATGCGATGGGCGGCACAGTTAAAGTCATGGTAACATAAGGCCCCGATGGTCTTCATACAGATTAGCCTGGGGGATTGTTAAAAGAAAACCAGATTTGTACTGGATGTTTGCCTGCAGGTATTCAGGAGAAAATTGCCCCAGCACTGCTGGGAGAGCTGAGAGGCAGAGCTGGACTGAATGGCACTGTTTGGGTCATCCAGGGAAACACTTGGGTGACCTGGGGTCAGGCCTGTGCCTCCCTCCACAGAGCCAGCAGGAGCTGGCATGAATGAGGAAGCGTCCCAGGGTTTGTGAGCTACATGAAGGGGCTGGATGAAAGGGCTTTCTCCTTCAGAGAGGAGCAGAGTGTGCTGAGAGGGCACGCTGGCTGTGAGGCTTGAAGGGGAGTGAGGTGACTTGAAGTGCTGGGATGAACTCCGCCTGTCTGGTAGTGCGAGTGGTGAGGCCTTGTGATGACCTTCCAGGGTTTGAGAGGGAGAGCTGTGCCTGTCAGTCCTGCTGCAGAGCTGTGACAGACCCCTTCCAGGCTGGGATCAGAATTAAAGTCTTCTATGGAAGTAAGTGCTGCCCATAAGTTATATTTGTATTTCCCACTTGTGTCAGATGCTAAGATCCTATTCTTGGTGAAATACGGCAGCCTTTTCAGAGGCATGGGAAATGCCTTTGGGGAAACCCCCTCACTCTAGCCTCTATGCCCTTCTCAGGTCCTAGGAAAGAGGAAAGACAGAAAGCCGCGGTGTCATGGAAGATGCAATGCTATTACCAACCAGGGCGCAGAGGAACGTGCTTCAGAGCGAGACAACGGCCGGTTCACAGAGGCCCGGTGGAGTCAGCTCGTGCCTGACCTTGGTCAGTGAGCCAAACTCTCAGAAAGACGCAGCTGCTCCCTCTGTCCCCAGACTGCTGGTGCTGTGACAGCCCGGGCTCTCGGAGAGAAGGCAGTGTGACGCAGAGCTGAGGGCTTAGCATTTGAAGCCAGACAGCACCCAGAGTGAGTCCCAGCTCTGCTCTCACGGCTTTATGTGGCCCCTCCCTTTGGTCACCTCACAGGGTCACCTCCACAGGTGGCAGTAGGCTGGACTGAGGTAGCATATTCTGCTTCCTGGTCCACCCTGAGTGCCTGGTAGCTTTTACACTTAAACAAAGGATGGGTTTCTAGGTTTAATCTCTTGCTTTGATTTGATCCACATCAGTGGGTCACATTGCTGTGGTCGCATGAGTGTAGAGCGAAGAACTGCCTCTGGTTGGAGACAGGCTGCATGTTCTTACATATTAAAGCTTACATATAAGCTGTGAAAAATAGGTGAGATTTCAATGGCTTCCAGCGATAGCTTATCCGTAAAGCTCAATAACCAGCTGTGATTGGAAATGCTTACTTCTAATACTTCTCCCAGGAGCTGCTGAGGCTCTCTGTCCCTGGTCAGTCCTCACTGGTCTACTAGCCCCACTTTCTTCTGTGGCCTACACCCCCCAGGTGCCTCCTGGCCACCCAGCAATTGGTTCATCTGTGCTCCATCTTCACATCCAGAGAGCCTCCATGATGATCTAGCTCCCATCCTGTTCTTCAAAACTTTGTTCCACGCCCCTCCAGGTATCAGTTAGATAATCTGCCAAGCCAGGGTGGGCCTCAGACACAGCACACTGGCTTTCTGACATCAGTTCACCTGCCCTCTTGGGGCACCACAACAGCCCCGAGGGGGGAAGGGCCACCAGAAATCACCTCTGCCAAGAGTTGGCCCTCAGCTGACTTACCTGCCATGTGCCACAAACTGGAAATTCATTTGTGTTTACCAATTTTATTTTAAAATGAAACACCTCCAGGGAAGATTGACCCTATATATACACTGTTATTAGTTTAATATCTATGATTATTACGATGTGGAGTCATTGGTCAGAAATGAAACTCCCAGCTCCAATGTTACTGTTACGGGGAAGTTCCATCTACCTTACAATATTCTTCATATGCGGTTTCCAGAAAAACATTGTTGGCAAAGGGGAAGGCTATTTTTTCTCTAAAATAATCTTCACTTCTCTTAATGACCTATAATGGATTCATCGTCCCTGAATTTCAGTGCACATACCAATCCTATGTATTTTTGTTTACCCTGATTATCATTAACATGTAACACATTTTCTTATCTACATGCTGGTTTCTGAGTTGGCCATCACTGTAACTGATGGTGTGCTGGGTTTAAGGGCATCTCTGATGGGGAGCAGGGGAAGCACACACATGGTCTGATTTGAGAGGCCGCCTCTCCTAAATCATGTTCCTCCACTGGACCTGTGCATATCCCTGAGTAGCCAGTGTTTAGCCGTTAGTCCAGGCCTTTCAGAGAGACCTCAGAGGGGCTTTAATGGTCACCTAGTTCCATGCCTTCACCAATCCTCACAGAGGGGAACCCTGAGGTCCTCTGTGGCTGGCATCGCAGCTGAGCTCACGGGGAGCAGCCCTGGGTCTCTACAGCTCCAGGCTCCTCACTGGGGAACAGTGCATTTCCCACCTTGGATGGGCAAGGACTGGGCACTTTCAATGGCCACAGTCACCAGGCAAACGCCACCTGGAAGGAGTAATGCCTAAAAGTGATACCACCCTCTCTTTGGCGGTCACTATTAATGTAGAAAAGGAAAAGGAAAATGAAAAGTAGGACGAGTCTACTGGATGTGGAGCAGCCCCGGGCAAGAGAAATGCAGTGCGAGCCACACGTGTGATTGCAAGTTTCCTAGTAGCCACATGACCAAGTAAAAGAATCTAAATATATTTTAATTCTAGTTATGTCTTAATTACCTAATTAATTCTAATAAATATCATTTATTTAACCTGACACACAGAAAGCATAATTTCAATATAATAATTATTAACAAGATATTTTACATTATTTTTGTACTAAGCTTTGAAATCTGGAAGGCATGTCACACATTTGGCACACCTCAGGACTGGCCACATATCAAGTACTCAATAGCCACATGTGGACAGCATATTGGAGAGAATGAGCCTAGTGTACTCTCTGCTGAGTCTGTTTTCTGTTTGCTGCATTAGTGTGGGGGTCTTAGAGGTCAGGGCCATCACCCTGATTCTTCATACCCTATAAATAAGAGGATCATATACTTTATTAAGCAATCTAAGATACCATTGAGGGTAAAAGGAATGGGTGCTCTTAAAAATAGTGGCGGACAACAGACATGCATCAATGAACAGCAGCCCAGGACATGTGGTCTCTTTGGTTATAAAGACATTCCCATCAGAGGTGGGAGTCCTCAGGGAGCCCTGGACAGCCAGTGTGCAGCACGAGAGATGGCAGACACCTGAATAGAGGCATCACAGCTACAGGGCACTCTATGCTGAGTCGCCCTATCTGGTCTCCCCTTCAGTATTCCCTGGAGTCCCAGGTAGGGATCAGGTATCAGAAGGAGCATTGACAGACACCTAGGCAAAGTACTTGAAATCTAATCCAGGATGAAAGAGGCCCTTATTAACTAAAGAAATGCAGAAAAGAGGAAACAAGCTTAAACTGCACAATGTAAGATTTATGTCAGACCCAGGAAGGATTGACTGGTGCTGAAAAACACTGGCCAGGCTGCTCCTCTATCCAGAAACTGCTCTGTGCAGCACACTGTTGTTTTCCACAGCTGTGCTAACAAAGTACCGCAAACTGAAAGGCTTGGACTGCACACATGTGTCATCTCTCAGTTCTGGAGGCCACAAGACTGTCTGCAAGCCTGTGCACCTTCCTTAGCCTCTGCAGGCAAATTTTTCAGAAATTTTTTAGAAATTGACAAATCGATCACAAAATTTATATAGAAATGCAAGGGATCCAGAATAGACAAACAATTTTGAAAAAGCAAAACGTTGGGGAATGCGCACTTCCCAGGTTGAAAGCTTACAAATTATCTACAAAAATCAAGACACTGTGGGACTGGCATAAGAATTGGCATAAGAATCAATAGACTAGAACTGAGGAAAACCAGAAAGAAAACCTTACATTTATGGTCAATTTTTAACAAGGATTCCAAGACAATTCAATGGGGAAAGGATAGCCTATTCAATAAATGGTTCTGGTACAGCTGGATATTCACATGTGAAACAATAAAGTTGAACCCTTACCTCTCATCACATATGAAAATTAATTCAAAATTAATTGTAGGCCTAAATGTAAGAGCTAAAACTATAACACTCCTAAAAGAAAATATAGAAGTAAATCTTTGTGACCTTGGATTAGGCAATGATTTCATATATAGAAACCAAAATCATAGCAATAAAAGAAAGAGTAGATAAATTAGACTATATCAAAACTAAAATGTTTTGTGCTTCAATAACATTGTTAAGAAGGTAAAAAGACAAGCTACAGAATGGGAGAAAATATTTTCAAATCATGTATCTGACATGGGATTTATATGATAATACATAAGGAATGCTTATAAATTCACAACAAAATGACATAAATTAAAAGTGGACAAAGAATTGAATGGACATTTATTCAGAGAAAATATACAAAAGGCCAACAAGTGCTTGAAAAGATGCTCAATATCATTAGTTATAAGGGAATTAATCAAACCTCAATTAGATACCTGTTTACACCCACTGTGATGGATAAAGTAAAAAAGATGACAGTAACAAGTATTCATAAATATGTGTTCATAAATATTGGAACTCACATTCATTGCTAGTGGGAATGTAAAATGGTGCAGTTCCTTTTGAAAATAGTTTGCCAATCCCTTAAAATACTAAACATAGACTTCTCATATGACTCAGCAATTCCATTCCTAAGTATTTACCCAAGGGAATTGAAAACATATGTTCATGCCAAAACTTGCATACCAATGCTTATACCAGGATTGTTCATAATGGCCAAAAAGTGGTAGCAAAGCAAATGGTCATCTACTGATGAATGGATTTTAAAAAGTGGGTTTGTTTAAAATGGAATATTGTTTGGCAATAAAAAAAGAATGAAGTACTGATACATGCTCCAATATGAACAAACCTCCAAGTCATTATGCTAAGTGAAAGAAGTCTGTCACACATGATTACAAATTATGTGATTCCATTTATGTGAATTGTCCAGAATTGACAAATTCATAGAAACAGAAAGTAGGTAGAGGTTGCCCAGAGCCGAGGCAGGGAGAGAGTGGGGAATTACTGCTAATAAATATGGGGTTTGTTTTTAGGGTGATGGAAATGTTCTAAATTAAGCTGTGTGATGTTTGCATGGCTGTGAATACATTAAAAACTACTGTACACTTTAAGTGGGTGAATTTTATGTGTATGAAGTATATCTCAAATCTTGTAAGAGCATACTTTGTCATAGGACCTATTAGGAAAAAAAGATCAATTTATTATAGTACTTGATTTTCAAATTTGGATTAAGATATTTTGGTAGAGTCTGTGAGCTGACTACCCAACAGCCATTATGTTCTTGTTCTTGAGGGTAGAATCCTAATTTTGTCTAGTTAAGAGACATTGTGCCTGATTCCCCATGAGTATTGATTGGCTTAACTCCTACTCCAGGATGATAACCTCATTTACCTTTAACAGTGAGTTTAGAGGTGGCAGGTGACCCAGTCCTGGCCATTGACACAAAAGAGGAATCTTCTTCTGTGTCTTAACGGGATAAAAGGTTCTGGATACCAAGAAAGTTTCCTCCATTCCCTGCCTTTTAGCTACATTTAGTAAGGAAGTAATACTTGAGCATACATATTCACAAGAAGGGCAGACGCTGCTCCAAAGCTGCTGTGTTAACTGTCTCTGCAATTACCTCCAGAGTTTTAAAAAAATGAGATTTATTAATAAACTCCACCGTTTAAGCCACATTATGTCCCATATGCTATTTATTGTGGTCAAGAGCCTACTAACTGGTATGTTTCCTCATAAGTGGGCTTATTTGTGAATCTCACACAATTACATTTTTCAGTCCTACATCAATGTTCTTCTTTAGAATATGAGAAAATAGTTGATCTGGATTTTATCAGAAGACATAGGATGTGCTAGTCAATGAAAGATATAAGAAGGGAGCATTTTGCTCCACAGGAGAAACAGCCTTCCGAACATGAAATGGGTCTGAGTATTGGTCAGGGTTTGTTAGAATGCAAAAGGGCTCCTGAGGGTCAACTGTCACAGATGTTAATGTGCATCATCTGGGGCCTAGGCTAGATTAGAGTGTTCATAAGATTCTAAATTCTATGCGCTTTAATTTTCACATGACAACCTCTAGGATCACAGACATTTTCATATAAAGATGAAATCAAGCAACTATTCTTCCACATATGTTAATATTTTATAACTTTGTTAGGTTCAGTTTAGACTAACAACCAGAAGCCACCACTTAATTGCTTGTCTAATTATTTATGAAATTTTAAATAATATCTTAGCATTCACCATTTAAAATAATTTCATAAATCATTTTAGAAGTGAGCAAGAAATAAATAATAGAAAAGCAGGCATTTAAATAATTCTGAGGAAAAATTAACATTTTTCTTTAAATTTTTTATCTTAATAGAAAGTAGGAAATGTATGAAAATATCTACAATTGTTAATGCCGTGATGGAATCTATAAACCTGTAAGCATGGGATTTACATGTATCTCATATGTGATTTAATTCTTTGTGTAAAAATTCTTTAAGCAATGATTTGACCTACATCAATGCAAAATTATGCTATGAAATACTGAGGCAATGTCAAATTTTATTTAGTGATAGAATTAATCCACGGAAGCCAGTGTAACTGTTTTTTTAATATTCAAGTTTTATGTTAAAAAGACAATTGGATAATCCTCTTCCCAAGCATCTAACAGTTGTATATGATGCCAACAGGGGCACATAGCTGAACTGCGCGATCAGAGAGAAGGGCAGTCAGAGCCCAGATAAAACTTTCATCCCGGGGTGACCACGTACATGCGCAGTGCTGTGCGCTCTACATTAGAGGCTTAACACTGCAGAGAAAGTAGACTTCACTAAAAGTGTCCAACCAAGAAACTCAGTAAATAAACAGGCAAAAAACAAAAACATGCCCTGGACTTGGGAGTAGTCAAACACAGCGCAGGCCCAGAACTTAGCGGGTCTATCAACATCTGATCTCCGCCGGCCCGCTGCGGGAACGGGACGGGGGGCGTGGAGAAAGAGCCCAGACAGGGTCGATAGACCGGCACGGAGGGCGCCGCGGGGACTGGCTCTCCCGGCGACGCTCATGTTCCTATTGGCCGTTGAATAAGGCGGCGGCGGCGGCGTCTGCAGCTACTATGCACCCGCCGGACTTACCTGTTCTACGTGCCGTGCCCGCCCAATGGCTGCCTGCGCCGCGTCGCCGCGCGCTCATTGGCCTCGAGGGCCGTCAGTCGTGGGCGGGCAGCCGTTGGGCGCGCGCGCAGAACACGTAAGTTCGGCAGCTGCGTATTAGCTGCAGGCTCGGCCGCCTGCCATATTCAAGTCAGTATCATCGCGAGTGCCTGGTGTAGAGACAACCGTCGCGGCTCTCTCCGTGCTTTGGTCCGCCGGCCCTGTCCGGGCGCGTCTGGCCCGCAGTCCCATTCGCTCGGAGGACCCCGCAGAAACCAGATGTTGATGCACCGTGAAGTTCTGGGCCTGCGCCTGCTTGGCTGCGCTGTCCTCCGGCGCGCTAGTGGGGGCGGCACCGACTTCGCCCCACCCCCTCCGCCCTCGGATCCTCTCTTGGCGCCCGCTGGGCTGTCGGCGCCGCACTCTCCCCTTCTCAGCCCTCTGGTGGAGGGCGGAGGGCGGCGATCGGCCCGGACTTGGAGCCGCTGGCCCGGCCGGACTTCAGAGGCCTCGGCTGAGAAGCGGCTCCCGCTCCTGTGGATCTGCGTTGGAGGGTCCAGAGCGGGCCCCGCTTCAGGGGTGAAGGCGACAGCGACGGCTCTGCGGGCTGGAAGGTACGTGGCCGCGGGGCACGGAGGGACCCGAACCAGGCGCGGGGACCCCTGCCTCCGCCTGAGGGCGCGGGGCGGCCGGACGAGGAGGCGGCCGTGCGAGAGGCTCGGCGGGCATCCCATGGCCGGCGGGACCGGGAAGCGGCCGACGCGGGTGGTGGGCTCGCGGGGCCTGGCCGGGGTTCGGGAGTCGGCGCGCTCCTCCAGAGAGGCCTCCCGGGAAGGGAGGGAGCGGAGCGGGTGCGCCCAGGGCGGCCGTCAGAGCGGCCGGCGAAGTTCGCTGGGGCAGGTGGGGGAGGGGCCGCCGGAGCCGCTGCTCCTCCGTCCGGGCCGGGTGGTGAGGGCGGCTGCTTTCTGCCTCTCGGCGCGCATCCGCCCGGCCCGGGGCCGCCCCGCCGACCTGCTCCCGTCGCTCTGGCCGGGGCCACAGGCGGAGGGGATGGGCTGGGTCGCGCAGACGGGGAGGCCGGTAGGCGTTTTGCCGTGTGTGGATTTTCTCGGCGGGGGCCTTGAGGGCGAGGGCCGGGCGGGCTGAGGTTCAAGTGTGACCCGCGCCGGGTGAGACGCCGCCTGGAGGCAGCGCCTTTGAAATAAAATTTTTTTTCATGAGGTACTTTTCGTATTTTTAATTTGAATGCAGTTTCTTTGATTTGGGGACTGGCAGTGCGTTTTCTTGTATTTAGAAATTCATCTTTCTGTCTTTTCGGTTTGTAATCTGCAGCTGAGTAATTTATGATTAGCCACAGAGATTCTGAGACGGGGACCGTGGGTAGTCATAGTAGGGTGGGGGCCTCTGGAAAAAGACCCCCCGCCAGAACTCCGTGTTAAACAATTCAGCAAAGTCAGAGTCACAGTAATTCTCTGAAGTAGATATCAAAGTGGGAGTATAAGCTTTCTTCAGTGAAGATTAGTTAAAACTGAAAAGCCTAGGAGTAACCGGACGTGGAATGTCTGTGTAAACATCCCCCGGATAAGAAAATGCCTCAGCATAGCCCGTGTCTTCATTGTGTCAATTAAATGAGGCTATTGTGAAATTTACTTTAGCCTGCTGAAAGGCCCCGTTTATCTTTAACTTTGCCCAGATGCTACTTTTCCTCCCCCAGCCCCTAATCAAGGAATGTATAACCTGGGTAATTAATATGACAAAGTAAGCCCAGCCATGAACAATATAGTGAAAGGCAGGAAGGATCCCATCTTAAAGATAAGATTGTATCTTAACACCCACGGCCCTAAGAAGTAAGATTAACTTACTCTTTAGCAAAACAGACAAGACCTCAGCCCACCTGGGGAGAACCGTCCGCAGGGGTGGAGGAGGAGGAGGGGGAGAGGGGTAGGTGGGGAGGGGGCTGAGCAGCGTTCAGAGGGGGTCGTGCGATCAGGGTTTGGAAGGCCGGGTGCTGTCTTTACAGGTGCCTGCTGCGTAGGGCAGCCTGCGCACGTGTATCGGCCCCTCAGTCCCAGGACTGGGTCACCTCCTGTGTGCAAAACCAGTGTTCATCCTAGAGTCTTTACTTACTGACTTACTTATTTTTATCTATCTGTATCTATCTATCTATCTATCAATCATCTATCTATCTATGTATCTATCATTAATCTAGTTACATGAGGAATGTTTACTAGATACCCCCCTTCAAGTCCCCCCCACATACCCCATTGGTCACAGTCCCATCAGCCTAGTAAGATGCTGTAAAATCACTTCTTGTCTTTGTGTTCCACAGCCCTCTCCGCACCCCCGTTACATTATGTCTGCTAATAGTAATGTCCCCCCTTTTTTTCCCCTACTCCCTCGCTTTCCACCCATCCTTCCCAGTCCCTTTCCCTTTGGTAACTGTCGGTACATTCTTGGGTTTGTGAGTACCGTGTTTTATTTTGCATGGATGCTGCACAGAAAGGGGAGTGTGGTGTTGATGCGCGCCCTCTCCGTCGTTGAGGGGTTGGGGCAGCGCCGGAGGGGGCGGGGTCCGCCCGCAACCGACACTGCGCACGCTCGTCCAACCAACCGGCGCCGCTCACTTCCGGCACTCACCGCGCATGCTCGTCCCACCAGCCAGCAGCGCCCACTTCCGGAGCCGACCGCGCATGTCCCATCGGCCAGTGCCGCCCACTTCCTGTGCCCGTTTACCCGCCGCTCGCCTGTGCCTCCCGTGCCGCCCACTTCCGGTGCCCGCCATCTTTCCTTTGCACTACGCAGTCACTTCCCGCCTGAGCTCCCCGCCCCTCGCCTGTGCCTGCCGCTCACACCGTCCCCGCCAGATGCTGCCCCGCCGCCGCCAAGGCCTCCTTCCGCTGATGTCGCCGTTGCCCGCCAAAGCCCTGCGCCACCGGCTGGAGCTCTCCAACAGTGGCCGGCTCCCGCCGGCTCCAGGGCCCCACCTCGCTAGGGACCCTGCATCTTCCTCGCGCAGGCCTGTCCTCGTAGCGGCAGCTCACAGTAAGCAGCCACCGCCTGGGGGCAGGCGGCGTCGGCTCGGAGAGGGATCGGGCGAGGAAGGGGTCCGCTGCGGGGAGCTGCGGGCGAGGAAGGGGTCCGCTGCGGGGAGCTGCGGGCGAGGAAGGGGTCCGCTGCGGGGAGCTGCGGGCTCGGGCGCCTCGGCGGCGGGGTCTGCGGCTGGGGGCGGAGTCCCACCCGCCATCTGCAGGTGCGCCGTGTGAGGTGGTAGAGGCAGCGGTGGGGAGCGGGGTCTGCAGTGGACGGGCTGCGCTCCATGGTGGGCAGCGGCGGGAGGCGCGGGTGTCTGTGCCTGAGGCCGACCTCCGAAGCTGCCCTCGGCAGGTGCGCAGTCAGAGGCGAGGGCAAGGCATCAGCAGCGTTGGCAGTGGGAGGGCAGCGTGCATGGCTGGTGGTGGCGTCGTTTGGGGGCGGCGACTGGAGGTGGTGAGCGACAGTTGGTAGTGGCTGGCTGTGTCTGTTCCTGGGGCAGAGGGGCAGCAGCCGACGTCCAGCATATTCCCCCCACCAGGCAAAGCCAACAGCCTCTGCCGCTTCCCTCCATCAAAACGCAGCCACTTGTCCTAAAGCCCGCCTCTCTCCTGTCCTGCCCGCCGGTGCCTCCCGCTGACACCTGCCCTAGATGCCTGCGGCCACCGCTGCCCTCCAATGCCTTCTCCCTCTGACGCCGATGTCGCTGCCTTCGCCGACAATGCTCATGGCCCTCCACTGCTAGACGACCTCAGACTTGTACCGCCGCCAACAAGGACTGGGTCCCATGCAGGCCTCGCCGCCTTGCAGCCGACTCGGCATAGTAAGTAGTTGCCCCCATGTTGGCTTTATATCAGGGAGTTTGGGGGTGTTGCATGGGCCCTGGGAGGAAAGTGGAAAGCTGTGGGTGGGCAATGGAAAACCATGGGCAGTGCACGCACCTACCCAACCAGGAAGGTGACTGGATCTCAGCCAGGAGCTCCCCAGGCCCACCAGCTTCTCTGACTCTGGGTAATGGTTCGGCTGTCTGGTTGGTGGGCACGCGGGCATGGCTGCTGCAAGGGTGCATCTGCGGGGGCAGGTGGGGGCCTCCTGTGCTTCCAAATGGGTCAGCCCGGGAGTCCAGGGAGTGTGTCAAGGTCCCTGTGGCTGCGTGGTGGTGGCTTGGCCCACTGGTAAGTGTGTTGCTGTGGTGTCAGCTGCCCTTCATGTGTGTGTGCATGTGGTAGCTCTTGCACATGTGGTGGTGTGTGTGTGTTAGAGCACTGTGCGGCCTGGGACAGTGTGTCTGGGTCCTGCGCACTAGGAGAGCTTGAGGAAGGCAGATGGCTTTCCAAAGCTGCCTACGCAGTGGAGAAGTCAGGTGGGGAGACTGGAGAGGGCTGCTGGGGAGATTGGCCTCAACAGGGACGGAGGCCCCTGGAGCATGCGTAGTCATAGGTGAGAGCATCCTTCCTCACTCCTTTCCATCTGGCAGGTTGCCTGCAAATCAGGGCTTCCCCTGTGACCCACTCTCTCTGCTTCCAAAAAGCTGTATGCTAGTGGACTGTCCCTTAGTGCAGAAGCCCAGTGGGTCAGGTTCACCCTCTTACTGACCTTTTTGTTTTTCCTATAAGGTCTCCACAGGGAACAATCTCATCTCTCTGAAGTCAACTCATGAAAGTTCTACCTGATCCATTTCTGCAAACATCTGTTCCCTACCAGCAGGGTCACACGAGTCGGGTAGGTAATTCCCTTTAGCATCCTTAGCAAGCCACCATTCAGTGCCCTTCCTCATCCCAAAGTATGACAGAGGAGCACAGCTGTTCTCTGAGAAACCTCCCTCCTGCTTTCCACAGTGGCTGCATCAACTTGGAGCCATTGTCCCACCAGCATTACATTGTCTCCACATCCTTGCTGACACCTGTTATTTTTTTGTCTCTTGGATTTTGGACATTCTGACTGATGGGACATGACATCTCATAGGGTTTAGTCTTGTGTTTCCCTGATGAGTGATACTGAGCATCTGTTGGTCATCTGTATGCCTCCTTGGCAAAAATGTGTTTGAAGTAGGTGAGGGGTGATAAAATGAAAATATTTGATATCTTGATCTAGGTGATGGTGGTGTGTGTACATATGTCAGAATTCATTGAACTTTACGATTTGTGCATTTTATTGTATATTTTGGTGTAAAGTTTCTTAAGAGCAAAAATTGTGGTTCTTTGACAAGGGTCAGTGTTGGAGAGAGACACCGTGTATTCTAACACTCTGAAGGTGAACTTGGGCTGCTCTAATATACATGCAACTGGGTTCTGTCTTGCAGCCCTCTAGGCAGGCTATGTAGTGAAGTGGTCATTCCTGCTTGCTGATGCAACTCAATCTGGTACATGCTATTAGAAAATTAATAAATAATGAAGTACAGTATAGGAGTTAACATTTTGTTCCATGGTGCCATCAAAACAGGAGGGTAGCTTTGGGACAGAGAAGGTGAGGAGGCTTGAAGCACACATAAACCCCTGGCCCTCCTCTCCTTGGTGTTACAGACCCTGGTGGCACCGTGAAGCCCAGCCAGAATGTCAGTCCTGGGGCAAATGTCAGGTAGCATCGAGTTCATTCTCCCTCTAGGCTTGTGGCTCCCAAGGCCTTAGCCTGGGTTGAAAGGGGCATGCCATGGAAGTGTAAAGGACTTAAGACCTATAATTTAACTTTGACAAAGTTATGCAAATTTTACTAATACTTCAATAATTGAGAAAGAGGTTATGATACTGGCTTGAAACCACCTTTTGGGGGTTTGATTCCTTCCTTGTTTGCTTAAGTTTACAAACGCAGGCTCCTCAAAAGTATATTTAGATGGGGAGCAGCTGTGTAATCATTCAAGGTCAGTGTTAGTTCTATGTACACCTCTCATGTAGAAGCAAAAGTAAAAGCTTCTCAGATTATAAAAATTATAATGGCACTTAGTGAAATAAAGGATCCTATGGACGACACAGTATTTCATGTTACGTAAGCATCTGGGTAATCAGAATAATGTTGTGGTATTCCTGAAAGTCCAAGAAAATGTTGAGGGGAAAATTATATTAACATCCACAAATATAATTGTAAAGTGAATCTTTGCTCATTTAGGGTTGAGGGTATATCCTGAAAATAGAGGAAATCAATGTACAAATCCCCCCCATAATAGCAAAAACTGCACCTGTGGAGACCACATAATAAAATAGGCTCTACTACATAGTATCATGAAGAAAAATATCGAATGAAGAATTAACTAGTACAATACCACTTAAGCCCCCTACTGTAAACAAGAAAATAAATCTCAGGGCCCATTATATGGCCAGGGATCATTTTACATTTCTGCCATGCAGAGTTGCTAATCAACTGAATGCTTTCACACCTGTTGGAATTGAAATAATTATAGTGGTGGATGTAAAACAGGCTTGTATATCAATGTCTATGCCTACTGTAAATATACGTGCTCATATAATGAAGCCTAGAAAGCCAATTGACATTATTGCCTAGACTATGCCCATGTACCCAAAAGGTTCTTTTTTCCCAGAATAGTAGGTTACAATATGAGAGATGATTCCAAAGCCAGGAAGGATTAAAATACATACTTCGGGGTGACCGGAAAACAGAATAAGTTAATATAAAATTGGATCCCCTCCCCCAGCAGAATCAAAAAATGTATTTAGGTTGCGATATGTTAAAAGCATAGTAATGCCATCAGCTAGAACAGGGTAGAGACAGTAGTAGGAGTATGGCTGTAACTCCTAGAACTGATCACACAAATAGTGGAGTTTGAAATTGGCTTATAGTGGGAGGTTTTATGTTAATAATAGTTGTGATGAAGTTAATAGCCCCTAGAATTGATAAGACCTGCCAAATGAGGAGAAAAAATAGTTAAATCCACTGAGGCCCTTCCATGTGCTAAATTACCTGCTAAGTAATTTATACAGTTCAACCCATTCCAGCTCCTGTTTCTACTGTAGAGGATGCTAGAAGAAGAAAGGAGGGAGGAAGGAGTCAAAAGCTTGTGTTATTTATATGGGGAAATGCTATGTCTGGGGCACTAATTATTAAAGGCACTAGTCAGTTTCCAAAGCCCCCAATTATAATACTGTCACCATAAAGAAAATTATTAAAAAGTTGTGTGCTGTTACACTTACGTTATAGATGTGATCACCACCTAAGAGGGTCCCAGGCTGGCCTAGTTCAGCACCATAAGGAGGCTTAGAGCAGATCCCACTATTAGAGCTCAAGCGCCAAAAAAGGTATGATGTGCTGATGTCTTTGTGATTAGTAGCAAATCATCAGCAATTGATAAACATGGGTAAGACGACTGAATAAGTATTAGACTGTAAATCTAATGATAGAGGTAAAGTCCTCTTCTTGCCAAGTCTTGAGGTGTTTTAATACTGAATTGCAAATTCAGAGAAGCAGCTTCAATTCTTCCGGGACTTCTCCTGCCACCTTTTTTTTTCTTTTATGGCAGGAGAAGTAGATTGAAGCCAGCTGATTAGGGTTTTTAGCTCTTAACTAAAGTTTCATGGGTTTGTATCCCATCAATCTAGTGAGGATTTAGCTTAATAAAAGTGTCTAATTTGCATTCACGTGATGTAGGTAGAGTCTTACAGTCCTTAGGATCAGAAGTTAAGTGTTTTATACTTGCTTAGAGATTTGAAGGGTCTTGGTCTGTGTAACCTAAATTTCTAGTTTAGAATTGATATGGTTGGAATTAGTGGAAGTATTGGGCATAGAATAATTAGGGGTGGGGCTAATTTTATGTGTTTTGCAGTTTCAGATTGTGACTTTCATGTTGTTGGTTATTCGGAATATTTTTAGTGTTGTGGAGTAAGTCAGTGCATATAAAAATATAAGTTTAGTAGAGCTATCACTGCTATTATTGGTAATATGTTGTTTCTGCTAAGTTCTTGAATTATTCATTTAGGTAAAAATCTCACTAATGGTGGAAGGCCTCCAAGTATAGTTAGGATTGTGAGCATAATGGTTGTAATTAGCAGTGTCTTGTTTGATAGGTGAGACAAAGATAAGGTTGTTGTCGATGAGTTGTATACTAGCATTATGAATATTGATAGGGTCATTATAACAAATTAGGAGATTTAGAATAATAATAGTTGGATTATATGCTGTTATTCAACCTATGTGGGCAATTGGGGAGTAAGCTATAATTTTCTGTAATTGTGTTTGGTTTAGACCTACTCCAATTAAAATTGAAAGTGTTACTCTAGGTATTACCAAGTTTTTGTTAACTGTGGGTGAAATTTGACATAGAACTGAGATGGGTGTGATTTTTTGTCGGATTAATAGTAGTATGCCCTATGACAGCAGAGTTCCTTGTGCTACTTCTGGAACTCAGAAGTGGAATGGGACTATTCCCAGTTTTATGGCTATGGCTGTGGTAATGATGATAGATGCCATCACCTGGCATCCGGTGTCCACTTGATCTGCACGTCATGAGAATTATATCCCTACAATCCCAGAATTTGGGGAGCCATGGAGCCCTGGATGGAGTGAGATTATGTTCTAAGAACTACTTCCCCACTGGCCTTAAGTAAAACAGGGAGAGAAATGGCTTGTAAAACTAGAAAGCTGAATAAGGTAGCAAAGTGGCAGAGACGTTTACCTCTGGAGGTTGAGGTCACAGGGCTTTTGTCTTGAGTTAGGGTAAAGAGTTGATAAGACAAGTCCAGTTGGCTTGTGCAACAAGAAGGTTCATTTACTGTCAGACAGTACACACCCAGACAGGAGTGCAGGTGACCTGAGAGAGGAGGCGCAGTTAAGGGCCTTTTGGGTAGCTGTGGGCTTAAGGCATGCCGCATACAGGTGATTCCTAATTCCTTTGAAGTTTTGTCTTCAGAGTAGGGTTATTCAGGGGACTGTCTTGATCCAGATATCAGCATTTATTATCCCCCTAGGTTCACTTACACTTCGGAGGTCTATCTCCCATCCTGGTTACAAGGTTCCTTAATTGATAGGGTGGCTTGAAGAAACAGAACAGCATGTAGATGAAGTTAAAGTATAAAGTGGGCTTTTTCTAGGCTGAATATATTTCACAGTGGCATGACCCTCGTCCCATTTCTCTTCTCTGTCTCACTGCGAATGCAGAGAGTGGATTGAGAAGGTGTCTCAAAAACTTGCACTTTTGTTTGACAGTCCAAACTTCCTAGTAACATCCAGCTAGTTATCATCTTGGTCACCAGAGGCAGCAGCGAATGGGTAACGTGGGTGCTGTCACTCAGAAGTGGAACCTGCTGCGTAGACATTCTTTGTGCCCCAGTGTAGTCATAGCAGCAGAAAGTCTCCTCATACTCAGGAAATTAAAATTATAGATTTGGGAAATTTCCCCCCTAACTACACCCTGTCGTGCTGCCTTGCAAGTGCTCAGACAGGCAGGAAGCATTTCCGGTGGAAGTGGAGCTTGCACTGCCCCATTTGACATGGCGACGGGGAGTCACTGGGTCACCTCCTCTTCCCTGTCAGGTTTTTCCAATCTGAACCCTGAGAGGAGTGGAACCCCTTGCATTGCAAAGCTGAGCACACATGGCAACTGTTCAGCTGCTGTGACTCCAGGATTTTGTTGTTCTTAGGCCCCTGTGTGTCAGGCTGGGTGGTGATGTGACAGCTGAGGCTGGGGGAGTGGAGAGCAGCTGACAGGTAAACAGACTCCTGAAGTCATTTCTCCCATCTCTCTGCCCCATGTCCCTGGGGAGGAGGGCCTCCTTGGCCTTGGCATTATGCCGGAAGCCTTGACTTTATCCTCCTGAAAGGGATTGTCTTTGGTGCATTATCAGTGTTACGACTAGGAAGGAAATTATGGTGGAAGTGGGAAGCTCTGTGCCTCCTCTTGGGGAGAGAGAGGTCCCTGCAGGCATTATGGGTATGTGGGGACACCTGTTGTGATATAATGATTGATAGGAAGTAAATATTTGGTAATTCAGACAACCAAAATACATGTCCTAGGTATTTTTGCTCCTCATCCACAGTTCCTGAAAATCCTTCAGAGCTATAACTGTCCAATGGGTGTCTTGTTAGGTTAATGCAGAGGCTTTGGGGCCCTATCCCAGGGTAGAGGCTTCTTGCCAGGGGCACCAAGCTTGTGATTAGAGGATGGGAACTCCCAGCCCTCAGCCCCCAGGGAAGAGGAAAGGGATGAGTGCTGGAGGTTGAATCAGCAATGGCCAGTGATTTAGTCAGTCATGACTCTGCAGTGAAGCCCTCACAAAACCCTAAGAGAAGAGTACATCTCTCTCTCTCATCTCCTGATTATCTGTCAGAGCTTCCATGCTAGGGGAACCAGGTCGCCTGCACATGCCACCATGCCAGGACCCAAGCACCCTAGGAGGATAGAATCTCTTTTATTTGGGACCTTGCTATATGTGTGTGTTCATCTGGATGTTGTGTCCTTTATGCTACTCTTTGTTAAACTGGTAAACGTGAGTGTTCTCCTGAGATTCTGAGGCACCCTAGCAACTTGGGCAGACCTAAGGGGGAGGTTGTTGGAACACCCAATCTTAGCCTGCAGGTTGGAAGCACAGGCTGATCGCATGGGGCTTGCAACCGGGCTCTGGAGCTGGGGTGGAGGGCACTCTTGAGGATAGAAACCTTACCCTGTGGAATCTGGTGTTGTCTCCAGGCAGATAGCCTCAGAATTGAGTTCTCAAACACCCTGCTGGTGTTCAAGAATTGCTTGGTGTTGTATGCATTGGAAACAGGTCCGGTATCCTGAAAGGAGTTACACTGCTGTGTATGAAAAAGAACGATCTCTCATGTACAATTACATGAGCAACAGTGTGGTTACTACACTCCCCCCCCATCATCAAGTCCGCTCCCCACACCCCATTACAGTCGCTGTCCATCGGTGCAGTAAGAGGCCATAGAATCGCTACCTGTCTTCTGTGTGTTATACTGCGATCCCCGTGGCCCCCCACCCCCTACATTCTGTGTGCGGATCGTAATGCCCCCTTGACCCCCTTCCTCATCCCTCCCTTCCCACCCATCCTCGGAGAGGTCCCTTTCCCTTTGGTAACTGTTAGTCCACTCCTGGGTTCTGTGAGTCTGCCTGCTGTTTTGTTCCTTCCCGTTCTTGCTTTGTTCTCATACCTCACAGAGGAGTGAAATCCTTGGGTACCTGGCTTTCTCCACCTCACCTGGCTTATTTCACTGAGCATAACACCCTCTAGCTCCATCCGTGTTGTTGCAAATGGCGGTGGGATGGGTTTTCTTCTTATGGCTGAATGATATTCCACAGTGTGTGTGTGTGTGTGTGTGTGTGTACCGCCTCTTCTTTATCCATTCATCTCCCGATGGACACTTAGGTTGCTTCCATTTCTTGGCTATTGTAAACAGTGCTGCGATCAACATAGGGGTGCATCTGTCTCTTTCAAACTGGGCTCCTGCATTCTTAGGGTAAATTCCCAGGAGAGGAATTCCTGGGTCAAATGGTATTTCTGTTCTTTGGTTTTTTGGGGGAACCTCCATACTGCTTTCCACAATGGTTGAGCTGACTGACATTCCCACCAGCAGTGTAGGAGGATTCCCTCTTCTCCACACCCTCGCCGACATCTGTTGTTGTCTGTCATGTGGGTGGTGGCCATCCTAACTGGTGTGAGGTGACGCCCCATTGTGGTTTCAATGTGCGTTTCTCTGCTGGTTGGCCATGTGGAGCGTCTTTTCATGTGCCTGTCGGCCACCTGAAATTGCTTCTGTGGAGGAGCATCTGTTCAGATCCTCTGCCCATTTTGTGATGGGATTTATTTGCTTTCTGCGTGTGGAGGTTCGTGAGGTCTTGGTATGTATTTTGGATGGCAACGCCTTATCGAATATGTCATCAGTGAATATACGCTCCCATAATGAAGGATGTCTTTTGGTTCTACTGACGGTGGTCAAACAGAATCTTATACACCGGGCCACCATTTCATTCCAAATCTGACTTAATTTTTTTTTTTTTTCAGAACACCAACCAGCCGAGAAAACTGGATCGAAGAGGAGAAGCTGTGATGCAGGAACATCTAGCGGAAAGCTGAGAGGTGAGACAGTGTGGAGACTGGTAGGTTGTATCTTTCCATGTGGTGCTTCTGCCAAGGGTCATAGGGAAAAAACATTGCGAGGGAGATAAAGCCCGGGGTGTTGACGTCAGCTGGTATCGGTGGAGCCACGTAGCCACTGGCCATTGATAGGAAGGCTAGCGTGCGGCACTGTTGTCTTTCCTGCGGAGTTAGACGTGCGGCGTCCCCCCGTGTGCAGTTCAGTCAGAGCCCGTGTGGGACTGTCCTGGCACCGGCCGGGGTGGACCCGAGAGCTGTGCCGTTCCTGCTGGGCTGTCGCAGCATCCCTCTCAGAACAGGGCCTGAGCAGCACTCCCGGGAGAGAGAGAGAGAGAGACAGAGAGACAGAGAGAGACAGAGAGAGAGACAGAGAGACAGAGAGAGAGAAAGAGAAAGAGAATTGCGCTCGAGAGACAGGGGCAGTTTTTTACTCTGTAGCTCCATGAGCATGCTCCCGATGTTTATTTTGAGATCTCTTTCTCAGGAAGATGGACTTGAGTCCAGTTACCAGGTTCCTTTGAAGGTTCGTATTTGTAGGTGGCGCCCTCTGGCTCCCAGAAGCTTTACTCTCGAGATGCTCAGCCCTCGGGGGGATGGCAGGGGTCACAGGGGAGCGGTGCCGGTGCCCACCCCCGCCGGGAGGGAAGAGGCCTTTCCTGCATCCCGGCCGCAGTGCCCGTCTCCACTGCCAGGGCCAGTTTGCGGAGCACGCAGAGAGAAGCTGCCTTCGGTGGGGGCGGCCGTTCTGCAGGCCGGTGCCGGCGGGGAGGCAGGCCGTGTACCGGTCGCAGCACAGTAAGGGGCCTCGGAGCTGCGAGGCCAGCCAGGGGGTTGGAGCGCCCGGAGCTCCCAGAAGAGCCCCCGCCTGCCGGGCAGTTTGGCGCACCTGTCCTTTCTCCTGAGCGGCAAGCTCTGTGGAAGCCCCTTGCCCCTTCAGCAGTTCTCTCGCTGTTAGGAAGTCTCTCAGACTGCCCGCCTCTCTTTTGTCCCACAGCGGCCGGATGTGGATCCCTGTGTTGTCCCACAAGTGGCTGGGATCTCAAGTCCCTCGAAGCCCTCCGCCTGTCTTTGCTTTCCAACCCCACCGATCCTCCAGAGCGCACCACGTGCACGGTAGGTTCGTGCTCCCAGAGCACATCTCCAGGGAAGGAAAGGGCTCTGGGGTCCCTCTGGATCACAGGCTTTGGTTCGTCACACTTCTCCTTGAGGCGACAGCCCACCGCAGCAGCCTTCTACCCTGCTGCTGTTCCAGGATTTGGTGTAGTTGTTCTATTTCCGTGTAGTACGTATGTATGTGGTTTTGGTTTTGGGAGGAGGTTTCTGCCTCCCCTGTCACGTGAGCCGCCGTCTTTAATCCCATCAGCACATCTTTTTCTTTTTCCTTTTTCCTATTTCCTACCCCCCCCTCACCCCCCCCCCCCCCCCCAGTTTCACTTGTGTAGGGTACCTGCGCCCACCCCTTCGGCTTGTAGTCTGTCTGTGTCCTTGGATCTCAAGTGAGTCTCCTGTAAGGGAGCACGTAGGTGGTCTTGAGTTTTCATCCCCTCTTTTAACCCTGTGTCTTTTGATTGGAGCACTCAGAGCCTGTCCTTTTCTTCTGATAATTGAGAGCTGTGTCCTTACTGCACTTTAAAATTTTTTCTTGTTATCATTAATCTACAATCACATGAAGAACATTATGTTCACCAAGTACACCAAGTCCTCCGCAAAAACCCCGTTACAGTCGCTGTCCATCAGCGTAGTTGGATGCTGCAGACCCCTTCACCATGTCCCCCCCCCACACACCCCGTTACAGTCGCTGTGCATCAGCGTGTAGTATGGAGCTGTAGAATCACTACTTGTCTTCTCTGTGTTGTACAGCCCTCCCCATGCCGCCCCGCCCCCGCCGCCTCACACATTATACATGCTAACCCTAATGCCCCCTTTCTTTGTCCCCACCATTATCCATCCCTTCCCACCCACCCTCCCCAGTCCCTTTCCCTTTGATGACTGACTGTTAGTCCACTCCCGGGTTCTGTTCATCTGCTGCTGTTTTTTTCCTTCAGTTTTTCTTTGTTGTTACACTCCACATAAGAGTGAAATCATTTGGTACGTGACTTTCTCCGCCTGGCTTATTTCACTGAGCATAATACCCTCTAGCTCCATCCACGTTGTGGCAGATGGTAGGGTTTGTTTTCTTCTTATGGCTGCTTACTGCACTTTTTAAACTGGATTTCCTTCTTCTTTCTTGTTTGTAGTTTCGCTGTGTGCTTTCACCATTGCTCTCCTGGTGATGAGCAATAGCTTTGTGTGAATTGATATGTATCTGTATCTGTCTATGTGTCTGTCTGTCTGTCTGTCTATAATCTATCTATCTATCTATCTATCTATCTATCTATCTATCTATCTATCTATCTGTCTATCTGTCTATCATCTATCTATCTATCTATCTATCTATCTATCTATCTATCATCTATCTTCTGCTATGTATCTATCTATAATCTATCTGTCTTCTATTGTCTATGTGTCTGTCTATCTATCTGTCTGTCTGTCTATGTAATCTATCTATCATCTTTTTGTCTGCCCATCTATCCTTATGTACAGAACAGTTAGCAACATAGCCTATGTCACTTCCCTACATTCTGCTTCCAAAAACCTTGCAAGGTAACTAGGCCGTAGGGAGAGCACACTGGGTTCACTGAGACACTTGCAGGTCGAGTCAGCCGCGTGTGCCTACAAAACCAGTAAATGGTGGTGCAGGGACTTGAACGCGTGTCTCTGTCCTCTGTCCTCCTTTACCTCCTTCTCACTTGCTGTCTGTATTCAGCCGCATTCGCTGACTTAAGTGCTCCCTGAAGACCACAAGTATCCTTCCTCTGGGCCTGTTGTAGACAGAAAAGTCAACCTGGTGCTCTGCTCACCACCATGTTTGAGGGACGTCGGCGTCATCACCGCTGATAGGAGGAGGGACAGATAAAGAGGAGCCACCAATTTCTGGACAGGAGCAGTTGGGAGCAGAGAGTGTGTTGTGGAGTGACGTGTTTATTTGCGTGTCCAAACTTCCCTCTTTATGTGGTTATTATTTCTTTACCTTCGTGAACGTCCTAAACCCCAGTGATTTCTAAAGCCCGGACGCACATTATTACGGCAATTCAGTTGTTGACGTGTGAAAAGATGAGAAGGACGTTGCTGTACCACTAAATCTATGGCTGGGCACTGCTGAAACCAAACAGAAAGAATTCACGGTGCCCAGATAGGGCTATTTTCTACTGACTGTCTCTGGGGACTCAAACAGAATCCATCTGTCTGTCTGTCTGTCTTTCAGTTTCACTTGTGTAGGGTACCTGCGCCCACCCCTTCCGCTTGTAGTCTGTCTTGTGTCCTTGGATCTCAAGTGAGTCTCCTGTAAGGGAGCATGTTAGGTGGTCTTGAGTTTTCATCCCTCCTTTTAACCCTGTGACTTTTGATGGGAGCACTCAGAGCCTGTCCTTTCATTCTGAGAATTGAGAGCTGTGCCCTTATTGCACTTTAAAAATGCTTTTTGTTATCATTAATCTACAATCACATGAAGAACATTATGTTTACTAGGCTCCCCCCTTCACCAAGTCCCCCCCGCCTCCCCCCCCCCCCCGCCAAACCCCGTTACAGTCGCTGTCCATCAGCATGTAGTAAGATGCTGTAGAATCACTACTTGTCTTCTCTGTGTTGTACAGCCTTCCCCGTGGCCCCCCACCCCACACGTTATACATGCTAATCCTAATGCCCCCTTTCTTTTTCCCCGCCCTTATCCCTCCCTTCCCACCCCACCCCCTCCCCAGTCCCTTTCCCTTTGGTAACTGTTAGTCCACTCTCGGGTTCTCTTCATCTGCTGCTGTTTTTTTCCTTCAGTTTTTCTTTGTTGTTATACTCCACATAAGAGTGAAATCATGTGGTACGTGTCTTTCTCCTCCTGGCTTATTTCACTGAGCATGATACCCTCTAGCTCCATCCACGTTGTTGCAGATGGTAGGGTTTGTTTTCCTCTTATGGCTGCTTACTGCACTTTTTTTAAACTGGATCTCATTCTTCCCTTTTGTTTGTAGATTCGCTATGTGCTTTCACCTTTGCTCTCGTGGTCGGGAGCAATAGCTTTGTGTGAATCGATATGTATCTGTATCGGTCCATGTGTCTTGTCTGTCTGTCTCTCTGTCTATCTATCATCTGTCTGTCTGTCTATCTATCTAGTCTATCTAATCTATCTACCATCTTTTTGTCTGCCCATCTATCCTTATGTACAGAACAGTTAGCAACATAGCCTATGTCACTTCCCTACATTCTGCTTCCAAAAACCTTGCAAGGTAACTAGACCGTAGGGAGAGCACACTGGGTTCACTGAGACACTTGCAGGTCGAGTCAGCCGCGTGTGCCTACAAAACCAGTAAATGGTGGTGCACGGACTTGAACGCGTGTCTCTGTCCTCTGTCCTCCTTTACCTCCTTCTCACTTACTGTCTGTATTCAGCCGCATTCGCTGACTTAAGTGCTCCCTGAAGACCACAAGTATCCTTCCTCTGGGCCTGTTGTAGACAGAAAAGTCAACCTGGTGCTCTGCTCACCACCATGTTTGAGGGACGTCGGCGTCATCACCGCTGATAGGAGGAGGGACAGATAAAGAGGAGCCACCAGTTTCTGGATAGGAGCAGTTGGGAGCAGAGCGCGTGTGGTGGAGTGACGTGTTTATTTGCGTGTCCAAACTTTATTTACTCACGGCTGAAGGTGGTGCCTAAGGTCATCCCACGTGAGCCATGGTGAGACGAAGTGATGTGGTAGAATTAAAGCCTGTACACCTCGGCGTGATACATAGGAGACACACCATGGGTGCTCTTTGCTCCTCTCCTGTCCTGGCTTATGACCTTAACTAACTTGATGGTTCAGAGCGGTCCCAGCAACGTTTCCAGCAAGATCTTTCTAAAATTGCATAGAAACACTTGGCAAAGATATCCCCAGAGGCTAGTGGAAAATTTTACTCTTTCTGGTCATAGTTTGCCAGATGTTTGCCCTATCCTGCATTCCTTTGTTACTTTTGCATCTCCTGTGATTGTAGACCGACTGGGGCAGTGGTGTACACACGCACGCACGCACGCACACACACACACGGCTGAGAGTTAACGGAGACCCCAGTTATCGGAAACTGCAGCCCACACTGTAAAAAAAAAAACGTGCATAAGTTGTGCTCCTGGTGTTCCCCCCATAGGGAGCAGTCTTCAAAGTGCAGAGGTGGTTGGGCACAGATACCTATGCAGACACCTAAGCACGAATATCTCTGCGTAGGCTCTCTCCATCCATCGTCTAAGTGCGTCTCTGTTTACCTAGGTATGTATGTTAGTCTACTCAAGCTGACAACCAGAGTGTCATTGAGTGGGCGCTTCATCCATAAACACCAATTTCTCGCCATTCTGGAAGCAGAAGTCCAAGACCAGGGCAGGTTCAGTTCCTGGTGAGGTCCCTTCTCCTGGCTTGCATACGGCCGCCTCCCTGCTGTGTCCACACGGGGTCGAGGGAGAAAGCTCGGTCCTCTGTTCCTCTTAATAGCACTGATTGCATAATGGCAGCTCCACCCACACCCTCATGATATCTTCCGGACCTAATTACCTCCAAAGGCCCCACCTCCCAATACCATGACAGTGGGGGTTAGGGCTTCAACCCTGACTCAATTCAAATGTGAATGTCTGTGTGTGTGTGTGTGTGTGTGTGTGTGTGTGTGTGTGTGTGTGTGTGTGTGTGTGTGCTGGCGGCGGCGGGGTGTTAGAAGGAGCGGAAGATGGTGAGGTGAGGGCCCCCAAATTCAGTCCATAACTCTGTATCTATCATCTGTCTATTGTCTATCTAATCCATCAATACCTTACCATCTATCTGTCTAATCTAACCTACCTATATCATCTATCCTATCTAGTCTACCACCTGTCATCTATATATATCTTATCTATCATCTCTCTGTCAATCTATTCATCTAATCTATGAATATCTAATGTGTCTATTTCTAATCTATCATCTATCACCTGTCATCTATCTGTCACCTACCTGTCATCATCTTTTTGTCTCCCCATCTATCCTTATGTACAGAACAGTGTAAGATGAATTCTAGCTGAAACAAGCAGGTGAAGAGAGGCAACAAAGGGCCCGGTAGTTTGTTTGTACGCAAATACCCGGGCGAGATTTCCCCGGTCTGTAGAAATGGAGGCTGGGGAATTCCCACTTAAGTAGACAGGCAGCGAGATTTTAAAGAAGGTAGGGGGAGGCAGAGCTTAGAGTTACAGCAGCGCGAGGATTGGCTAGCCCAAGGCACATTTTTCAGGTTGGGAGGGGGCAACAGCCAAGAACTTTGGCACATCGTCAGCGCCCGATGTGGGAGGGGGCAGCAGCCGGGGAGACTTTGGCACATCATCAGGGTCCGACGTGCTCGCTCCTCCCATCAGTGCCCCCAGCCTTACCAACAGTTCACAACATGGCTGTCTGTCTGTCCATCATCTATCTATTCTATCTATCTATACCTATCATCGATCCTATCTAATCTATCATCTATCTACCTGTCTATCTGCCCTATCTATCTGTCATCATCTTTTTGTCTACCCATCTATCCTTACGTACAGAACAGTTGACAAGATGGCTTATATGTCACTTCCCTACCTACTTAACGTTTCCAAAAGCTTGCAAGGTAACTAGGCCCTAGAGACACACAGCACTGGGTTCACCGAGACATTTGCACGTCGCGTCCACAGCGTGTGATTACAAAACTAGTAAATGGTGGTGCGGGGACTTCAACCCATATGTCTGTCCCCGGTCCTCTTTTCCCTCCTTGCTGACGGTATTGTAGCCGCATTTGTTGACTGACTGCTCCCTGAAGACCACAAGCATCCTTCCTCTTGGCTTTTTCCATCATTTATCCCGTTGTATGGAATGCTTTTCCCTCAGATACCTGGTTCTGTCACCTCCTTCTAGACTGTTCCCAAGTCCCACCTCCCTGGTGAGGCTTACCCTGTCCACTGTTTATTTTGGAGGCCCTGCCTTCCTCTGCCTATAATCTCAGTCCTCCGTATCCTGCTTTTTAGTCTTCATAGTGTTTGTTACCGGCTAAGCTACCGGAAAACTTAAACAGATGTTCCTTGTCTCTTTTCCTCCCCTCCAAGTAGAACGTGGTCTCCACGAGGTAGGAGTTCTGCGTGTATTAAGTCTGGTGTGGAGACCCTGCAGACTCTAGGGTCAGCCGAGAAGTGGGCACAGTTGTAACTCAACGCGGCTTGACATTTTAGCAGTTTAGGTTAGAGTCAGGCCAGGCAGTCATTAAAGAGGGACCTTTTCTGATATTACTAAGCTACTACTTGATAAGTTCTAAGTAAGCTCAAATTTTCAGTAATCATACGGCAGGCGGAAGCCCTTCCTTCTGTCGTTCCTCCAGCCTCGAGGACCTGGATGCCAAATCCGTTCTCTCGTGGGGAAGTGGGAATGCGTGAGGCTGATCGGCCAAAGTCTTAAGTTACACAAGACACACACATGCAGCATTACACATGTTAAAAAACCGAAATGATAAGAGTGGTTTCCTGTGTCACAGCAGGGATTCCCTAGCCTCCAGTGAGCTCAGAGCAGTGGGAGAGGAGAGGGAAGGGGCCACATAAGCCAACCCGGTCTCCTTCCCCTGGACTCGCCTCCCCCTGGGTTGTCATCCATTAAAACGCGCAGCACGCAGACCTCGCGGTGAGCACGCAGAGTCATAAAACGCGGCCACTTCCACATCCCAGTCACTGGGGCATGGACCATGTCGCATAGTGAAGTGTGGCTCAGAACATTATCACTCGTGTATGTCGCCGAGTCAAAGAGTAAACAGAGCAGAGGCGTACTAGCAAGAACAGGGTTTAGTGTGAATATGTACTATACACACCTATTGTGGGAAAGGTTTCGTTAAATGGACAGGAGGACATAGGCCTTGTCTGGAGCCGGGGGAGACCTGAAGGTGCCGTTGGCAAGGGCTGTGGCGTGTCCACCGGGTCGGAGTCCGAGTTAGGGGAAGGGCCGAGGCCGTCGGCTGTGCCTCCCACGGCCTCGTGTGGGGCCGGGGGTGACGGGAGGATGACCGCCCGTGCGGTGTGTGAGGTGCGCAGGAGGCCGGCGGTGGTGCCGCCCACGGCCTCGTGTGGGGCCGGTGGGGACCGGAAGAGGACGGCCATCGAGGGTCGTGTCGTGTCCATCGGCGCGTCTCGAGCGTCATTGTCGGCCTTCGGGCCGGCGGTGGTGGTGCTCCCCACGGCCTCGTGTGGGGCCTGGGGGGGGGGACCGACCGCAAGATCACGGCCAGCCGGGGTGGCGCCGTGTCCATCGGCTCGTCTTGAGCGTCAGCGTCGGCCTGAAGGCCGGCGCTTGTACTGCCCATGGCCTCGTCTGGGGCCGGGGGGCAGTCGTAGGTGCCGTTCCCGAGGGTGGTGGCGTGCGCGTCGGGTCATCGTCCGACTTGGGGGTAGGGCCGAGCCCGTCGTCGGTGCCTCCCACGGCATCGTGTGGGTCCAGGGGAGACCGGACGATGACCGCCCGCGCGGCGGGTGTCTGAGGTGCGCAGGAGGCCGGCGGAGGTGCTGCCCACGGACTCGTGTGGGGCCGGGGGGTACTGGAAGATGACGGCCATCGAGGGTGCTGTCGTGCCTTGGCTCGTCTTGAGTGTCAGCGTCAGCCTTCAGGCCGGCGCTGGTGCTGCCCTGTGCCTTGTCTGGGGTCGGGGGGCAGTTGTAGGTGCCTTTCCCGAGGGCGGTGGCGTGCCCATCGGGTCCGAGGCCGACTTACGGGTAGGGCCGAGGCCGTCGTCTGTGCCTCCCACGGCATCGTATGGGTCCAGGGGAGACCAGACGATGACTGCCCACGCGGCGGGTATCTGGGGTGCACACGAGGCCGGCGGTGTTGCTGCCCGCGGCCTCGTGTGGGGCCGGGGGCGACCGGAAGATGACGGCCATCGAGGGTGGTGTCGTGTCCATCGGCTCGTCCTCTGCGTCATGACCCGCCCTCGGGCTGAAGGTGGCGCTGTGCGGGGCCGGGGGCGACCGGAAGATGACGGCCATCGAGGGTGGTGTCGTGTCCATCGGCTCGTCTTCTGCGTCATGGCCGGCCCTCGGGCCGAAGGTGGCGCTGTGCGGGGCCGGGGGCGACCGGAAGATGACGGCCATCGAGGGTGGTGTCGTGTCCATCGGCTCGTCTTCTGCGTCATGGCCGGCCCTCGGGCCGAAGGTGGCGCTGCCCGCGGCCTCGTGCGGGACCGGGGGTGACCGGAAGATGATGGCCATCGAGGGTGGTGTTGTGTCCATCGGCTCGTCTTGAGCGTCAGCCTTCAGGCTGGCGCTTGTGCAGCCCACGGACTTGTCCGGGACCGGGGGGCAGTTGTATGTGCCTTTTCCGAAGGCGGTGGCCTGCCCATCGGGTCGTCGTCCGCCTTGCGGGTAGGGCCGAGGCCGTCGCCTGCACCTCCCACGGTATCGTATGGGGCCAGGGGAGACCAGACGATGACCGCCCGCGCGGTGGGTGCCTGAGGTGCACAGGAGGCCGGCGGTGTTGCTGCCCAAGGCCTCGTGTGGGGCCGGGGTGGGGGACCGAAAGAGGACGGCCAGCGATGGTGGCGTCGTGTCCATCAGGCCGGCACTTGTGCTGCCCAAGGCCTTGTCTGTTGGCTGGCTCTGGATGGCGGTTTTGCAGAGGCAGGGCACCTCGAGGTGGGCTGGTAGTGGTGCCCGTGTGCCCTGCGGAGGAGGAGCTCGTCTGGGTGGTCTCTCTCCAGCCGTCTGCCGGGAGCCTAGGATGGTCCAGAGGCCCAGGACTGCTCCCCGTGGAAGTGGGAACTCTGCTGGTGAAAGTGGGAAAAGCCAGCTGCTAAAGGCACAGGATCCCGGTGGAACAGCCTGTGACCAGGGCAGTGGGCAGGTGCCGGGTGCTCCCTGGCAGGAGGGTAGGGGGCAGCGTCCCGGGGACGGGGAGGACCGGCGGGCAAAGAAGGTGGGGCTGGGGAGGCGGCGGGTGGGGCGGGCCACAAACCTTAGGAAGGAAGAAACTGTCCACACAGAAAAATGGGTTGTGGTGTGCGCCAAACGATCCGAGGAAAGGGTCTGAAGCTAGGGAGAGGGTCTCCTTTGCCACTGACTCCTTCTCAGGCCAAGCACGCACTGAGCTGCCCAGCTAGGGCGAGCCTGATATGTATGTCAGCCAGGGGACGCATCATAAAGCAGCCTGGGCCACTGTGACGTCACCCAGGGGCCGCATCACCAAGCCCCCACTGCCTTAAGCTCACCGGCCCCGCCCAGAGGAGACCCTGGGCCAGTGCCGAGGCCACGGCGCGGCCCCAAGGCCAAACCCAGTAGAATCCCTAGCCCCCGGGACTGCCCGCTGAGGGCCGTGCAGGTGTTTGGACCAACGAGGCCACCATGCAGACCGTCGAGGGCTGCAGTGCCCACGTCTGCCAGAGCTCAGCCCGCCCGGGTGCCGGCTCCGCACGGGCTCGGCACCCGGGGTGCGGCGGGCGGCAAGTGCCGTGGCCCCGCGCTCCCGGAGGCCAGGGCCTTGCTCGCAGCCCGGCGCGGAGCCACCCAGCGGCTGCCCAGGGCACGGCCCGCCCTTTTCCCGGGCCTCCCCAGCTTCTCCGGGACACCTGGAGCCAGGCATGCCCTCTCGGCCATGGCCAGCCAGGCGGCTGACCTCTGAGGAGGGCGCAGACCCCATGACTTGCCTTTCTAGCTAGCGGGCCGGGCAGGTTCGGTTCTTTCTTTGCTCCTCACAGAAAGCGTAGGTCGGGGACCACCGGGTCTCAGCGTAGCCACATCCCGCATTCTGACCGGGCCTGGCCGCCCAGATTTTCCTCTCTGATCTAGTTTTGGGGGCCTGGGTCTCGTACGTGAGTAACACAACACAGTGACCTGGGAGACACTTTTTATTTTTGAAATGCTCCTCCTCTAGACTCTTGGTCTCGATGGTGTCGCCGTTCTTGCCCGTCAGCCAAGCTGGAAGCTTGCGGGGCAACCTCGCCTCCTCTCAGCAGTCAGCCTGTCCACTCCCGATCCTGACTGTTCATCCTTTATGTTATAACCTGTGAGGCTCGTGTCCCGTGTCAGTGACCCTGCTTCTAGTTTCTCAGGTCTTTCCTGGTGGACCTCGTCCCCGGGGGCTTGCTCACTGCTTCACTGTGGAAACACTGACGCTGTTACAGAATAAAATGTGATGTTCTCCAGCCCCAACTCACGGTCTGGCCTTCACTTTTGTCTACATCTCCATCCCTAAGAGCCCAGCTCCCTGCTCCTTGCCAAGATCCTGCCTCGTGCCTTTTCGTCTCTGAATTACTTCCTCTGGGGGTTCCCACCTCTTGCCTCTGGTTTTTAAGACATTTCACCGCAGCAGAAGCACATGGATCGTCGGAGACCCACCACTCTAGTCGCCTCCTCTTGGAGGCTTCCCGTGCGCTCTCACTCAGGCGTGCCCTCCTCTCCCTTCTCCGTACTTGGTGAGAACCTCCCTCGCCAAATGGGAGTCTGTCGGCTCGTGCACATCACTCTTCAGGTCACGGGACCTGTGGAACAGTGCTGACAGTGGATGACTGGACTCGGCTTCAAAGCTCAGCTGCCCGTTCGGTGGTCCCCGGTGCCGCTCGCTCCTCCGCCAACCGTTCGTCATGTTCCAAACCGTGCGGGACATGAATGCGGGCGGGATGCCACCGACGACCCCTCGGTCCCCGCAGTGTATGCCTCCGGGTGCTTAGGGAGTGGCCCGGCGAGCCGAGCCCACAACCTTACCTGGAACGGCGATGAGCGCAGGGCGTGTGGGGGCAGGCCCCAGGCCGCTGCTGCCGCTGCTGTGATGACTCCTCTCTCTGGCCCAGTGGGGTGAGAGTCCAGATCTCTTCTTGTTCTCCGCCTGTGCCTTTTCCATAGTGGTGTAGTTTTGTTGTATGGGGGCGGCTTCTCTCGTGTCTCTGAGGGAATGAAGTATGGGCCTCAGAAGCCCCTTGTGTCAGTTTTCATTGTACTGTGCCGTCTTCTGTTTCTGCGTCCTTGGGTTTTCTCCCGCTGCTGCCGCTTTTCCTCTGAGAGGACCTGTACCACGGGCCTGTTTGTAGACAGAAGAGTAAACCTGGCGCTTTGCTCACCACCATCTCTGAGGGACATCGGCGTCACCGCTGATAGGAGGGAGGGACAGGTGAAAAGAAACACCCGAGCTCCAGACAGGAGCAGTCGGGAGCGGTGGGTGTGTGGTGGAGTGACGTGTTTGCTTGAGCGTCCAAGCTTCCCTCTCTGTATCCGGTTATTGCTTCTTTACATTCGTGAGCATCATAAAATCCACTGATTTCAAAAGCCCAAGACGCATAGTATTACAGCAATTCAGTTGTTGAGGTGAGAAAAGATGAGAAGGGCCTCGCTATACCACTGAGCCTATGACTGGGCACTGCCCAAACCAAACAGAAAGAATCCACGGTGGCCAGGAAGGGCTAGTTTCTACTGACTTGTCTCTCTGGGCACTCAAACAGGGTCCCATTTTTTTTTTTGTTTTTACTTTGTTTTTGTTTTCCTTCTTGGTGTCAGTAATGTACAGTCACATGAGCAACATGACGGTTACTAGTCTCCCCCTCCTCCCGCCTCCCCCCCATCATCAAGTCCGCTCCCCACACCCCATTACAGTCGCTGTCCATCGGTGCAGTAAGAGGCCATAGAATCGCTACCTGTCTTCTGTGTGTTATACTGCGATCCCCGTGGCCCCCCACCCCCTACATTCTGTGTGCGGATCGTAATGCCCCCTTGACCCCCTTCCTCATCCCTCCCTTCCCACCCATCCTCGGAGAGGTCCCTTTCCCTTTGGTAACTGTTAGTCCACTCCTGGGTTCTGTGAGTCTGCCTGCTGTTTTGAGGTTTTTTTGGAAGACATGGGTATAGTAGGACTGCATGATTGCTTTAAACCAAATCAGGACTGTGGTGGGTTTTTTCTTATTTTCGTAATTGCCTGAGTCATCTCACTCACCTGGAGGTACTGTGGCCTGTTTCTTCTCTAGTGACTGGAAGACAAGTGGGTGGCACCATCAGAGAAAACGCTGGGTCTTTCCTGGGCTGTAGCTAATGCTCGTGTTGCTCAGACTTGCTTCTCTAAGCGTCTGGTTTGTACCCTTGAAATCAGTTGCTAGGCTATTAGAATCTTTCGATCAGAAGGAAAAAAAGCAATGCTCATTGACAAAGGGCAGAAGATTTTTGCTGCAGATTCACAAATGTCACTCTTGCAGTGCTTTATGTGGGCACCTGAGAAACAGTTTGGTGTCTTAGCCCCCTTTTGGTAGTGGGGACTCCTAACCCCATGGCCTTCTAGCTCCTACAGGTGTTTCCCAAAGTCTCTGTTGCAACACTGTATTATCAGAACCACGTACAGGGCTGAAAACAATCACTATTTTGGAAAACATGCTTCTTTAGCTCCTGCAAGGGGAAAGTTTCACCTAAATGTGTAAGATTGCTTAAAAGATGTACTTTAAGAGGTACACTCATTAGATAGCAAATTTATAGTAAAATTATCTGACTCATATCTGAAGGTATGGTCAGCTCGAGCCACTTGTATTTTTAAATGAGGCTCCCCTAATAGCTGCTTATTCTATTTTGTGAAGGGATTATATTTTCTTGAGAAAGGAAGGTCTTGGCTAGATATATTTTGTGAACCCTTGAAGGTCATATTAAAATATGCTAATAATGCTGTACAGTTCAATTTTTTTCGTATTACTTTTCATTGCTCCTTTAACTTAGCTCATGTTTCTGGCCAATGCACAACCCCAGGTCTTTTTTTAAGAGTAATGTGGTTGCATATTCTCATTCCATATGTGAGCAAGAGTGAATTTTCAGAGCATCATATATGAGGATGGGTGTCAGAGAATAACTGAGCCGTAGCTGGTTTGTACCTTGGAGTGGCTGCACATGTCTGTGTCACTAGGGCAGAGCCTGCTTCTCTGCATCCTTGCCCCTGCTCACCTTTTTTAGAGGCTGTGGCTGCCAAACATGGGAGCGGCTTTGACTACGGTGAACTCTGAGGGACGCCTAAAGTATTCTGCTCTGCTCTGCACCCTGCCGCTTGGCCTGCCGCTCAGTCTGCGCAGGGCGTTTGTAAGAAATTGGGGGAGCAGGACTGAGGCCCCATCACATGCTCTCTCCCCATAAGTTGCTGAATGTAGACTCTTCAGAAGATGTGTTGAATGCAAAACTGAAACCCCAGACATGCAACCCAGGGCTACAGCCAGAAGGAGAGCCCACCACACACCTCTACTTACTGGAACAGACGCATGAACTACAGTTTTCCCTCGAAAAAAAGCTGTTTTGAAATCATGGTGTCACTGCTTAGTTGGCATTAAATAAGATCCAGTTCAAATTCCACTTGATGGGTCCCAGGGATGATCCAGGAAATTTTTCTCAGAGCTGGATATCGTGTTTGAGTTTGGGACCAAAGTTTTAATAATTTCTTTTTAAGATACAGCAACTAGAAAAATGTAAATGTCACAATGCTCTGACTTAACATGTAGCCTTCTCTTGCTAGTGGGCACCAAGACCCAATGCGGTGAGACTGAGGCTCTGCAAGTTAAAACCTGGGGTTGTAGTAAGAAAACAATGCTCAGATTTGTTTGTCTTAAAACTTCTGAATTGTTACAGTTACAGTAGGCTGAGTATGGTGCTCTTAAACTGATTCAATACATAATTACTACCACAGTTACATGTCATCTACCCTCCAGCCCACTTTCTGGTTTAGGAAAGAATTAGGAGAGCTCAGCCTAGTCTTGTCTCACGCTTGCTGAGTAACCTGGAAGCATATTGTGTGGTGTTTACCGCCAAGCCCAGGGTCTACATGCAGTGCCCTGGGGACCACACTGTTCAGAGAATGTCGTGTTCTTAGCTGAACTGTTTTACCAGCTCAGTTCTAAGCATATAGTGATTTTGTTATTCCCTTCTTTAACTAGCTGCCTTTAGATTTGGGTAATCATAGTCTTAAAAACTTAGGAAAGAAGCAATGGAAATTGACATAGATGTAAATGTCAAGGGTATTTCAAGACTAATTTTATTTCCTGTGGTGAACTTGTTGGGGCAAAGGAAATGCTCTTGCTAAAAACCAAGTTATGCCATTTTTAAATTAGATCAGGTACCAAGTTGCCATCCTGCCAGGTATACACAGACCAGAAGAAAATTCAGTCAGGGAAACACTTGCTTTTCCACATTACGGTTTTCTGTTAAAATCAAAGAGGAGAAAGGAGAATTTTTTTTCTCTTATACTCTAATATATTTTAGATTTGTTTCTGTTTCAAAGATTTATTAACACTCCCACATGGATGTGTTTATGTTATGTGAATTTAATAACGAACTAAAGTTGTTTCTGTCCTCTGTTATTGAAAGGTGCCAAAACTGATTCTGTTTTGTTTTTATTTTTTTCACTTGCTTTTGCTATATAGGGTTTTCTTGCTTTTTCTAGAAATGCCTTTCATTTAACAGCTTAAGTGTCAGGGTCCACTTTGATCTGCGTAATTATTATTTTTAGATTTCAATTTGTATCCATTTGTCTCTATAGGCATTGGTGAACTCTGGATGTACATTCAGCTTAAAGAGGAATAAATTCCAGAAAACACATATTCTCAAAGTGGAGTGTTCGTTGCCTGCCATCTCTTACACCTTTTCTGATTTTATTTCTGTGCTTGGCTGAAACTTCCCTGTTTATTTGGGAATCTGTGTTTCTGCAGCCAAACCTGAAATCTGTGTTAGTTGGACAAGTGCACAGATTCTCTGAGCATTGAAGGGCACACGTGCAGCCTTGCCTGTGTGATGAGACTGCAGGCTTGTAACCAGGATGGGGGCCAGCACTGGATGTCTCCTGGTTGGTTCCAGTAGATGATGAGGTTTCCTGAGTGTGGTGAGGCCAGTGGCTGGTGTATTCTCCCCTCAGTGGGGCACAGAAAACCAGTAGAGCCCAGCTGTGGCCCTCAGAGCAGGGTTTCCTTTGGGCAGCCACCTCTGAAGGCAGAAGATGACATTTCTGAAGGCACAGTCCAAGGTTGGCCTCATCACTGAACGGCTTCAAACCTTAAACACCAAGACGGTTGAGACGAAAGAACAGCCGTGCGTTTGCTGAAATGTGCTGAATCGTGAGACAGCCAGGTAACCTCCATGCACTTATCACCAGTTTTCCACATTTTTCTAGTTCTGGAAGCACAGGTCAGGTTGGTTCAGCCGTCTTCTCAATCAGCGTGTGCTGAGCCCCTAGAATGGGACGGGTGCTGTGTGAGCAGAACAATAGTCTCCACCCTCCAGGAACAGAGAAGTGGAAGTGAAACAGCACTCGCAGCCCCGTGGGGGTGCAGTCTCGGGGGAGGTGGAGGTGGGCTCCTGGCCTGCAGCCCCCAGCCTCCAGGCTCTCAGGTTCCTGGTGGTGACTCCCCATCTCAAATGTGTATAACCTCTGACATTTGTTACATCTACTCCAGATTTTTCAAGTATTTCATACGTGCAATGGATTATATGCGCATGCACACATGTAATGTGTGCTCATGTGTACACTGAAATGTAGGGCATGATAATCAGCTCTCTGAGGGCCTGCGCCCAGCCTCTTGCCTTTCCCTGGAGGCACTGTGTGCCCTTCTCTGACCCTGTGACACACAGGGAAAGTGCCTGTTTGATAGTGGGAACTCTGTGTAGATCATAGCCTTTACCTCCAATGTATGTACCCTTAAATAATAATAAATGGAATCAATCCTTGTTCTGTCACTTCATTTTCATGCTCATTGCAATTGGTTTTTTTGCAATTTGCAATTATTTTAAAATAAGCACCCTTGTTTATTTCCTCTGCTAAGTACTGCTTCATTGTATGAATGTATATCGCAGTTTTCTCTTCTTTTCCTGGATATTGAACTGCAACTTTCTTGGCAATATGACAGAAGATGTTGCCATGAACATTCTTTTATGTGACCTCTCATGCACGTACACCAGAGTAGATGCAGACCTTGGATAGAACCACTGTATCTTGCAATACAGCACATTGTCAGCTCTAATAGAGGAGCCGGATTGTCCCAAAGTAATGGTTTGGTACCACTGGTGTGGTGGAATTTCGTGTCCTAAAGATCCTCACCTGCATTTAGGGTCATAACACTCAAAGCTGAGAAGTGTACAATGGTGTCTCATCATGGTTTCATTTTGCACATATTTAGTAATTAGAAATTTGAATATGTTTTATTTTGGTAATTCCTATTTCTTCTTGGAAATCCCTCTTCATGTCTCTGTCTATTCTGTTTTTAATGAATTTTGAAAAGTTCTTTGTATTTTTATCAGTTAACTCTTACTTAAGTATTAAAGAAAACAATATTTGAAGTAGCAAAATGTCTGATGCTATTTCAAGAAGCATGTGCAACTTTATTTGAAGAAAATAAAGTTAAATGCCTATGTTGTGTGTGTTATTGTGCACTAATTTTCAGCTTGTCAGTATGTTCATGAAAAGAAGATGTACTTTGGAAAACTTTATGTGCTCTAGAAAGGCTTGCTCTTTGTAGCTATTTTAAAGCTCGTCAGTTCCAGTTATTTGGTAGGAAATTACTGTCATGATCTGGTTTTCTGCTACAGAATTTCACCAAAAGGAAATCTTTCTATAGAGTGTTTGTTTACATGTGTACTTTCCTTAGTATTTCATAATAGGCTTAAAAAGGCCATAATGGTGTTACACTTAAAAGAACATTTTGAAAAGATGTATTTAAGTCACAGAAGATTGTATTGAGCCTAAACTCACAAGTAATCCTTAAGCTGAATAAGATACAATATAACCCCGTGTTTGGTAATGTGTTTCCCCCTGTGTGAACCCACCAGCACAGGAACAAGAAACTGCAGTGCCGGCTCACCTTCTGAGGCCCCTGCCAGCCAGAGGACAGTGTTTTTAATAGACTGAGACTCTGGCATTTGAAAGTATAGAAATTGAAAACTTTGTACTGCTTGTAGTGAATGGCACAGAGATTTAGACCTTTTTATAAATAGCACTCATAATATATGGCCTTTTTGGTTCTATAATAATAAAATTCACTATAAATATCTACTGAAAACCCTTCATTGTGAATGTCTATCACCACTCACGTTATGGAAGTGAAAACTCTTTGGAACCAAACAGTCCGGTTCCAAAAAGCCACACAGGATGATTCAGCGCGAGATGTTCCTAGTTGGATTTGTATTGTGCTGTCCAAATTTTGAAGACTTAATTTGCAAAAAGGATTATAAAATATCGCACTAATAATTCTTACATTGACTATGTTTTCAAATGATAATATTCTGGATATGTTGGGTTCAGTTAAGTACTAAAACTAATTTCCCCTTTTTTTAAATGTGGCCACTAGAAAATTGTAAATTATATATATGGCTTACATTATAGTTCTATTAGACAGAACTGTTCTATACCAGCCTCTTTACCTGAATTTACAATAGAATTTATAAAATATAAAACCTTTAAAAGGTTTGTGGGGTGTTGGCAGAATATATCTTTCCTTTATTTGTAATATGAAAGGAAATGTGGACATCTTGTGGAATCTAATTTTCTAAACCTGCTGCCAAGGTAAATGCTCTTTCTGTTTTGCTTTGTTATCCCGCTCTCTGGAGCACCTTTGACCGGAAGGGGACGGCTCTCTTTCTCCTGAAATAAGAGAGTATGCATGTGTTGTAATATGGAACGTCACTCTGTGCATCCAGTCTACTGTTGTCTTACAAAGTTGCTGTTGTAATTGAATTGGTGCACATCTGTGAACTAAGTCATGTTGGCATTTTAGTGATTTTCCTTCATTTAATGAGCCACACAGATACCATCTATAATTTGCAAAACAGTGTTGAATATCAATAGGATTCATCCTAGATTTCCTAAAATGTTGATTCTGCCTATCTGTAAAGCTCATTTGAGCTCATAAGAATATATTGATTTAAGACATGGATGGCCAACAGGCACATGAAAAGATGCCCCACATCACTAATCATCAGGGAAATGCAAATCAAAACCACAGTGAGAGATCACCGCACACCAGTCAGAATGGCTGCCATCTGAAAGACAAGAAATAAGTGTTGGTGAGGATGTGGGGAAATGGGAACCTTCCTACACTGTTGGTGGGAATGTCAGTTGGTCCAGCCACTGTGGAAAGCAGTATAGAGGTTCCTCAAAAAACTAAAAATAGAAATGCCATATGACTCAGCAAGAAAATAACACCTCTGACCTGAAAAGGTATATGCACATCTTACGCTTATAGCTTCATTATTTACAATAGCCAAGATACGGAAAGCAACCTAAGTGCCCATCAGTAGATGAATGGATAAATAAGATGTGGTACATACACACAATGGAATATTACTCAGCCATAAAAACAAAAATCCTGCCCTTTCCCAACAACATGGATGGACCTAGAGGATATTATGCTCTTTGAAGTAAGCCAGCTGGAGAAAGAAATACTGTATAATTTCACTTATTTGTGGAATCTAAAAATGAAGCAAAACAGAATGAACAAAACAACAGTAGACCAATAGACACTGAGAAGGGACTGGTGGTTAACAGGAGGAAGGTTAGAGTGTGTAGGTGAGGGGGATAAGGGGACAGGTTTCCTGTACTAGTCCTAAGGTCACCAGGCAAACCATTTTAGCAGTTACATATTTAGCAGGTAAAATGACTGCAGCATTCAGACGTGAATGAGCACAGCAAGAAATCCCTTCCCAGTCATTGACTGATGTAGGCTGCCTGTAAGTGAGCCATTCCAGTGACCCAGTTCTCTAGGGACAGCTTTGCTAGAATCCAGAAAGGTGAACAGTCACATCTGCAGTGAGGATGGACAAAGGTCCTGGAATCAGACGTGCTGGCAAAATGGCATGAGAGGGAGTTTGGAGGGTAATGGTGTCTCCCTCCAGGAGCAGCCATCCTGCTGGAAACAGGTCATTTTAGCAGAATGGGTTGTAAGTGTTGGTGAAGACCTGTTTTCTCCCATGTTTTCATCATTGTTGAGAACCTTGTTATTCTCAATGCAAAAAGCCGTTTGTTGGGTAATATTTTCAATATATTGTTATAATTCACATTGTAAGTTTTTGCTGATTGGAGCAGCATCCTTTGCATGACTTGTAGACATGAGTTGCCAAGTCAGCGGTCCAGCCAAAGCCCAAGAACTCTTAATAAGTCATGTTTTTGTCTCTGTTCCTTGTCTTGCATCTTTAATCGGTGAACATCTGAGAATAAGCACATTACTATTTCATTAAGAGCATGACCGACAGTCACCACTTAGGCCAAGTATGTTATAAAAGCCAAAATACATTATCTTATCTTGCATTAAGACCATTGTGTGTGTGTTGATACCTGAGATATAATGAGTCATAAATACATATTTGGTCATTCATGTGACCAAATATATATTTCCCAAGTATATTTGGTTTTCATCCACAGTTCCTGAGAACACTGCAGTGGGCATCTTTGTCATGTTAAGGAGAGATTTTTGGACGCCACCCAAGGGCAAGGCTGGAGGCTGAGTCAGCCAAGGGCCAAGGATTTAGTCATGACTATGCAGTGAAGTCTTCACAAACACCCCGAGAGGAGCTTACCACTCAGCTCTTGGATCCTGCTTCTCATTTGGAGGAGCTTCTGTGCTTGTGGGACCGGAATGCTCCCATGTGCCACCGAGCCAGGCCCCAGGCCCCACGGGAATAGAAGCTTCTTTATCTGGGACCTTGCCCTATGTATTTTTTCATCTGGCTGTTGACTTAATCCTTTATGGCATCCTTTATTAAACTGGTAAACTGAGTTCTGTGAGCTGCTCTAGCAAAGTAATTGAACCCAAGGGGGAGGTCATGGGAACCTCAAATGTAGTCAGTAGGTCAGGACACAGGGAACTGCCAGGGGCTTGCAGCCCGTGTCTGGAGTGGGGAGTGGAGCCCTTAACCTGGGGAGTCTGGTTAACCTGCTGGAATTTGGGAATTGCCTGGTGGTGTGGGAAGACTCCCCACCTCCCCAAAACACCTACACACACTGGAATCGGGTCCGGAAACCCGAAAGGGCTTGAGCTCTCCATCACAATACTATTTGTTTGCATAATGTTGATGAAAGTTTTCTCTGTAACTTGAACAGTGTTCTTTCCAGTTAATCAATTTAAGTCCTGGCCTGCCCGGTGAAAGGTCACCACAGCCGCTCTCAGAAGTGAAATGTACTGACTGACCCATTGGTAACAAGGAGGATCGTAGGGAGTGTAAAAAGTGGGTTTGCAGAGCGGTGGCAGTGTGGCATAGATTAAGACACGTGAGCAGTGGAGCCAGTTGTGGCATAAAGAGGAAAAGTGGAACAACCGAACTGACAACTTTTGTATAAATTTGGTTTTGTAAGTTTGCTGTTTGTTTTGAAATCGAGATAGACACATCTCCTGCATTTCACAATATAGAGAAAAATGTCATAAAATAAGGGGAGATGTACTAGAGGGCAGGGTTTCAACCTTCCAGAAACCTAAATTCTCTCACCCAGCATCCCCATTTCATAGTCGGAATACTGTGTATCTGCATTTGTAAATTGTTGGTCTCAGAACAGGGAAGAACCGAGTGTTCAGGACCAGTGAGCCCTCAGAGTATTTCCAGACCTTTAATGGTTTCTGTTTCCACTTGCCTTTAATAACCAGCTCACAATAGCCTCCCAAAATATATGCAAATCTCGAGGAAGGGAAAATAAAAAATGGAATTGTTTAGGGATAACAGCTCTTTTGTATGTGGGTGCATCTCCAATGAATATCTGATAATCAGAATTCAGAATGTTCCATTGCCAATGGGAAAATAGAACAAAAGAACAAAATTAAGAGGTAGCCAGGTACATCATTTATTCTCTTAATTTGAATTTTGCACAGAAAAGTAGAGCTGGATGGAACAGACAATGGAATATGGCCATGTTCTGTGATATATGTATGCATATATATAAAATAGGCACAATATATATAGCAGGTGAAAAGTATGTGTATATATAATATTGTATATACATAATGAACCTATGACATAATTGTGTGTTCTGTGGATATTCCTGGATAACCTTGAGAAAACACTAGATGCTAAACGTGTGCCAGTGTCTTCCACAATGACTTGGTGGCGGCCACATGGAAGAACCAGACAGCTGAGCTTGCAGTGAGTGGACTCTGCGCTGAATTTTGGCTGCCAGCATTGCAGTGAGCAAGGCCTGTGATGGTGGCAAAGGAAAGGAAGTCTGCCTCCCAGAAAAGGCCCTTTTCAGTGTGTACTTCCATCTGTCAAATTGGAAGTGAAGGGAGAGCAAGGGAAAACTTCCCAGTACTTCAGAAAGTCCCGTGTGGGTCAGGATACCTGGGTGCTGACAGGAGGCAGGCATCCTTGCCTTGGGGAAGCCAGGGGCCTGGGGCCCGCTGGAGGGCAGGGGCTGACCAGAGGCCCACCTCACTGGGGCATTCATTCCCAAAGGGCTCTAGGGAATTTTAAAGTAACCTACAGACCCAGTGAGAGTTCCCCCAGCACCAGCCGCAGACTCTCGTACCCATAGGTGATCTTACATGTTTGATTAAGCGTGGCTTTGCATGGTGGTGGGTAGCCCCTCACCCTGTTGCCAGTGTGGGCACTGCTGGGCCAGTAGAACACCCATGGGGAGGGAGGCCTAGAGCTCCAGCCTAGAGGCATCACCCGCAGGTCCCTTGCAGCTCGGGGAGGAAGAGGAAGCAGAAAAGCCCCCAGAATGGAGAAGAGAATGCAGACCACTCACGCTTTCTGTCAGTGTGAATTAGCATGTGTTCTCCTGTTGCTGAAACAAGTGACCCAAATGGTGGCTTAAAACAACACAAATACATCTCAGAGTTCGTGGTCAGCAATTGAAAATATGTCTCACAGGCTACGGTCAAGATGTTGGTACAGATGCCCTCCTTCCTGTTGGCTGAGGGGAAAATCCCTTTCCTTGCCTCTTCTAGCTTGTGGGGGCTGCCTGCATGCCTAGCTGAGGGCTGATCACCTGACCTCTGCTCCCACCTCAGTCTCTTTGACCCTGACACTTCTACTTCCTCTTAAAAGGGTCCTGTGATTACTCTGGGTCCACCCATATAGTAATCTGGGATAAACTGTCCACTTCAAGGTCATTAATTCCATCTGCCAAGTCCCTTTTGCCAATGTAAAGCCACACATCGCAGGTCAGGGCATTAGGGTGCAGGTGCCTTTGGGAAGATGGCATCTCTCTGCCTGCCACATGCACCCTGCAGGTCAAGCCGACACTGTGCTACCAAGTACAGGAGACAGAAGGCCCCTGTCTAGATTGGGGTGGGGTTGGGTCAGATTTTCCTGCACTGCAAACCATGGTCATTGTAGGTAACTCAATAATAAGCAAGCTGGGCTGAGACAGTCCATTCAGGTTTCCTAATCCAGGACGGTAGACTTTGTTCTGAAAGGTCAGGAAGGGTCAGCTATGGGGGCAAAAGGGGAGTTCAAGCATAGCAAATACTATATGCAAAAGTACAGAAAGGCATGAAACAGCTCAGCATGTCTGACTAGTAAGCTGTGGGTTGTGTCATGGATGTGGTGGAGGCTGAGCCAAGGGCATCATGAGCATCATTCTCCCTGTGATGGTTTCGGGCCCAGGCTCAGAGGAGGAGGTCGATGTCTCACATGCACAATGCTTCCCGGTGGTCCTGGTTCAGCTGTGGTCAAACTGCCAAATGAATTTTAATCTACCTTTTTGTTACACACTGCTAATGATAAAAGGAAAAGGAGCTATAAAACTAGAAGGAAGATTCATATCGAATTCACCGAGTATCATAATTCCTCCAAGTGGTAAAGATACCTCAAGACAAATGCTGGGCATAGAAGCCACAGGGCATAAATCTGCAAAGAGGTAAAAAGCTAACCTTTTCAAACAATATTGCTCCTCTTTCACTTACCAACTACATTTCCCTGTATTGCCCCAGAAGATGAATGGTTAGCCAGAGACGGGTAAGATTCCTCAAGGGAGGAACAACCTAAGACAGTCACAGTCGCAGGGGGGCCATCAGGTGAGAAATTGGGCATCAACAGAGGTGAGGCTTAGAACCTCACCCCCCTGTTTTGAGAGAAATCTTCTGCATCTGTGGATGTTTTAATGCCCTTGTCTAGCTTGGATTAACAAATAGTCTACAGGCACACACCTGATCATCTACATTTGCTCTCTTACAACACTAAACTATGTTTTCTACCTTTATCTTGCATCTACCTACCACTTCAGCATTTTATTTAAAAAAAATAATAATAATAATAATAAAGGGAGAAATGTGGGATTCACATATAAATCAAGTATAAAAATCAAACGAATATTCATATTTGACCTGATTGTTTATAGTTCATAATGCGTGATCAAAACTGAAAGTTTTTGTGATGACTGCCCTTGTACTGTTCACCATGTAAGAACTTATTCACTATGTAAGAATTTGTTCACCATGTAAGAACTTGTTCCTTATGCTTCAGAAGATTGGAGACTGACGAGAATTAGGCTGGGGGTGGATTAATGATTGTGCATTGAGCATTGACCCCCCTATACAGAATTTTATTGTTGACAACCATTTGATCAATAAATATGAGAGATGCCCTCAAAAAAAAAACTAGAAGGAAGATAAGCAATTGATAATCCAATGGAAATATTAAAAGATAATATCCAGAGAAAGATGTATAATATATTTTTCATAAGACTCTTAATATAGTTCTCTCACCACTAGCCTCATGAAAATTTTAATGAGATTTTCATTAAGAAGAAAAGATTACCATTCTAAAGACCCAAAGGTGAATTGCCAAGAAATGTGAAGCAAATGTGATATTATTGAAACATTTCATACTAATGAGCTTGTAAAATGTGTATTTCCCTAGTAGTATGGAAATTTTACTTGATTTTTATCTTTTGAATATGAACTAGTCCCCAGGTTGTGATGATTTCACTGGCCAGAAAAAGGCAAGCACAATGTGGGTGGTCACTGGATGGAGGAGGACTGAGGGTTTGGGATGACAATGGAGGTGTATTGAAGGTTTCGGATGACTGAGAATCTTTAGGAAGTATCAGGACCTGAAGCTGTAAGTGTTAGGCAGGAACCAGACTGTAAGGGGCTATGGTATTTGGACATGTACCTGGAACCTTTGCTACTCAAAAAGTGTGTCTGACAGGGAGCAGCCCATGGGGCTGGCTAGACTCCCCCTGTCAGAATCACAAAGAAGTTTCCACAAGCCTCAGTCACGCTGCAGTCTGAGAAGCGCTGCTGTAGATGTTAGAAGGCCTTGAGGGGTTTAAAGCAGGAGCGTCAAAGGGTCATATTTGCTTTTTCAGAAAGGCACAGAGTTGACAGTGAAAGAAGATGAGGTGTGCACAGGGATGATGTGGATCAGAATAGAGGCTAAGAGACCAGCAGAAAGTTCATTCAGGGGTGAAAAGGTCGTGTCTGTGGGGATGTCTTATTAGCTGCCGGGCTAGGGTTAGGATTAGGTGGAGTAAAGGACACCCACATTTTGGCTTGGTTGATGGATGTGATTAACCACAATAGGGGAGATAACGAGGCTGCTCTTGAGCACTGAGTTTGAGGTGCAGGTAGAACACCCAGGTGGTTAAATTCACGTGGCCATGATGAGGTAGTTGAGGAAGTCCTGGAGAAAAGAAAATGAAGGATCCCCCCAAGAGACAGGGAGACCAGGTGGAAGCACTGAGCATGAGCCAGGAGAGGAACCTTAAACAAGGTCAGATCAAGCAAACCCCGGGACACACCCTTTGGGTTCGGCAGCCCGGAAGGTTTGCATGAGCCACTTAATGATTCACATGCCTGAGTGCAGGAAAGTGCCGCTGGAATTGGGAGACGGTGACTGAAGGTGGAAGAGGGTGTGTGTAGGTTTGCCAGGAGAAAACCCAGGCTGGGGCTAGTGGCTTACAGAAGGAGGGGTGATTTTAAGGGCCCCCACAGAAGCAGGCATGCCACTTCTAAAGGAGAACCCTTCAGCAGAAAGCTGATGAAAGCCAGCTACAGTTTGGGGATCCCAGAAATCAGAAGACAGGTTGAGAATATGGAGGTTAGAGCTCTGAAAAGATTCTCACAGAAGGAAAACAAAGTTCAAAATAAGTGGACATAGAGTGACTTTTTTACACCGTGGTAAGAGTCCTCAGTTTTGGGCAATCTCATCAAGAGCAGGGACGTGGGGTTAAACCTGTCTGTTGTCTTATGTAAGGACATTTCTCAGGGGCTTTTCATGTGGTTCGACGTGCTGGGGGCTCTCCATGTACCAGGTTCCTGACCCCTCTCACATCTCGCTCTGAGCAAACAAACCTGGGCTCCACTGCAACCTACTTTTGTCCCTTCAGGACAAAAGTTTTACTTAATTTCTGTGTGTAGCCTGTCCACGAGCTGGCTGCCCACACACGTTCCATCCCTGCACCTGCAGATCCTTGCCCAGCCCGGGGTGCAGGCCGTTTCCGGGCCCTAACGTGGGCTGGCCTGACGATGTGCAGGGAGAGGTGCCACGGTGATGCGAGGCCCGGGCTTCAGGAGGCCGTGTGTGCCTGCTTTTCGCATGGCCAAGGAGAGAAGCTTAGGCTGGGCTGGCAGACCACGTGGCGGGACCCAGCTCCTGCTGAGGTGCTGGGCCTGTGGAGGAGGTGTCTAGGCCACCCCAGCCCAGTTAGCTCCGCACCCCCCACGTCATTCCCACCCCCAACGTGGGGGTGGAACTGCCAGCCGGTACACCTCAAACTGTTTTTAATCCAGCAGTTTTAGGGTGGCCTGTTTCACTGCAGCAGATGTCAAGTCTGCCTCCCTAGGTCTTAGAGCCCCCCTACCCCGCCCTGCAGGATGGCCAGAAGGGTCCAATGACTCAGAGCAGCCCCCAGGGCACCCTCGTTCTACCCTTTCTCAGGTGAGGGTAGTTGGTGCAACTAGTAGACAAACCCTAGTTTCAGTGCCTTATGCCCCGTGGTTTCCTTCTCTGTCGTGTAGAAACCTCGAGATGCTTTGTGAAGGAGGGTTGGGAGCAGCAGGGCCCCACACCTTGTCACTCGGTCACGAGCATGACTTTCCCAGCACAGGGCTGCTGGGACTTGATATGCTGCCTGTTGATGTTCTCTATCACCACCCAGCCGAACAGAAGTGCACTCACTTGGATCTTGGCTTGGAGCACCTTGGAAGGCCCCCGCGGTTAACCAGTGCATTCCAGTCCGCTCCACTGCATCAGCTGGAGGGGACTCCAAGGGATGCTAAGTATGTTTTTGGAGAAGCCAAGAAGCCTGTGATTATGAGGATCAGCAGAGGTGAATTTAGTCAAGGGGCAAGCCTCAGGGCCCCTACACTGTTTACAGGAGCATCACGTTTGTATAAAAGTGACCGTCAGATTGGTGTGTCCCCTCCCAATGTATTTCCTGTCACACTTTCTGTTGTGTCAAAAATGTCATAATGGCCACAGGCCTGAGTTTGGCTGATGAAGCTGACTGGGGAAGCTTAGTTTGAGAAATGTTTGTGTGGTCCAGGCACTTCCCCACAGAGGGAAGCCATCACGCCATGTCTTGGGTGGGCTCCAAGGACACTCCCGCTGCCCCCTGTGCGATGCATGGTGGTGTGGGACAACAGTGCAGGACCAGAGCAGGGTCAGGCTGTGAACACCCTGCTGCAGCTGCCTGAAGAGCACACAGGCGAAGAAGGGAACAAATCTGGGATGTGCAGAGCCCCAGCTAGTCAGCAGAAAATGCTTCCAATCGTCTGTGTGCAAAGTCGTGGGCACATGAGGATTCTGTTCTCACTGATAGCTCCTCCAAAGAGTTCTTTTTGGTCAGGGATGTAGGCAATTCATTATAAAAGCAGCACACACTGTTTTCCCTTTTTTGATGGGAATTGTGCAAAGTAAAATTTAATGGAATTCCTAATCTTAGAAGTACAAACCCATAGGCCATCATGTTAGATAGAGCCTCAGCGATTTTGGTGTGTGCCGTCCTGGTGTTAGTCTGCTGGTTCTAGACAAATGACCCACAAAATTGAGTGTCATCCATTCAGATAACACTTAAGACTAGTCAGTCACTGTATGAAAGAATTTGAAATGCCCTGAAATCTCACGACACATACATGGAAGAGATTTGCTAGAAGTGTCCTAAAAATATACAGGCCATTAACAACGAGTTGTGAAGCTAGAAAAAGCTTTCCTAAACTACCAATAATGTTTTAAAGCTTCAATCAACTAAGCTAGAAGAAAGAATGAATTATTTCTAATTTCTCTACCAAAAATAGGATTAAAAAATATTTTTCATATGAAAAACTGATCAGAGAACATACCAACAAGAATGTAGGAAAAATTGTAGAGATGTATTAGACACTTGATTGTATTTCTATTATATGTATACCTTTATTTTGGTTTTGGGAATGTTGGTAATAGTTGACTCCTTAAAATTTAGAATTTTATTTGAGCTCTTTTCTCATTCTAACCACTTACTTTCATACCTCGTCACGTATCCTTTATTTGTATAAACTCCAGGCCCTGTAAAATCTGAGTCCACTTTTGAACACTAGAGGATCTTGATCAGCACAGTGAGTAAGATGGCCTGTTGCCCCAGGAGAACGAGGCTTTGTTAGGGCGCGCAGCAGTGACGCCGACATCCAGATGCGCCTGCCCGCCCTACGGAGGTGTGTCTCCTGCAGCTTAGGAGGCCATGCTCCCAGACTGCGTGGAAGGTGGGTGTCATAGGTTGGCTTGTGTACTGTGAGGCATCCTTTTGTTACTGTTCCAGGGATTGGTCTAGTCTCTCCAGGAATGCTCTGGTCTGTTGGATCCCATAGACTGCTCCACGCGCAGAACCTCCCCAGAGGGGCCACAGTCACCCGTGGGCCAGAGAGCAGCTGGCCTCTTGATGTGGGCTGGGCTGGAGGGGTTTGCACCATAAACTGGTTTCTACCCCAGCCCTCCTTATTGCTGCTCAAAACACTTGTTACTTGAAAAGAAAGTGGTGCTTTTCTCTTTTTCTAGCCAACGAGTGCATGTTAAAGAAATGATTTTTAAATTCCATCTACACTGTTCGACCCCCACAAACAGTGGACTCTGCCATATTTACCTTTATTTTCATGATTTTCTGCTTTCAAATAAACATTTCTCTCATGGCAATTCAATTTTAAGCAGAAAAGAGAGAAACACTTAGCAATCAAGAACAGTCATCACCCAAGGTAAGTTCCCCTTTCCACAGTGATGTGTGTTCCCTGGCAGTGTCTCAGCCCTAAGTCTGTTAGGTTGGTCAGCAAGAATGTTCTGTGCCTCGCCCGTCATTCGGTCCATGGAGCAGTGCTCCCCGCAGGCAAGTGACCTGCCCCTTGGTCTGGCTCTCACGGCTCTGCTGAGCTTGTGGGGCTGCAGGGAGCCCCAGACCTGCCGCCACTTGCTGGTGTTCACTGCAGGAACTGACCAAACTTCGTGCTTCTTAAAGCAAAATTTTTAAGAAACTGGACTTTTAAATGTGTTTTCTTTGCATCTGAAAGGTGCACGAACAACTTTTTTTCTGAGCTAGTAATTTGTCTTCTCTTTTGAAGTTTTGTTTTTTCTTTACTTTTGGAGGAGTTTCCTAGAGTTTTTATAATCTAATTCTAATTGCTCACAGAATCACATTAAAATGTAATGGGAACAATTTAATCCAGATTTTTTAAAAAATTGAAAGTACAAAAGTTTTTACAATAAACCAGTTACATTTTATGTTTAGGTGTAACCATTTAATTTTCCTCTCTGTTGGCAGAAATAAATCATGTGAAATTAGATCTTAGTACCCTGTTATTTTTTATAGAATTTAGTTCACTTAGTGGTGTTAGGACCCATTGGACAGAAATTAGTGCAGAACATGTCCAGTCTCGGTGTTCCCAGTCCCTCTGCACTACAGCTACTCATGTGGCTGTGGATTAATTAGCAAAGATTTAGATGCTTTGAATTCTTAAATATACTGTACAGTCCACGTCTTCTCATCACCCACACTGAATCTGCTTATACTTATACACAGAGACAGCTAGTTCTGTTCACCAAGAAATAGTTTCAAGTTTATGTTAACTTTTTTAATATGCCTCTTTCCTCAAGTTCACAAGGCCAATCAGACCATTGCTTATCTTGTTTCATACCTACAAGAAGCTGTGTTAACTACAGGATCCCTTTCATTTCTGGCTCTTTTGTCCCAGTCATTTCATTCTCATGCAAACAATAAGTGCCTCTGTGGTCAGTGTTGATGAGAACCTCCCTGTCAGATGACACTGGCCTTTGGTCATTCACTGCAAGCTAGTCTCATCTGCTCAAATCAGGGCTCGCTTTGGCAGTAAAAGGCTTTAGTGCATCAGCGCTGGGACTCCATGACCCCTAGTAAATGCCACACACAGCGCTTAATCTGCTGGTGAAGCTAACAAGACCATTATTCTTCAGTTCATAAAAACAATTTTGTTTTATTGCATGAGTCAAGATTTTTAGTGATGGTCACCAACCTAAATGGTGAAAATCTAGGTTCTTAGGGGTAGTAAAAAAAGTAGCATCTGCTGTCAGCCATTTTAGTAAAACCTCGGAACCCAAGTCCTCAGGCTCCATTTATCATCCTTGCAGACAGGGCCCTGGGCCTTCATCTGCGCTCCGAGCACCTCTTATGGCGGTCTTCTCCAAGTTCATGGCTCTACTTTCTCTGTTTTGACATTACCAATGGGCATCTTGCAGCAGTTAGCTTTTGAGGCTTGTGGTGTAGCCACTATTTCAGTCTCATTGTGGCTACACTTAAATCAAGAAATAAGGTGAAAAAAATTATATTAAGAATAAAAATAGGTGGAAAAAACTGCTGTGTGTTTTCAGCAGCTACCCCAATATACAAATATTTTGATCATTTTTTTAACATGACACTTTCTCACTCCATTATCTCCAGGAATTTACTTTGTCAGGAGATAATAATATTACTCAGGGGTTAGGGGTCTACTCAGAACATCTCATCCTCCCCCAGTCATGGTTGATCACTTCAGCAAATGTCCTCTGAATCTCTCCCCTCTTGAACCACTTTCCCCTTTTTTCCCAATCCTGTGGTGAGGAGGGTGAGGGATGTCTGTGGCTCCCCAGTTGTTTAGGACAATTTGTGAGGAGCCTGTTTTCCAGGGTCACCAGACCCTTGTGGAAATGAAGCTTTTGTTGTGTGGCCAGCAGTTGGCCACGCCATGCCAACCCTAAATCCACAGCACTGGTTCACGGTTTCCATCTTTCTTCTTGTCTCTTGTTCTGTTTTGTCCTTGGAAGCTCTAGGTTTATCACCTATTTGTTCATTTATCTGTTTCTTTCCTACCTCATAGGGCCTAACGTACACACTCTTTCTTACTGCTCGTCTCTCCTTCTGGAATATCATCACATTCGGTGTTTTTCTGTTTTTGGACTCTTCCCTGTGCTATAATTTTGATGAATACCAATTTCTTATCCTTACTCTTTACACAAACACACAAGGTTTCTCCAATGTTAATCTAGGAATCCCTTCATCCTGGCTTTCCAAGACCCTCTCAAACCCCTGCCCATGCCCTGGACCTCTCTGTCTCTAGCTTCTCCCCTGCTTCAGCCTGGCTGGTCTCTCTTCTCTTTTGGAATGCACTTCCCCCCACCATCACCAAGCCATTGCTCCCGCATGTCCGCATCTGGAATGCATTATTCCCCCCACCCCCCACCCCCAGTCAGTCTTCAAGCTCCAATCCACCCCGTTCTTCCTCCTTTAGGGTTCCTTCCTTGGTCACTAATGTTGATTTTTAGCTTATTCCTTTCTGAATGGTTATATAATTTCTCAATTGCCACACAACTGTCACCAATAATCCAACATATTTTCTTATCTCCACAAGTAGATTATATTTTTCTTGGAGTACAAAGGCCAAAACTGAGGCTTCCTATCTTTCCCACCCATTGACTTAAGCACAGGACCTTCCCATGGGAGGCACTGAATAGGCACTTGTTGAGCCAATGACCTGTAGCATCTGGTGCTGGATCATTCTGTGTCACAGGTGACTGTCTGCCTGGCGTTGAACTGATCTTCAGAAAAGTTAGATGATGAATTACCTCAGACACATGTTTTTCTGTTTATTTGTCCAGTTTCCTGCTATCACCATCATTAAAAATGCAGTTGACACTGAGTTTTTCCCTCTTAAGTAACTTTCTACTCTTCTCATCATCTCTAATCTTCTAAAACCATATCTTTTGTTCTGGTTCCCTATGAAGCATCTATGTTTTAGTGCAACCCATTCCTCGATGTTTTGTTATATTTGGTATGCAGATACCTTGTCTCACCATCGATGATTAGTGTCGGGTCAGCAAGCTTTCTCTGTAAAGGCTGGAGCATAAACATTTAAAGTTTTGCAGGCCGTATGGTCTCTGCTGCAACCACTTGGCTCTGCCCTTGAAAACAGATCAACAATCAACGATATGTAAACAGATGAGGTGGCTGTGTTAAGACAAAATTTGGGTTACATATTATTTCTATGTATCATGAAATATTATTCTTTTGATTTACAGTCACTGAAAAGTCTAAAAACCATTCTTGGCTGGTAGGCTTTACAAATACAGGTGGTGGGCCAGATTTGTCCTGCTAGCCCCTGATACAGTGTGCTAAAGGCAGGGTGCTTTATTTAGAGGTGAAATTGACGAGCTCAGTTCCCTGGTCTGTGTGTGAGAAATATGCTCACTGGCCCAAACTCAGTAAGTGGACGTGGAGACAAAGAGAACAGCAGAGTGAGGCTTTAATGGTGGTCTTGCAAGATGGGATGTCTGGTGGGCAGGCACACCCAGGGCAGCTGGAGGAAGTAATTTATTCCCTACCACATGAGTCCCTCCCCTGGTTCCTCATTGGCTGAGTACTACAGGGTTTACATTCTTTCCTGGACGTTGCCTAAGGAAGTTATATCCATATTAGGCAGTCCTTTACATTTGCCTTAATTTTGTTGGCTGGTTTAAAATTTCCTTCTTTTTCCCAGCTGGTCACAACCCATTCCTTATCAATCTCCATTCCCCTGCCAGCTTGAGCAACTTCCTGGCATGTATTTTGCCATGTGGCCCTTTGTCAATACCTTACTGTTAAAATGTTTAAACCCCTGATGGAAATAAATCACATTGAGGTTTTATGCTTCCTCTAACATGTGGCATTTCAAAGCTGTCCCTAAAATCTTGTCTGATCTTGGTGGACGTACTACCTCAGCCTACTGTTCCTCCTCCTATATGTCTGGCCTTTTTCTACGCCATGCTGACCTTCCTCTGAAACACAGCCCTTTACTGAGTCCCTCAAAGGAGTTCCCATGCACACAGGTCTTCTTGAGCAAAACAGACTTTACCGATGATTTCAGAGGAGTTTGGCACAGAATCCTAATAAGCCTTGTCCAGTGGATTTATGACACCACATTTCTCAAAAGACTGCTCTGTCACCTCACTATTAACAATGCTTCCTCAGTGGGCTGCTCAGAAGTATCAGTGAGTTCATATTTGTGCACAGCGCATGGTGCAGAGCAGGCTGTTGTGTCAGTGGTTGTGACAGTGGACATCTCGACTGACAGCTTATTTGTCACTGGCTCCTTACATACAAAGAGACAGTAATGACCATTAGAATTTTAGTAAGCCTAGGTATATTATTACCGAGATTGAGATTTTTTTTAAAAAGCTGTTTTTAGGCCAAAACTCAGAAAGTGTTAACACCCATAAACCCTCAGTAAAGAATTGTTAAAGGATGTTGTGCAAAAAGAAATAAATTCACAAGAAACAAAATTCATCATAAAAAGGGGTGAAAGTAAGTCCAGAGACAGTTCGCCTCTTCAGAGAGAGGAGTCAAAAGGAACTCCTTCTCTAGCATGATCCTTGCTGACATGGTAACTCGCCTCAGCAAAGAGTTGAGAAAGGGAAAAACGAAGAAAAACACTTGTGACTTGTCCAAACTACCAACTTTTGGTTCCGCTAAGACACCGAAACGAGAGGAGGCTGAGTATGTGACTTTTTGCCGGTATTATTTCTGTTCCCCTGTCCTATATGTTCATAACATCCTATTGTATTTGTTTAGAAAGGTTCCACCATACTACAGGTGACTTTTTGACCATTATGCGTAAATAGGAATTTTCCTATGTAATGTCAACTCTGTACCAGAAGTAAATGTATTCTTTCATCTTTTTAATGAATTGATTTGCATTGTCTTTACTTGAAAGAGAATGAAAGTTAAACTTTTAGTAAAGATGGATAACTCTGAAGCACGGATGTTGATTTGAAACATTATTTTCTCTAGCATGATCTTTGCCAACATGGTAACTCGCCTCAGCGAAGAGTTGAGAAAAGGAAAAATGGAGAAAAACTACCAACTTTTGGTTTCGTTAAGACACCGAAGTGAGAACACTCTAAGGACCTGACTCTTTGCGGATATTATTTCTGTGTCCCTGTCGTGTATGTTCATAACATGCCCTTGTATTTGTTTAGAAACTTTCCACCATACTAAAGGTGACTTTTTGAACGTTTGCGTAAATAGGAATTTTCCTATGTAATGTCAACTCTGTACTATAAGTAAATGTATTCTTTCATGTGTTTTTATGAATTAATTTGCATAGTCTTTACTTGGAAGATAATGAAAGCTAAGCTTTCACTAAAGATAGATAACTCTAAAGCATGGATATTGATTTCAAACATTATTTTCTCTAGTACGAACCTTAATGAAATGGAAACTCATCTAAGCAAAGAGCAGAGAAAAGGAACAACGGAGGAAAATGATTGGGGTCACTTGCCAAAACAACCCAGTTGTACCTCTATTAAGAAACTGAAACAAGAGGAGTCCCTGTACCTGACTAATTGCCGGTATTATTTCTGTTCCCCTGTCCTGTATGTTCATAAAATCCCATTGTATTTGTTTAGAAAACTTCCACCATACTAAAGGTGACTTTTTGCCCATTTGTGTAAATAGGAATTTTCTTATGTAATGTCAACTCTGTACTATTAAGTAAATGTATTCTTTCATCTTTTCCATGAATTAATTTGCATTGTCTTTACTTGAAAGAGAATGAAAGCTAAACTTTTTCTAAAGATGGATAACTCTGAAGCATGGATGTTGATTTGAAACATTATTTTCTCTAGTTTTGTCTTTGCTGAAATGGTAACATGCCTCTGTGAACAGTTGAGAAAATGAAAAATGGAGGAAAACACTTGCTGTGACTTGAAAAAACTACCACCTTTTACTTATTCTAAGGAACCGATAGAGAACACGGACCTCTACCAGGTCATGACTTTTTCCCGGTATTATTTCTGTTCTCCTGTCCTATGTGTACATAACATCCCATTGTATTTGTTTCAAAAACTTCCACCACATTACAGTTTTTTGACAGTTTTTATAAGTAGAAATTTTCCTATGTAATGTCAACTCTGTACTGTAAGTAAATGTATTCTTTCATCTTTTTTATGAATTGATTTGCATCATCTTTACTTGACAGAATGAAAGCTTAACTTTTACTAAAGATAGATTACTCTAAAGCATGGATGTTGATTTGAAACATTATTTTCTCTAGGATGATCCTTACTGATAGGCATACTCGCCTCAGTGAAGCGTTGAGAAAAGAAAAAACGGAGGACAATGATTCGGGTCACTTATCAAAACAACCCAGTTGTACCTCTGTTAAGAAAACGAAACGAGGAGTATCTGTACCTGACTACTTGCGGGTATTATTTCTGTTCCCCTATCCTGTATGTTCATAACATCCCATTGTATTTGTTTAGAAACCTTCCACCATACTAAAGGTGACTTTTTTTTTGAGAGGGGATTTCTCATATTTATTGATCAAATGGTTGTTAACAACAATAAAATTCTGTATAGGGGACTAAATGCACAATCATTCATCAACCCCAAGCCTAATTCTCAAGTTTCCAATCTTCTGAAGCATAACGAATAAGTTCTTACATGGTGAACAGTGCAAGGGCAGTCATATCACAGAAACTTTCGGTTTTGATCACGCATCATGAACTATAAACAATCAAGTCAGATATGATTATTTGTTTGATTCTTATACTTGCTTTATATGTGAATCCCACATTTCTCCCTTATTATTTTTTTAAATAAAATGCTAAAGTGGTAGGTAGATGCAAGATAAAGGTAGAAAACATAATTTAGTGCTGTAAGAGGGCAAATGTAGATGATCAGGTGTGTGCCTATAGACTAAGTATTAATCCAAGCTAGACAAGGGCAACAAAACTCATCCACAGATGCAGAAGATTTCTCTCAAAATGGGGGGTGAGGTTCTAAGCCTCGCCTCTATTGATCCCCAATTTCTCACCTGATGGCCCCCCTGCGACTGTGCCTGTCTTCAGTTGTTCCTCTAAAGGTGACTTTTTGACCGTTTGTGTAAAGAGGAATTTTCTTATGTAATATCAACTTTGTACTATAAGTAAATGTATTCTTTCATCTTTTCCATGAATTAATTTGCATTGTCTTTACTTGAAAGAGAATGAAAGCTAAACTTTTTCTAAAGATGGGTAACTCTGAAGCATGGATGTTGATTTGAAACATTATTTTCTCTAGTACCAACCTTAATGAAATGGAAACTCATCTAAGCAAAGACCAGAGAAAAAGAAAAATAGAGGAAAACACTTCTGGTAACTCATCAGAACCAAGTTTTACTTGTGTTAAGAAAGTGAAATGAGATGACTTTTAGGACCTGTGCAGGTATTATTTCTGTTCCCCTGTCCTATATGTTCATAACATCCCACTGTATTTGTTTAGAAACCTTTCACCATACTACAGGTGACTTTCTGACAGTTTTTTTTTTTTGAGAGGGCATCTCTCATTTATTGATCAAATGGTTGTTAACAATAAAATTCTGTATAGGGGGGTCAATGCTCAATGTACAATCATTAATCCATCTCAAGCCTAATTCTCGTCAGTCTCCAATCTTCTGAAGCATAACGAACAAGTTCTTACATGGTGAACGAATTCTTACATAGTGAATAAATTCTTACATGGTGAACAGTACAAGGGCATTCATCACAGAAACTTTCGTTTTTGATCACGCATTATGAACTATAAACAATCAGGTCAAATATGAATATTCATTTGATTTTTATACTTGATTTATATGTTGATCCCACATTTCTCCCTTTGTTATTCTTATTATTTTTATTTTTAATAAAATGCTGAAGTGGTAGGTAGATGTAAGATAAAGGTAGAAAACATAGTTTATTGCTGTAAGAGGGCAAATGTAGATGATCAGGTGTGTGCCTATGGACTAAGTATTAATCCAAGCTAGACAAGGGCAGCAAAACATCCACGGATGCAGAAGATTTCTCTCAAAACAGGGAGGGTGAGGTTCTGAGCCTCACCTCTGTTGATCCCCAATTTCTCACCTGATGGCCCCCCTGCGACTGTGCCTGTCTTAGGTTGTTCCTCCCTTGAGGAATCTTACCCATCTCTGGCTAACCAGTCATCTTCCAGGGCCATACAGGGAAATGTAAAGTTGGTAAGTGAGAGAGAAGCCATATTGTTTGAAAAGGTTAGCTTTTTACTTCTTTGCAGATTTATGCCCTGTGGCTTCTATGCACAGCACTTGTCTCGAGGTATCTTTACCACTTGGAGGAATTATGATACTCGGTAAATTTGATATGAGGCACGAATTCTATTTAAGGGTTGTAATTAGGAAGGAAGAAGAAAAGCTATAGAGGTAGCATATGGAAGAAAACATGGGAGGATTGATTATTTCTTTGACATATCTTCTTTTAGAGTACCTTAAGCATGCATAGGTTTTAAACTACCAACTAATTTGTGCTCACATATTAACATAATAGGAATACGGTGACATAAAGCAAATCTATAATTACCATCCATCTCCAGTGAAGCCAAGAAAACCATTTAGGCACCCTAGGCATTTGTGAAAATTTGTCTATGATATGATGGATATTGTCCAACTATACTCGAACAGTCTGAGAGAAATCAGACAAATTAAAACAGCCCATTTCTGGAATCTGTTCACATCCCATATGTTCTTTTACCTGTAGGTAGTCTGTAGTCATAAGATTTTGGAGTGCTACACCTTGCACCCCTCCCAACTCCTGGTTGAGTTCCAACAGTACAGATCTGGTCAAATTCGTTGTCTCACTGTATGCACATGCCAGCCTAGACATCTCCCTCCTCATTCCAATGGCAAGTCCAGGAAATGGTGGGGTGGATGCAGCCACAACCGCAGCATCGCCCAGATCCCTGTGGAGGCTTTTTGATGATCATCCCCCTGGCACAAGTCCTCCAGAGAGTGCTGATGCCAGAAGCTCCTCCTCATATCATATCTTAGTTCATTTTCTGGGTATCCAAGCTAGGCCTTTATCTTCTGCATAGAAACAAACAGACCCTTTGCCCACACTTTGACATGCCCTCTATACCATTGTGCAGAACTCATTGGAGGTCAGCACACAGGAACTGCTTTTTTTTTTTATTAAGAGAAAGGAATATTATCAGAAAAGAGTACCTCCATGGCTGATCATCTGACACCCTTTAAGTGATCAACATTAAGGATATTTAAAGCATGCGTTGATCTTTGGTTTACCAATAGTTGTATCCTATCAAGGAGTAATCCCCCTTTTCTTTTTTTTTTAATCTTTAATCTACACTTACATGAAGAATACTATGTTTACTATGCTCTCCCATATATCAGGTCCCCCCTAACAACCATATTACGGTTACTGTCCATCAGCTTAGCAAAATGTTGTAGAGTCACTACTTGTCCTCTCTGTGTTGTGCAGCCCACCCTCCCCTTTCTCCCTCCCCCCCATGCATGCTAATCTTAATACCCTCCTTTCTTCTTCCCCCCCTTATCCCTCCCTGCCCACCCATCCTCCCCAGTTCCTTTCCCTTTGGTACCTGTTATTCCATTTTTGGGTTCTGTAATTCTGCTGCTGTTTTGTTCCTTCAGTTTTTCCTTTCTTCTTATACTCCTCAGATGAGTGAAATCATTTGGTATTTCTTTCTCCACTTGGCTTATTTCTCTGAGCATAATACTCTCCAGCTCCATCCATGTTGCTGCAAATGGTTGGATTTTTCCACTTCTTATGGCTGAGTAGTATTCCATTGTGTATATGTACCACATCTTCTTTATCCATTCATCTACCGATGGACATTTAGGTTGCTTCCAATTCTTGGCTATTGTAAATAGTGCTGCGATAAACATAGGGGTGCATCTGTCTTTCTCAAACTTGATTGCTGCGTTCTTAGGGTAAATTCCTAGGATTGGAATTCCTGGGTTAAATGGTAGGTCTGTTTTGAGCATTTTGATGAACCTCCATATTACTTTCCACAATGGTTGAACTGATTTACATTCCCACCAGCAGTGTAGGAGGGTTCTCCTTTCTCCACAGCCTCGCCAACATTTGTTGTTGTCTGTCTTTTGGATGGCAGCTATCCTTACTGGTGTGAGGTGACACCTCATTGTAGTTTTAATTTGCATTTCTCTGATCATAAGTGATGTGGAGCATCTTTTCATGTGTCTCTTGGCCATCTGTATTTCTTTTTTAGAGAACTGTCTGTTCAGTTCCTCTGCCCATTTTTTAATTGGGTTATTTGTTTTTTGTTTGTTGAGGCGTGTGAGCTCTTTGTATATTCTGGACGTCAAGCCTTTATCGGATCTGTCATTTTCAAATATATTCTCCCATACTGTAGGGTTCCTTTTTGTTCTGTTGATGGTGTCTTTTGCTGTACAGAAGCTTTTCAGCTTAATATAGTCCCACTTGCTCATTTTTGCTGTTGTTTCCTTTGCCTGGGGAGATATGTTCAAGAAGAGGTCACTCATGTTTATGTCTAAGAGGTTTTTGCCTATATTTTTTCCCAAGAGTTTAATGGTTTCATGACTTACATTCCAGTCTTTGATCCATTTTAGTTTACCTTTCTTTATGGGGTTAGACAATGGTCCAGTTTCATTCTCCTACATGTAGCTGTCCAGTTTTGCCAGCAGCATCTGTTGAAGAGACTGTCATTTTGCCATTGTATGTCCATGGCTCCTTTATCAAATATTAATTGACCATATATGTTTGGGTTAATTTCTGGAGTCTCTAATCTGTTCCACTGGTCTGTGTCTCTGTTCTTGTGCCAGTACCAAATTGTCTTGATTACTATGGCTTTGTAGTAGAGCTTGAAGTTGGGGAGTGAGATCCCCCCTACTTTATTCTTTTTTTTCAGGATTGCTTTGGCTATTCGGGGTCTTTGGTGTTTCCATATGAATTTTTGAATTATTTGTTCCAATTCATTGAAGAATGTTGCTGGTAATTTGATAGGGATTGCATCAAATCTGTATATTGCTTTGGGCAGGATGGCCATTTTGACGATATTAATTCTTCCTAGCCATGAGCATGGGGCGAGTTTCCATTTATTAGTGTCCCCTTTAATTTCTCCTAAGAGTGACTTGTAGTTTTCAGAGTTTTCAGAGTATAAGTCTTTCACTTCTTTGGTTAGGTTTATTCCTAGGTATTTTATTCTTTTTGATGCAATGGTGAATGGAATTGTTTTCCTGATTTCTCTTTCTATTGATTCATTGTTAGTATATAGGATAGCTATGGATTCCTGTGTGTTAATTTTGTATCCTGCAACTTTGCTGTATTCCGATATCAGTTCTAGTAGTTTTGGAGTGGAGTCTTTAGGGTTTTTTATGTACAGTATCATATCATCTGCAAATAGTGACAGTTTAACTTCTTCTTTACCAATCTGGATTCTTTGTATTTCTTTGTTTTGTCTGAATGCCATGGGTAGGACCTCTAGTACTATGTTAAATAACAGTGGGGAGAGTGGGCATCCCTGTCTTGTTCCCGATCTCAGAGGAAAAGCTTTCAGCTTCTTGCTGTTCAGTATGATGTTGGCTGTGGGTTTATCATATATGGCCTTTATTATGTTGAGGTACTTGCCCTCTATTTCCATTTTGCTGAGAGGTTTTATCATGAATGGATGTTGAATTTTGTCAAATGCTTTTTCAGCATCTATGGAGATGATCATGTGGTTTTTGTCTTTCTTTTTGTTGATGTGGTGGATGAATCCCACTTGGTCATGGTGTATGATCCTTTTGATATACTGTTGAATTCTGTTTGCTAATATTTTATTGAGTATTTTTGCATCTACATTCATCAGGGATATTGGTGTGTAATTTTCTTTTTTGGTGGGGTCTTTGCCTGGTTTTGGTATTAGGGTGATGTTGGCTTCATAGAATGAGTTTGGGAATATTCCCTCTTCTTCTATTTTTTGGAACACTTTAAGGAGAATGGGTATTATGTCTTCTCTGTGCTTCTGATAAAATTCCGAGGTAAATCTGTCCGGCCCGGGGGTTTTGTTCTTGGGTAGTTTTTTGATTACCATTTCAATTTCTTTGTTCGTAATTGGTTTGTTTAACTTTTGTGTTTCTTCCTTGGTCAGTCTTGGGAAGTTGTATTTTTCTAGGAAGTTGTCCATTTCTTCTAGGTTCTCCAGCTTATTGGCATATAGGTTTTCATAGTAGTCTTTAATAATTCTTTGTATTTCTGTGGAGTCTGTCGTGATTTTTCCATTCTCATTTCTGATTCTGTTAATTTGTGTTGATTCTCTTTTTCTCTTAATAAGTTTGGCTAGAGGCTTATCTATTTTGTTTATTTTCTCAAAGAACCAGCTCTTGGTTTTGTTGATTTTTGCTATTGTTTTATTCTTCTCAATTTTGTTTATTTCTTCTCTGATCTTTATTATGTCCCCCCTTCTGCTGACTTTAGGCCTCATTTGTTCTTCTTTTTCCAGTTTCGATAATTGTGATGTTAGACTATTCATTTGGGATTGTTCTTCCTTCTTCAAATGTGCCTGGATTGCTATATAGTTTCCTCTTAAGACTGCTTTCGCTGCGTCCCACAGAAGTTGGGGCTTTGTGTTGTTGTCATTTGTTTCTATATATTCCTTGATCTCTATTTTTATTTGTTCATTGATCCATTGATTATTTAGTAGCATGTTGTTAAGCCTCCATCTGTTTGTGAGCCTTTTTGTTTTCTTTGTAGAATTTATTTCTACTTTTATACCTTTGTGGTCTGAAAAATTGGTTGGTAGAATTTCAATATTTTGGAATTTACTGAGGCTCTTTTTGTGAGCTAGTATATGGTCTATTCTGGAGAATGTTCCATGTGCACTTGAGAAGAATGTATATCCTGTTGCTTTTGGATGTAGAGTTCTTTAGATGTTTATTAGGTCCATCTGTTTTAGTGTGTTGTTCAGTGCCTCTGTGTCCTTACTTATTTTCTGCCCGGTGGATCTATCCTTTGAGGTGAGTGGTGTGTTGAAGTCTCCTAAAATGAATGCATTGTAGTCTGTTTCCCTCTTTAGTTGCGTTAGTATTTGTTTCACATATGCTGGTGCTCCTGTGTTGGGTGCATATATATTTAGAATGGTTATATCCTCTTGTTGGACTGAGCCCTTTATCATTATGTAGTGTCCTTCTTTATCTCTTGTTACTTTCTTTGTTTTGAAGTCTATTTTTTCTGATATTAGTACTGCAATCCCTGCTTTCTTCTCACTGTTGTTTGCTTGAAATATGTTTTTCCATCCCTTGACTTTTAGTCTGAGCTTGTCTTTGGGTTTAACGTGAGTTTCTTGTAAGCAACATATTGATGGGTTTTGCTTTTTTATCCATTCTATTACTCTGTGTCTTTTGATTGGTGCATTAAGTCCATTTACATTTAGGGTGACTATTGAGAGATATGTACTTATTGCCATTGCAGGCTTTAGATTCGTGGTTACCAAAGGTTCAAGGTTAGCTTCTTTAGTATCTTACTGCCTAACTTAGCTCGCTTATTGAGCTGTTATATACACTGTCTGGAGATTCTTTTCTTCTCTCCCTTCTTATTCCTCCTCCTCCATTCTTCATATGTTGTGTGTTTTGTTCTGTGCTCTTTTTAGGAGTGCTCCCATCTAGAGCAGTCCCTGTAAGATGCCCTGTAGAGGTGGTTTGTGGTAAGCAAAATCCCTCACCTTTTGCTTTTCTGGGAATTGTTTAATCCTGCCATCATATGTAAATGATAGTCGTGCTGGATACAGTATCCTTGGTTCAAGGCCCTTCTGTTTCATTGCATTAAGTATATCATGCCATTCTCTTCTGGCCTGTAGGGTTTCTGTTGAGAAGTCTGATGTTAGCCTGATGGGTTTTCCTTTATAGGTGACCTTTTTCTCTCTAACTGCCTTTAAAACTCTTTCCTTGTCCTTGATCCTTGCCATTTTAATTACTATGTGTCTTGGTGTTGTCCTCCTTGGATCCTTTCTATTGGGGGTTCTTTGTAATTCCATGGTCTGTTCGATTATTTCCTCCCCCAGTTTGGGGAAGTTTTCAGCAATTATTTCTTCAAAGAGACTTTCTATCCCTTTTCCTCTTTCTTCTTCTTCTGGTACCCCTATAATACGAATATTATTCCTTTTGGTTTGGTCACATAGTTCTCTTAGTGTTGTTTCATTCCTGGAGATCCTTTTATCTCTCTCTATGTCAGCTTCTATACGTTCCTGCTCTCTGGCTTCTATTCCTTCAATGGCCTCTTGCATCTTATCCATTCTGCTTATAAATCCTTCCAGGGATTGTTTCACTTCTGTGATCTCCTTCCTGACATCTGTGATCTCCCTCTGGACTTCATCCCATTGCTCTTGCATTTTTCTCTGCATCTCATCCCATTGCTCTTGCATTTTTCTCTGCATCTCTTTCAGCATGTTCATGATTTTTATTTTTAATTCTTTTTCAGGAGGACTGGTTAGGTCTGTCTCCTTCTCAGGTGTTGTCTCTGTGATCTTTGTCTGCCTGTAGTTTTGCCTTTTCATGGTGATAGAGATAGTTTGCAGAGCTGGTATGAGTGACCGCTGGAAGAGCTTCCCTTCTTGTTGGTTTGTAGCCTTCCTCTCCTGGGAGAATAGCGACCTCTAGTGGCATATGCTTGTCAGCTGTGCATAGACAGGGCTTCTGCTACCTGCCCATTTGCTATGGAGTTTATCTCCGCTGTTGCTGTGCGCGTGGCCTGGCTGGGGCTGCTCCTCCAAAATGGTGGAGTCCCTTTGGAGGAGGGGGAGCGGCGGGAGGCTATTTATCTCCATAAGGGGCCTCTGTGCTCCTTGTTGCCCAGGGGGTTAGAGTGTCCAGAGATCCCCAGATTCCCTGCCTCTGGTCTAAGTGTCCTGTCCTGCCCCTTTAAGACTTCCAAAAAGCACTCTCCAAACCAAAACAACAACAGGAAAAATGAGAGAAGAAACAGAAAGAAAAAAAAAAAAAGGAAAAAGGTGATTTTTTTTGTCCTCAGGCGCCGGTCCCAGGCACCCACTCACTGGTCCTGCTGCCCTGCCTCCCTAGCACCGGGGTCCCTGTCCCTTCAAGGCTTCCAAGAAGCACTTGCCAAAAAAAAAAGGGCAAAACGCGTGATTTTCTTTGTCCTCAGGCGATGGCCCCAGGTCACTGCCCACTGGTCCCACCACCCTGTCCCCCTAGTATTGGGAAAAACGTGCGATTTTCTTCGTCCCCAGGCGCCGGTCTCAGGCACCCGCTCACCAGTCTTGCTGCCCTGTTTCGCTGGTATTGGGGTCCCTGTCCCTTTAAGGCTTCCAAAAAGCACTCGCCAAAAAGAGGGAAAAAAAAGGGAAAAACGCGTGATTTCCTCCGTCCTCAGGCGCCGGTCTTAGGCACCTGCCCACCGGTCCCGCAGGGAAGAAGGTGTGATATTCTTTGTCCTCAGGCACCAGTCCCAGGCACCCGCTCACTGGTCCTGCTGCTCTGCCTCCCTAGCACCAGGGTCCCTGTCCCTTTAAGGCTTCCAAAAAGCACTCGCCAAAAAAAAAACCGCTCCGGTTTCTTTCCACCCGCCGGGAGCCGGGAGGAGGGGCGCTTGGGTCCCACTGGGCCGGTGCTTGAATCTTACCCCCTTCGCAAGGCGCTGGGTTCTTGCAGGTGTGGATGTGGTCTGGATGTTGTCCTGTGGCCTCTGGTCTCTATTTTAGTAAGAGTTTTCTTTGTTATATTTTCATAGATCTATGTGTTTTTGGGAGGAGATTTCCACTGCTCTACTCACGCCACCATCCTGGCTCCACCCCTGACAGTTTTTGTAAATAAGAATTTTCCTATAATGTAAACTCTGTAC